>NC_077229.1:470324517-470645351 GCF_027887165.1 Monodelphis domestica | reverse complement strand
ACTCCTTTGCTCATTTGATTTTGGTTTTGTTGTTTTGAGGCACTCTGTCTCAATCTGTGGAGAGAAGAGCTCTGCTTCTACGCTGGAGCTATCTTGGCTCACCACTTTATTGACAATATCACAGGTTGAGACAGTGCTGTAAAGAAAGTGCCAAGGCCAGCACTAGGGCCATATGAAGCAATGGTTGGTCCTCTGTCTGTGCCCTCTACATTTCTTCTTTTCCATTTTAGGTGATGGGATTGGTGCCTCTCCCCTTGTGTGTTTAAAAAGGTTGGGAGAGTAGGTACCTGAGCATATTTAGGTTTGTAGCCAGTTTAGCCAGCTATCTATGCCCCCAAGAACAAGGAGTGACATTTGGGAATGACTCTAGGGACCTAGCCCAATAGCTAAGAAGAGGATTCATCTAATAGTGAAGTTGTCTTTGGCCATAAACTTGGTGGAATTAATATTTTGAAGGAAATGAGCTCAGTTTGAACTCACTGTCTTCATAGACCAAAGTGGGATAGGAGAGAGGAAACGCTGAATTTCTTGGGAGAGAAAATGTTTGTACTTTTGTTATTACTGCATCTTTGAAGCATTTGAAGTGTTCCTTTATAAAAACTAATCAGTGTTATATATATCAAATGGAATTGTAGTGTTAGATCCTGGCACATACCAGTGGGGGAGGGTGAATAGATAGCTGGTAGGAATTCAAACTTCAGAGAAGAAACAACTCCAAACTCCCCAGGTACCACCTGGAACCCTAAGGAGATAATGTAGTAGGCCTCCTTCTGAGAACTCATCAATGACTTCAGTTGCCTTTGTCTTTCTTATTGGAAAACTGGAAGGAGGAGCAAAATCTCCTTACAAAGCCTCTGCCTAAATTGAGATGAGAAGCCCAGCCAACTCTTTATTCCCTATCTCCTTGGATTTGATTCCAACACCATCCCATGATGGTACCTCTTATTAGGTACCCTTTTCCTTTCTGCCCTCTTCTCAGTTTCTTTTTGTATTCGGTCTTCCCCTGCTAGATTGTAAACTCCTTGAGGACAAGCTGTATCATCCCTTTTTTTTTTACTTTAAGTATCCCCAACTCTTAACACAGTGTCTGACATATAATAGGCTCTCCATAAATGTTTGTCATATTATATTGCATAACACCCAGAGTATTTGCTCTAGACCTGAATAATCTCAGGCAAATCATTTGACCTCAATAGGTTTCAATTTCTTTATCTAAAAAAGAGTGGTTAGATTTGAGGGCTTCTGAGATCTCTTCTAGCTCTAGTTCAATGATCCTATTATGATTTCCATAACTAGACTTTTTAGCTTGAGTGCCCATAAGCCAGGCCATAACTTTTCTCAAGGTTGTGGCTAGGTCACCCATTGTCATGAAAATTAAGCCTGTGATAACATCACATGCCCTTCAGGGCTTTCTCATTATTTGTTGAGCTATCAAATGGCCCATAATTTTCTATTAGTGCTGTCAAGTTGAAAAAAACAGAACTACTGAAATTTTTTTTTTTTAGTGAAACCCTTGCCTTCTATCTTAGAATCAATAAGGTAGAAGAGTGGTAAGGGCTAGGCAATGGAGGTTAAGTGACTTTCCCAGGGTCACATAGCTAGGAAGTGTCTGAGGCCTGAATTGATCCCAGAAGCTCCTGTCTCTAGGCCTGGCTCTCAATCCACTGTGCCATCCAGCTGTTGCCTACCAAAATAGTTAAAAACAAACATGTATTTAATCAGCCCAAGGGAGAAAATGCCCATGGGGAAAACATAGAGCCACCACTCTGGGACTCTGGGAACATTGTCTCTGGGAAAGACACCAATAATGAGAATTTCCACTGAACTAAAAAAATTGGGGTGATCTTTATATCTTAGGTAGTATAACCTAGGAGGAATGACTGGCTGTTACATAGAGACTTGGGAAAGAAGTTGAAGCAAACTAAGAAACTTGAAAGGGTACTTAATCCTATCTAGGGTGCTTGATCATTTATTGTTCAGTCTAGGACAAGGGTCAGCCATGATGTTTCTTGAAGGACAATTCCCATGGGACAGGGTTAGTTTGGGGTTTCATAAAGCAAGGTTGTCAGTGCCCTTCTAAGTCCAAAGTCAGAGTCAATGGCATGCTTTAGATGGCCCTCCGGGTCAATTTTGCACACTATGACTACTACACTTCCTGGAGAAGACCAATTTTGACCAATCTGTCAACAAAGGAAACTTCCTATTCAGACTAAAAAGATTATTTTTCCTGTTTGATGACTCTATTCAGGAAAAGAACCATCTTCACTTTAGGATGCTATAGGACACATTGATAATACATGCCACTTCAAAGCCATTGAAAGTTAATGAGTTTGATCTTGTTTTTAAAAAGTCAAGTCAACAGGCATTCATTTATCATCACCTATCTGTCTGAGTGTGTATAGTGGCATAGTAGTATCTTCTGTAATGCAGCATACTTATAAAAACTTGGATTCTAGCCCTAGATTTGCAACCAATGAGCTGTACACTGGGACCAGTCATTTCACTCTTTTAAAGCCTCAGTGTAAAATGGCAGGGATTGGATGAGAAGTTCCTTCTAGCTTTCAATATAAATTATTTCCAAGTGTTTTCAAGCTCTCAAATCTTATGTTTCAAAATATTTAGATTAGAAACCTACATATGACTTCCTAAATTGCCTCAAACCTTTCATCATAGTTTCTGAGTCCATGTATATTCTTAAATTAACACAGTTTCAGCAACAAAGAGTATCTTTTCCTTGATCCTCGAAATTTTTATTTATTTTTTTTACTTATTTAATCATTCATTTATTTATTTGTTAATTCCTTTGTACAGACATTAATTCAACCATTATTGATTGTCTACTTAATATTATGTGACGTATTAGAGTTGATATTTAGGTGGAAAATACATAGTACCTGACCTTACGGAATTTATTTACAGTTTAGTTTGTTAATTAGTATAAAATAAATATGCATACAAGAAGTATAATCCAAATGCCTTGAGTTCAAATGAAAGGGTCATATAAATAAATTAGAAAAATCATAATAATAACTCTTTCATCTAGCTTTAAGGAGTAGATGAAAGGATAATGATTTAAATGAGATATTTCTCAGATATTTACTGAATGGGAAATTCTTTTGTGTAAAATGGAAAACAAAGTAACTAATTAAAATGCAAAGAGATAAAGAAAACTTCATAGCATTAAAGAAGTGTAGTAGTCTAAACTCAGTATTTTCCCAGTTCCTAGCACAAGAGCTATTTGTTTTATTCTAATGTATTAGAAACTTTTTTATTTGGAAAGCTTCCTAAAAACACAGACATGTGTCAATTCGGATGAATGAATAGCTTAGAATCAGAGTCAAATCTAAAGCGAAATATTAAGGAAGTATCATTATGACAGCAAATCCTGTAAGCTTCTTTATTACTGATTTAGTGTTTTCATTGTCTTATAAAAAAATACTTCAGAGCCTGAATCTGAAACAACTACAGTAAAATTCATTGAAGGAAAGAATATATTGGTATAGAACAGCCAAAGTGTAACCTTCCCACTGAGGTTTACAAAGTCCTTGGCAGACATTTCCTACTGGACAGGTGAATAGTTGTTTTGACTTTCCACATAGGGAAAAAATGGCAAAAGGAGGACCAATGACAAAGGTATGACCATTGTCATACCTTTCAGTCAGTTAATGGGGTCATAATAGAATGAATCTCCTGGTCTCCCACATAGTCAAAAGTTCTGGAACTCAATTAGCAAATGAGAAGCTTTGGTTAGACTAACATGTGGTGTCATGCTTTGAAGAATCATGTCATACATGAATGACATCTTCAATTGTGCTTTGGATCTCAGTAAAAATAAATACACCTAAAATGAATTCTAGCCTAGTTGAATTATAAATGACAGAGACAGTACAAAACTGAAGTTTTTGTCGAAAAGAGAGAATGACGTTAGATAAATGAATAAGTTCTAACTAATTAACAATAGCTATTTCTATAGTATAAGGAAAAAACAGGTAACATGGCATAGAATATATAGGAAGCTTCTTAAGGGTATTTTGTATTTGAAGATAATAGATATTTAAATATTTGCTCTGTGTTCACTTGATTGATAGCAAATAAAATACTAGGTTTGGATTTAGGGAGGTCCCTGTTCAAATTCCACCTCTGACATGAGCTGGGAAAATCCTTTACTTGGTCTGGAGCAAAGTCTTCCTACTGTCTTAATGGGTCTACAGGCTAAGTTGGGAAAGGGGTATTCCCCAAATTGGACAAATGACAGTAAGCAATTTTAAAATAATGAAGGGTTTTACTACCAGCTTTTAGTGGCTTTCAGGAAGAAAGAAACTGGTTCTAACTGGAAGAACCAGAAGCAGGAAATCCATTCCCAGGAATACAAAATACTCAGAAAAATTACTTCTTTTCAAAAGAAATCCTTACTTTTTGGTCAGCGTTCATTACTTTCCTAAAAACAGACAGATAACCCATTTCCAAAACAGACAATTTTTAAAAGCTTATGAGGGAAGTTAAGGGTAAGCTTTCATTTTGTGGTACAGGAGATAGAGTGCTAAAATTCTGGTGGGAGAGGGGTTTCACAAGATGAATCTTACCTCTTCCACAACTTATGTTACCTTCAACAAATGATTGAACTTCTTTGGGCTTTGAGGGTTTGACCTCTAAGTGATTGCTAAGCTTTCTTTTAGCTTTAGACCCATTTGATTTTATGAAATGCTGAAATATATTACACTTTACATTCTAGAAATTATTTTGCTATTAATCTTTATGGCCTTTTGATTGTTTTTCCCAACATTACCAATATGGCACAAGGTTGTAACGTTATTTTTTTTTGCTTTTTTTTATTGCTTACACTATTCCTCCTCCTTGGTTCCACATATACATATTCAGATTATAAATGTATACATACATATACATAGAAATAAAAGACTCATATGAATATATGTATATGTAGGTGCCATTATTACATATAAACTACATGCATATGAATATACACACATATGTTCTTTGCGTAAAATTTCAATATTTAAACTTGACCCATAAGCAAGAGTTCCTCTAAAAATAAAATAAACTGAATCTTTGGGCTGGTACCTAAAAAATACAGCAAATATTTGCGATTTAGGTTAATCCAATGAACACACGAGCTATCATTGACTGCTGTGGACAAAGCTACTATTTGGGTATGTCTGGTGTGATAGAACTAATATCTTCCATCATCTACCATCCTTTGTCTACAACATAGTCTTGGCCTATCCCTCTTCTCTTCCTGCTACAGGCAATAGTTTCCTCTACAGAGAGACAAAGCTTACTGGGACCTCAATGACTTTTAGGTTTTCTGATAACCTAAAAGCACACACAATAGGGATTCCGACTTGGATTTCACCATGTCCTTCACCATATCCTATCCTGATGATCAGGTGCATTTCCATATGAGGACAAGAGTGGGATTTGTATCCTTGCTGTAAGATCTTGACATGTTAGGACAAAGTAGCCGCTTTTTTGTTAATGACTTTCCAATGTCTCATTTGGTCCCCAACATTGAATTAAACTGTGAACTAAAAAAGTGAAGGTGTTAGAGCTATCCTTCATACCCAAAGGATTCTTGGTTCTTCCAATAAGTTAGGACCAGCTCCTTTCTTTCCAATGTAATCTGAAAACTATAAAAAGCTGATTTTTTTTTTGTCCTTCTGTTGCTTTAATGTCCCTTGAGTCCAAAGTACTTTGGCTTTCATTCTTTGCATTTTGTACCTTATTCTTTAAACTTTGCACTCTGCCCAAAAATGTGCACAGGGGCATAAAATCAAAGGGATTGCCAACTTATCATGAGACCACATTTTACTAATAGTGCTGCTTTGGACTAACATAGATGGAGCCTAGTGTTAGAAGCAGATTTCTCTGCAGATATCCCAGATAAGGTCATTCAGAACACTTTGTTAAAAGGTTAATGCTTTGAATTTGTACAGTTCTTAAGCTCTTTTTGAATGTCAACTTACTCATACTGGCAGCATCTTCACATATTAGGAAATCTCTTGAGACAGAAAGGAAAAATTACAATGAGGCAATCTTTCTTTGGGGTGAAGTATGATTTCACAATTTGTTTTTCAATGTTTGGACTTTTAAAAAAGGAGCTTGCATGTCAACATGCATATGAATTTATATGTGATGGAGACAACATAAAACTGAAGTTTTAATACAAAAAGAGACAATGATGTTAAATAAATACATTCTAACTAGTTAATAATAGACATTTCTATGGTAAAAATAAAAAGTAGAAGCAACATGGAGTAAGCTTCTTAAAGGTAGGGGCTTTTTCATATTTGGATTTAAACAGAATAGACAATTAAATGCTTGTTCTGGGCTTACTTGTTTGAAAGCAGCTAAAATGTAAGGTTTGGATTTAAGAAAGGTCTAATTCGCATCCTACCTAAGACATGAGTTGTGTGACCCTGGGTGAATTCCTTACTGGCCTGGAGCAGTCTTCCTTTCATTTTAATGGGACTGAAGGCTGAATTGGTAGAGGGTAGGTATTTCCCACACTGGAAAAATGACAGTAAGGAATTTTAAATAAGGAGAAGCCACCTACTTTTAATGGCTTTCAGGAAGAAAGTCTTTACTGGAACAACCAAGAGCCGGGATTCCTTTCCAAAGCTCTCAGAGTAGGAGGAACAAACTTTAAATATTTTAAATATTATATCTATATATTCTCTGATGGGATAGAGAAGTTGTTTCATTGCCATTCATTTCCCATCGCCTTCTGACAGTTGTAAATTTTCAGACTTATTGGCTGGATTTATCTTAATATATAAACAGTGAACAATTAATAACACTTTCTGAGTTTCCAAATAGTTATAAGAAGGTTCTTGATGTACTAAACTTATTCCTGAGCTCTGTTTTCTTTTCTTTTTTTTTTTAAAAATATATTTTATTTGATCATTTCTAAGCATTATTCGTTAAAGACATAGATCATTTTCTTTTCCTCCCCCCACCCCCCATAGCCGACGCGTAAGTCCACTGGGCATTGGATGTTTTCTTGATTTGAACCCATTGCTTTGTTGTTAGTATTTGCATTAGAGTGTTCATTTAAAGTCTATCCTCTGTCATGTCCCCTCAACCTCTGTATTCAGGCAGTTGCTTTTTCTCGGTGTTTCCACTCCCATAGTTTATCCTTTGCTTATGAATGGTGTTTTTTTTTTTCTCCTGGATCCCTGAAAGTTGTTCAGGGACATTACACCGCCCCTAATGTAGAAGTCCATTACGTTCGATGATACCACAGTGTATTAGTCTCTGTGTACAATGTTCTCCTGGTTCTGCTCCTCTCGCTCTGCATCACTTCCTGGAGGTTGTTCCAGTCTCCATGGAACTTCTCCACTTTATTATTCCTTTGAGCACAATAGTATTCCATCACCAACATATACCACAGTTTGTTCAGCCATTCCCCAATTGATGGGCATCCCCTCGTTTTCCAGTTTTGGGCCACCACAAAGAGCGCCGCTATGAATATTTTTGTACAAGTCTTTGTGTCCATTATCTCTTTGGGGTACAGACCCAGCAGTGCTATGGCTTGGTCAAAGGGTAGATATTCTTTTGTCGCCCTTTGGGCATAGTTCCAAATTGCCCTCCAGAATGGTTGGATCAGTTCACACCAGCAATGAATTAATGTCCCTACTTTGCCACATCCCCTCCAGCATTCATTACTTTCCTTTGCTGTTATGTTAGCCAATCTGCTAGGTGTGAGGTGATACCTCAGAGTTGTTTTGATTTGCATCTCTCTGATTATAAGAGATGTAGAACACTTCTTCATGTGCTTGTTAATAGTTTTGATTTCTTTATCTGAGAACTGCCTATCCATTTCCCTTGCCCATTTATCAATTGGAGAATGGCTTGATTTTTTGTACAATTGATTTAGCTCATTATAAATATGAGTAATTAAACCTTTGTCAGAGGTTTCTATGAAGATTTTTTCCCAATTTGTTGTTTTCCTTCTGATTTTAGTTATATTGGTTTTGTTTGTACAAAAGCTTTTTAGTTTGATGTAGTCAAAATTATTTATTTTACATTTTGTGATTCTTTCTATATCTTGCTTGGTTTTAAAGCCTTTCCCCTCCCAAAGGTCTGACATGTATACTATTCTGTGTTTACCCAATTTACTTATGGTTTCCTTCTTTATGTTTAAGTCACTCACCCATTTTGAATTTATCTTGGTGTAGGGTGTGAGGTGTTGATCTATTCCTAGTCTCTCCCACACTGTCTTCCAATTTTCCCAGCAGTTTTTATCGAATAGTGGATTTTTGTCCCAAAAGCTGGGATCTTTGGGTTTATCGTATACTGTCTTGCTGAGGTCGTTTTCCCCCAGTCTATTCCACTGATCTTCCTTTCTGTTTCTTAGCCAGTACCAAATTGTTTTGATGACTGCTGCTTTGTAATATAGTTTGAGGTCTGGGACTGCAAGGCCCCCATCATATGTGTTTTTTTTCATTATTTCCCTGGATATCCTTGATCTTTTGTTCTTCCAAATGAACTTTGTTATGGTTTTTTCTAAATCAGTGAAGAAGTATTTTGGTAGTTCAATGGGTATGGCACTAAATAGATAAATAAGTTTGGGTAGGATGGTCATTTTTATTATATTGGCTCGTCCTATCCATGAGCAGTTAATGTTTTTCCAATTGTTCGAGTCTAGTTTTAGTTGTGTGGCGAGTGTTTTGTAGTTGTGTTCATATAGTTCCTGTGTTTGTCTTGGGAGATAGATTCCTAGGTATTTTATTTTGTCTAAGGTGATTTTGAATGGGATTTCTCTTTCTAGTTCTTGCTGCTGAGCTGTGTTGGAGATATATAGAAAAGCTGATGATTTATGTGGGTTTATTTTGTATCCTGCAACTTTGCTAAAGTTGTTGATTATTTCAATTAGCTTTTTGGTTGAATCTCTAGGATTCTTTAAGTAGACCATCATGTCATCCGCAAAGAGTGATAACTTGGTCTCCTCCTTGCCTATTCTGATGCCTTCAATTTCTTTATCTTCTCTAATTGCTACTGCTAGTGTTTCTAGTACAATGTCAAATAGTAGAGGTGATAATGGGCATCCTTGTTTCACTCCTGATCTTATTGGGAATGCATCTAGTTTATCCCCATTGCAGATGATATTAGCTGTTGGTTTTAGATATATACTGTTTATTATTTTTAGGAATGACCCTTCTATTCCTATGCTTTCTAGTGTTTTTAATAGGAATGGGTGTTGTATTTTATCAAAGGCTTTTTCTGCATCTATTGAGATAATCATGTGGTTCTTGCTAGTTTGCTTGTTGATGTGGTCAATTATGTGGATGGTTTTCCTAATGTTGAACCAGCCCTGCATCCCTGGTATGAATCCTACTTGATCATGGTGAATGATCCTTCTGATCACTTGCTGGAGTCTTTTTGCTAGTATCCTATTTAAAATTTTTGCATCTATATTCATTAGGGAGATTGGTCTATAGTTTTCTTTCTCTGTTTTTGACCTGCCTGGTTTTGGAATCAGTACCATGTTTGTGTCGTAAAAGGAGTTTGGTAGAACTCCCTCTTTGCTTATTATGTCAAATAGTTTGTATAGTATTGGGGTTAACTGTTCTCTGAATGTTTGATAGAATTCACAGGTGAATCCATCAGGCCCTGGGGATTTTTTCTTAGGAAGTTCTTTGATGGCTTGATGGATTTCAATTTCTGATATGGGATTATTTAAGAATTCTATTTCCTCTTCTGTTAGTCTAGGCAGTTTGTATTTTTGTATATATTCATCCATTTCTCCTAAATTGGTGTATTTATTGCCATATAATTGGGCAAAGTAATTTCTAATGATTGCCTTAATTTCCTCCTCATTGGAGGTGCTGTCCCCCTTTTCATCTTTAATGCTGTGAATTTGCTTTTCTTCCTTCCTTTTTTTAATTAGATTGACCAGTACTTTGTCTATTTTGTTTGTTTTTTCAAAGTACCAGCTTCTTGTCTTATTTATTAAATCAATAGTTCTATCACTTTCGATTTTATTAATTTCTCCCTTAATTTTTAGGATTTCTAATTTGGTTTTCTGCTGGGGGTTTTTAATTTGATCGCTTTCGAGTTTTTTCAATTGCATTTCCAATTGATTGATCTCTGCTCTCCCTTGTTTGTTAATATGAGCTTTCAGGGATATGAATTTGCCTCTGATTACCGCTTTGGCTGCATCCCAAAAGGTCTGAAAGGATGTTTCGCCATTGTCATTTTCCTTGATGAAATTATTAATTGTTTCTATGATTTCTTCTTTAGCTAAACGGTTTTGGAGTATCATATTGTTTAATTTCCAATTGGTTTTAGATTTGGTTTTCCATGTACCATTACTAATCATTATTTTTATTGCCTTGTGATCTGAGAAGGCTGCATTCATTATTTCTGCTTTTTTGCATTTGTGTGCTATGTTTCTGTGACCTAATGTATGGTCAATTTTTGTGAATGTGCCATGTGGTGCTGAGAAGAAGATGTATTCCTTTTTATCCCTATTTATTTTTCTCCATATGTCTATTAATTCTAATTTTTCTAAGATTTCATTCACTTCTTTTACCTCTTTCTTATTTATTTTTTGATTTGATTTATCTAAATTTGATAATGGTTGGTTTAAGTCTCCCACTAGTATGGTTTTATTGTCTATTTCTTCCTTCAATTCTCCTAGTTTCTCCATTAGAAATTTGGGTGCTATATTATTTGGTGCATACATGTTGATTAATGATATTTCCTCATTGTCTAGAGTCCCTTTTAACAAAATATAATTACCTTCCCTATCCCTTTTGATCAGGTCTATTTTTGCATTGGCTTTATCAGATATCATGATTACCACTCCTGCCTTCTTTCTATCAGTTGAGGCCCAGAAGGTCTTACTCCATCCTTTAATTCTGACCTTGTGGGTGTCAACCCGCCTCATGTGTGTTTCTTGAAGACAACATATGGTAGGGTTTTGGATTCTAATCCATTAAGCTATTCGTCTACGTTTTATGGGCGAGTTCATCCCATTCACGTTCAAAGTTATGATTGTCATTTGTGGACTCCCTGGCATTTTGATTGCCTTCCCTAATTCTAACCTTTTCTTCTTCGGCTCTACCTTTTAGTCCAGTGATTTACTTTGAATCAGTCCCCCTTGTCCCCTCCCTTGATGTTTCCCTTTTTAGTCCCTCCCTTTTTGTTCCCTCCCCCTCCCCCCTCTCTTTCCCTCCCTTTTTGTTCTCCCTCTCCCCCTCCCCCCCTTGGTTTTCCCTTCTCCTTACCCTTGTTGGGTAAAATAGAATTCAAGATCCCAATGGATCTGGATGTTTTTCCCTCTCAGAGTTGATTTCCCTGAGATTGAGGTTTAAGTAAACCCCCCCCCCTCTCTTCCTCTCCTTCTTATAGGAGTTTTCTTCCCCTCCCCTTCCCCTGTGAATCTTTGTGTGAGAACCATTATTCTATTTGGTCTTTCTTTACCCCCTATTTATACATTACATTTTCCCCACATATTAGTATACATAGGTTGATATAAATGTAGTCCTTATAGAAGAGAGTTTGAGTAAAAGAAGAAGATAACATTTTTCCCCTTTCCTTAATATTTACCTTTTCAGGTATTCCTTGCTCTTTGATTTTCGGTATCAAACTTTCCACAGAGCTCTGGTCTTTTCTTTGCAAAAAGTTGGAAGTCTTCTATTTTGTTGAATGCCCATACTTTCCCTTGGAAGTATATAGTCAGTTTTGCTGGGTAGCTGATTCTTGGTTGGAGACCCAGCTCTCTTGCCTTTCTGAAGATCATGTTCCATGCCTTACGATCATTCAGCGTAGAACTTGCAAGGTCTTGTGTGACCCTGATTGGCATTCCTTTATATCTAAATTGTCTTTTTCTGGCTTCCTGTAGGATTTTTTCTTTTGTTTGATAGCTTTGGAATTTGGCAATTACATTCCTGGGAGTTGTCTTTTGGGGGTTTAGTGTAGAAGGTGTTCTGTGAGCTCTGTCAGTGGCTGTATTGCCCCCTTGTTCTAGAATCTCTGGGCAATTTTCTTTGATTATATCTTGTATCACCATGTCCAGTTTGGTGTTTATTTCTGGCTTTTCTGGGAGTCCAATTATTCTTAAATTTTCTCTTCTCCCCCTGTTTTCCAGATCTATCACCTTGTCGGTGAGATATTTTATGTTCTCTTCTAATTTCTTGGTGTTTTGGCTTTGCTTTATTAGTTCTTGCTTTAAAGCCTGGTTTTCTTTTACAGTTTGGTCAAACTGGTTTTGTAGATGCGTGAATTTCTTTTGCATCATTTCCCACTTTTCCTCCCAGAGGGCTTCCATCTTTTTGGTCCTTTCTGATTCAAATTCTTCATGGGTTTGTGGAGAGTTTCTATTTCCTTTGGGAAGATTTTGGAGAATTTTCTTGTATATCTTCTTCTATCTGCTCTGTATTTTGTATTTTGGCTCCATAGAATGTGTCCAGAGTCGCCCCTTTCTTCTTATTTTTCTTGGTATTTTGGGGCTTCTGTGCTTCTGTGGAGTTTGTCATCTCTGAACGTGGAGGATTGGCTTTTCTTGTCTTTGTCTGGTGATCAGAGGCTTTAGTCCTGGGCAGATGGTTCTATGACTTTCCCTGGGTTAAACTGAATATGCCTCACTGGAACTGGAATGGAAGGGTCGGACCACGAGGCCACACTCTCCCCCTGGCTCGATTTCCGGAAGTTGCCTTCAGAATCCCTGGCCGTGAGGCTGTTTCCTCGGCCTGCGGGGGGATGGGCTGCCGCTTCCCCAAGCTCCGAGAGCACAGACTTTCACTGAGACTTGGATAGCAGGATCCAGCCCTTGAGGCTGTCTTGCCCGCCCTGAGGGTTGCTGTTGTTTTGACCAGCTCTCTGCAGCGGAGGCCCCAGGCAGTAACTTTCACCCGGACCAACGGGCTCTTTGACCGACTGGCTCTTTGCAGCGGAAGCCCCAGGCAGTAACTTTCACCCGGACTGGGACTTGGGTAGAAGACCCTGAGGGTTGTTGTTCCTCAGACCCTGCTCTCTGAGCCTGGCGCGGCTGCGGCTTCCGGGAGCCTTGGACTCTGCGCTCCTACCCCTGAGGTCCGAGGGATCTCGGGTTCTGGCTTTTAAGGCGAGCCGTACCTTTTGAACCGGGTCCAGGTCCAGGAGGAGGGTTCCCAGGGTCTGTGCTGTTGATCGTTTTGAATTTCGGCGCCTTAGGAGCTTCTAGTTTGAGATCGGTCGGGAAGGGTTTTCCGGAGATCTGAACTTCAGCTTTCTCTAAGCCGCCATCTTAACCGGAAGTGTGTGAGCTCTGTTTTCTTATGAAGAAAATTAACTTACAAAAGTGAGTGATCTATGCAAAAAAAAAGTTCTTGTCTAAAAGGTGAATAAATAAGATTAGTATGATCTGAAAATGTTGCTATTGACCCATCTTTGTCTCTAAATTAATTATATTTTGCTACTTTCTGATATGTAAACTTAATGTTTGTAGAACAGAGGGCATAGAGAGACTTTTCAGATCACCTAGTTTACCCCTCTGGCAGCTAGGTAGCTAGCTCACTGGATAGAGAACTGGGTTTGGAGTCAGGGAAGACCTTCATTCAAATGTGTTCTCAGACACTTATTGGCTGTGTGATCCTGGGCAAGTCATTTAATCTCTGTTTGCCTTAATCCACTGGAGAAAGAAATGGCAAACCACTCCAGTATCTTTGCCAGGAAAATTTCATGTAAAAGATATTTATTTTATTGATTACATGTAATAACAAATTTCCACATAAGTTTTCCAAAGTTATATGATCCAAATTGTCTCCCTCCCTCCCATCCCTCCTCTTTCCTGGAGCTGGGATGCAATTTGATCTGGGTTATACATGTATTATCATGCAAATCATATTTCTAGATTGTTCATTTTTATGAGAATAATCATATAAAACCAAAATACTCAAATAAAAACCAAAATAAACTAAAGTAAAAAATAGTATGCTTTGATCTGCATTCCAACTCCAGCAGTTCTTTCTCTGAAGGTGAATAATATCCTTCCAAATTGTCCTCGATCGTTATATTGCTGAGAGTAGCTAAGTCTTTCACTGTTGATCATCAGGAAAATCTCACGGACATCATTGGCATGCTATTGTCCACAGGATCACAAAGAGTCTGACATGACTCAACAACAACAACAACAACAAATCCTGGATTTAGTTAATTTGTTCCCTGAAAGCCTAAAACTGTTACTATACTTTCCAAAGTGCCTATTTTAATTTATCCAGTAGTAACATCCTCTGGCAAAAACAAAACAAAACAGGATTGCCTTAATCATTGTTCTGAAGATGAGGTGTTACCAATATTGATTCTATTGGTGACTTCTCAGATCAGAAGGTAGGAAGTGGGTGAATGATCCAGTGAGCAAGGATTTACCTCCCAGTACCTGAATTCTGGCTATTGCTTTTTTGGCTTTTACCCTTGAGCCAAAAGTTTCAAGTGCAATTTGGGTTATGGCCTCTCTCTATGTGCCGGAACTGGGATGCTCCTAAATTCAGCCAGGAATGAGTTGGGAAGGTGGGGTGACCCAGCATTCCAGGACTGGCACACTTTGACTCCCAGGCATCCAAATGATAGCATCCTAGTTCTGAAGCAAAGCTGGCTATTGCCTTCATTTTGAGGGAGTACACAATGGCACGAGGAAGTGCCCCCCCCAGGATGAATGTACCCCTTGGGCTTCTTGCTTGGGTGAGATTCAGACTGTGAGCTGTATGTTATAAAACTCTCTACCCTGTGCTGTTTCTAAGTGTCTCGATGCCAACTCTTTGACAATGAGAATTATTTTCTTTTGTTTTTCTCAACTTATCTTCCAAATTGTGTTTCCCTTTGAACTTGGTCTTTTCTGCTTCTCCTTTTATTTCTATCTAAGCTCACCTGTTTGATACATCTTTTCTTTTGTAACTGAGAGATGAAAAGGACCAGATTGATCCCCTCATTTTACCCAGAAGGGATCTAGCTCACTGAAAAGTGAAGGAATTGCCCAGTCTCCACAAGGAAGGCAGGAGTAGGATTGGAATTTATTTTTTTTAATTTTATTTAATTAGTCAGTTTAGAACATTATTCCTTGGTTACAAGAATCATATTCTTTCCCTTCCCTCCTCCCATCCCTTCCCATAGCAATTCCTCTGGGTTTTACATGTGTCCTTGATCAAATCCTATTTTCATGTTGTTGATGTTTGCACTAGAGTGATCATTTAGAGTTTACATTCCCAATCATATCCCCCCTCGACCCATGTGATCAAGCAGTTGTTTTTCTTCTGTGTTTCTACTCCCACAGGTTTTCCTCTGAATGTGGATAGTGTTCTTTCTCGTAAGTCCCTCCAAGTTACTCAGGATCACTGCATTGCCACTAATGGAGAAGTCCATTACATTCGACTGTACCACAGTGTATCAGTCTCTGTGTACAATGTTCTCCTGGTTCTGCTCCTCTCACTCTGCATCAATTCCTGGAGTTTGTTCCAGTTCACATGGAAGAACTGGAATTTAAAGTCCAAACTGTCTGACTCCAAATCTAATTCTTTCTCCTTTATTGCATTTTCCTTATTTTAAAACACTTGTGTTATACCAGCATGAATTATGTTCCACTACCCCCTCTCCCACTTAGTCACAAAGGTAAATATGATTTTGCCTATATTAAGATTTTGGAAGGGGAGATCCACCACCTATCTCTCCTTCCCAAGTCCCTGGCTCCTCCTTCTCCAGTACAGCTAGGTTTATTCTCTCTCACCTATATAGAAATATCCAACTGCCTATGCATGTATGTGTGTGTGTGTGTGTGTGTGTGTATCTGTGTGGGTAGAGAAAGGGAGAGTATAAGGGGGAAATGGGGTTAATTTTTAAAGGGTTGGACTTGGTTATTTAAGAGTGTAGTTTCCAGGAATTTAATTCATTCCAAAGAGATTTTATTTATAATTTATTTACAAAATGTAGAAAGAGTGAAGCAAGAAATCAGAGAGAGGATATGGTAAGATATCTAGCCTGAGCACTGAGTAATTTACTCCCAGGCTCTCTGGGTGGGAAGAATTAGTTTCAGCTGGCCTTGGCAAAGCCGAGGAACTGGGCAGTTTCTCGAGAGGATAGATCTTTCCTGAGGCTGGTCTCTTCAGAGAAAAACCAGCAGTTAAGAGTCAGCCTATCACTCACCAAGTGTCAGTCCAGTTAGCAGAATCTTTATCAGCCTCACCAGGAAAACAGGGTCTCAGGTCCAGTCAGGAGATCCTTCTGCCCCTCTTTACCAGCTTCAACTGGAAAGCATGAAGAATTGAATTCCAGCAGAAGTGGAAGTCCAAGTTGAACTCCGCTCCAAGAAATCCCAAACTCTATGTAGCACTCTCTCTTTTAAAGGCATTTTCTCTTGTGTCACTTCCTGGCCTTCCCCTAATTTTATGTCTACCAATCACAGTTGACGCTTTGCTCTAGGACTGCCCAGAAGGCAGTCAATTCCAATTCGTAATCCAGTATCACACACACATGGGTCACAGACCTTCCCCACTCAATGTGTGAAATGGGGTGTTTGCACCTTTGGTGATTAAATCTAAAAATGGGTAGATCTCCATACTTAACTTTTAAGTACTGTGTTCTAAAAATAGACAGGGGTTACAATTTCATCTTCACAATCAGGGGAGAGTTAAGTATTTTCATTGTTATAATTGGAAGTATTAAATTTAATCTGAGAGAGAAAGGGTATAGATAGATACATAGATATATGGATTGTCAACCTACTATCTTTCTGAGTGTCTAACCCCACGAGACCAGAGTTTAACTGAGAGTCAGAGAGACACTAGAAGCTGAGGAAGAAGCAAAGGATATTTTAATGTATTCTTTGCAGCCGAATGAGCATGCATGTGGGAACCTCTCTCCTAAGGAGAAAAGCCCATTAAATACAGAAATTAGGTAGCCTTTATAGTTTGAAAGATGAGGAAAAGAGATAAAAAAAAAAAACAGATTGTGGTTTGAGGGAGAGGGTGTAACAGTAAATTCTTGACAGTAACTCCTTGTAGTGACTTTTGGATCTTGAGGAGATAGGCTAATAAAGGTTATCTAATCTGGAAATCTCAGAAGTCTCTTCTGGCAAGATAATGATCATCTTATTAGGAAAGGTTCCTAGAATTGTTCTAAATCCAGGTCCTGTTGGTGTAGTTAGGACAGGGCTTGGTTGGTCCCTGTTTCTTAAGCTTAGTTTATAGTTGCAAAGGATTATTGTTATGTATCAGAATCTCCTAGCAAAACAGAAGCCTGAGCAAATCCAACCATTTATTATAGTCAGGATTCCTTTCACTTTATCAAGATGTGTGTATGTGTGTGTGTGTGTGTGTGTGTGTGTGTGTGTGTGTAGTGTTCGAAGGTGCCAATAGGCTACCAAATAAACTACCTTCACTCAAGGTACAAGAGAGCTTGTACCTTGTATCTGCGTCCTGACTAGTTTTACACAGAACATATGGCTTTTTTCCAGTATCAGTCATTTGGTCTAGGTTCAGATATATGTGCTCAGGTCTCATTATATGTGCTCATAAACACATGACAATATTAGATTTACTTTAACCAATCAAAGAGATGTTTACATATAAATTTGCAATGTCACGGGACAATTGAACTTAGCTTTGGAAGATTTAAAAAAATTCAATTATAGTGAAAACAGGAGCTCAAATCTTTCTGGCTCACATTCATGCTATTACCATAAATGCAATTACAATTGATAAGTGGGGGGGAAAAAGAGTAACCAGATTTGTGTTTAGTGCTGTAGCATGCTGAGACCTGAACATGTGTACTTGGGACTGAGCCACATGGCTTACATTTGAAAGTCATATGTTCTTTCTCTTATTCTAGAAGTTTAACCAGAGAACTTACACCTGGATGCCTATTTGCCACATATTCTAACTGCTATTATCCTAACAGAAGTTTGAATAGAGAGATAAAGGCACAATGGCCCCAGTTACCTTCCTTTTTTCCTCTTGGTACAGCCTGATTGCATGTGTTTTGTGAGTGCTATGTTTATTTGCACTGAGCCTTCAGTACACTAAAATACTCGGATCTTTTTTTTTCAGATGAAGTTACCTGTTAAGTCCTCTCCCCTCTTTCACTTAAGAAGCTGATTTTTTGATCCCAAGTGAAAGACTTTATATTGATTCCCATTAAATATCTTCCTCTTGGATTCAGGCAGTCAATAAACATCTATGAAGTGTCTACTATGTGCTAGGCACTGTGCTTAAGTGCTAGAGATACAAAGAAGGTAAAAACAGTCCTTGCCCTAAGGAGCACATATTATGCTAATGGGAGAGATTAAATAACTAGGTACAAATAAACTATATATAAAGGGTAGATGGAAGGTCATATAGGAGAAAAAGCACCAGCAATATGTCAGAGGAGAAAAAGGGGAAAACTGAGAAATTCCTCCTGCTAATTTGAACTGAGCCTAATAAGAAGTCAGGCAATCTGAGACATAGAGAGGAAGACACATAGCATTTCAGGCATGTGGGAAAGACCATGAAAAATCATGGAGATGAGACTCTTCTAACCTCTAAAGTTGCATATGCAACTGCCTATTGGATGTATGCCCCAGAGATATCTAAAACTGAACTCATCTCCACCCCCTCCCCAAGCCTACTCCTTTCAAAATTTCCCTTATATGGTTTAAGTGTGAACATCATCCTCCCAGGAACTCAGACTATCACCTGGATGCCATTTTCAAATCCTCATACTCTCGCCCTCCATAACCAATCTATTGTCAGATTCGGTAGATTTTATAGTTAAAACATCTCTTATTTGTGCCATTTTCTGTTGTTGTTGTGGCTTTTTTTCCCCCCTCTGACACTGCCCCCACTGTGATCCAAGCTTTCACTCCTGGTTTATTGCAATAGCCTGTTAATTGGTCTCTCTGTTTCAAGCTTCTCCTCATGCTAGCCCTTCCTTATAATTCTTTCCCTGGTTCTGCTCATACCTGTATGACCATTTGTTCTCAGTCTCTTTGTTGGACCTTCATACAGGTCTAAGCACACAGGTCTAAGCAACTAAGCATAGTTGTCTCCCAGGGTTCAATCCTGGATTCTGTTCTCTTCTCCCTCTGTGCTATTTTACTTGGTGATCTCAACTCCTGTCGATTCAGATATCATTATTATGCTGGTTATTCTCCTATCCTCTTATCCAGCTCTAATCTCTTTGCTGACCTCAGTCTTGCATCTCCAAGTGCCTGTTGTCTATCTTAAAATGAATTTCCTGTCAATAACTTAAATTCAACATAGCCAAAACAGAACCCATATTTCTCTCCAAACACTACTCGCCTCCTAATTTCCCTCTTACTTAAAGATATTCCCTCTTATTTTTTCCGATTGTTAAAGATAGCACCATATTCCAAGTTTCCCAGGCTTGCAGTTTAAGCATTTTCAACAATTCCTCACTCTGTCTCAACCCCCCATGTCTAATTTGTTGCAAAGACTTTTTTTTTTTAATTTTACTTTTTGGTAATGCATATTTCAAAGGCCATTGGTATGGGACTCTCTCCTTGGTGGAGATGAATGTCTTGTCCCACAGGATATCCAACAGGCAGTTAGATGTGCAAGTCTGGAGGTAAAGAGAGTCTCCTATCTCTATGCTTTTTCATAATCTTTCTCCTATACCTGGAATGCTCTGACTTTTCCCTTCCACATTTCAGATTCCCTGGCTTCCTTCCAGAAGGAAAGGTTCCAATTTGCTGAAGTTCTCTTCGGACTTCAAGTCTTCTGGACTCTTCAAGCTCTGAGTTGCTTCAGCCATTTCTGGATTTCAGCTTTGAGGGCAAATATGGAAAATGCCAACTTCACTTCAGGCTGCTCAAGGAAAACCTCAAGGAAGATATGAGAGCAATTGGCAGTCCCCATCAGGTGCCTATCCCAGCTAGCTACTCTAGAAACTTTGAAGAGTTTCCCCTTGAGGCAAGATGAAAGACTCTCTTGGTTGAGTTTACATATTGTCCTACATATTCTTTCTCTGATTTCTGTTTTGCTACTGGTTTGGATTTTCTTTGTTATTCACTATATGCATTCATTGTGGAACTGACATTTGATGGGAAAAAGGTTAAGTCTTGAATATAAAAGTTAGGGGTTCCCATTCTCCTTAATAATAATGACAAGAATCTGAAGTTAGATTGAACCTGCTCATGTCCCCTAGAATAATAATATTTAAGGGAACAGATAGATGTAATCCTAGCAAAGTAGCCACCAGCCCCAACTTCTCACTTCTGCTATAGGCAGAAATTAAAGTCTCCCTGAAGTATTTTGGGGGAAAAGGCTAGAAATATCTATTGTGCCCCCCCTTAGAACCACATACCTGCTACACTTTCCCAGCTCTAACCTTTCTGCAGAACTTCAGTCTTGCATCTCCAAGTGCCTATTGTACATATTAAAAATGAATTTCCTTAAAGTCAAGATAGCCACACATGTGGGGTCTGCTCTTCCATCCTTACCTTTGTAATTACTTTTATATGCATCCCCTTCTCTACTTTGACACCATCTGGGTGTAAGCCCCCAACTCTCTATCTCATTCCTGGATTATTGCAATAACCTGGGGGTTGGCATTCCTTCTACAAGTCTCTTCCCACTTCAGTCCATCTTTCATGCAGCTGTCAGTGATGAGATTCCCTCTGCCCCCACATACACAAAAATATAAAATCCACTGCTTGGTATTCAAACCTTCAGGACTTCCCCTTGTGACTTCCAGTCTTCTTAAACCATAAAACCCTTTATGTTCTATCATCTGGTGGTATTGGCTCCCTTGTTGTTTCTAGTTCACATTTTTTTTTAAACTCTTACCTTCTCTCTTAGAAGCAATACTAAGTATTGGTTCTAAGTCAGAAGATCATTAAGGGCTAGGCAATTGGGCTTAGCCCATATTCACACAGCTAGGAGATCTCTGAGGCCAGATTTGAACCTTCCTGACTCCAGGCTTGGCACTCTATCCAAACTGCTACCTAGCTGCCCCTTACAAGTCTTTTTACTGGGCATTTTCACTGGCTGTTCTCCCATGCTGGAATGCTCTCCTTCCTCATCTCTGCCTCCTGGCTATCCTGACTTTCTTCAACTCCGAACTAAAATCCCACCTATTACCTGAAGGTAGAGCGCCCCCCCCCACCAATTCTAGTGCACTCCCTGTATTATTTCCCCTTTATCCTGTGGATTGCTTATTTTTATCTAATTGGAAGCAGGGACTGCCTTTTGACTTTCTTTGTATGCCCTGTACACAGGGACTGAATATAATAGGTGTTATATGCTTGGCTACTGACTGACTGTTCCAGGAACTTCAAATAGGGCAGTTTATCTGGATAATAGAATGCATGGAGGGAAGGAGAAGACATGACTAGAAAGGACAAAGTTATGAAGAATGTCAAATGCTAAGCAAAGGACTTCATATCCAAACTCTGAGGTAATCCAGAGCCACTGGAGCTCATTAAGCAAGCAGATGGGTAATATGGTTAGACCTAGGCTTCAGAAAATTAACTTTGGCATATGTGTGGAGGATGGATCGGAAAGAAGAGAAGTTTTGAAACAAGGAAAGTTTTTAGAAGGTTATTGCAATATTCAAGGTAGGAGGTCATGAGGACTTAAACTAGAGCTATGGTTGTATGAGTAGGAAGAAGGGGAGGCATATGAGAGAGGCTGTGAAGGTGCAAACAATGGATCAGGAAGCAGCTAGACTGGCACAGCAACTAGAGTGCCAGTCTTAGAGTCAAGAGGACCTGGGTCCAAATCTAGCTTCAGACACTTCCTAAACTGTGTGACCCTAAGAAAGTCATTTAGCCCTTCTGTCTTAGAGTCCTTACTAAGACAAAAAATAAGGCTTAAGAGAACAAAACAAAACAATAATGGATTGTCCATGTGGGGCATGTAAGGGTGAAGAATTAAGAGTGGTATTCAAATTGTAAGCCTAGATGATTGGATTGATAGACGTTTCTTCAATAGTATTAGGGAATTTCAAAAGGTTTGAGATAGAAAGATGAGTTCTGTTTTGGTTATGTTGAGTTTGGAATGCCTATGGAATACCCAATTCAACATATCTGAAAGGCAGTTGGATATACATGATTAAAGCCCAAGAAAGAGACGGAGGGTTGGATATATGCAAAGGCATAATGGTAAATGTTTTCCAATATGACCTTCAGAATGCTGGCAAATTTTATCTAAATTATTAACACTTTCTTAAGTTTAGATGATAAACACAATGGCACATCAGTTTCTAATTTGTAGAGTTTGAGATTTCTGAGATGTAAGTGCTCATGCTAAAAAATTTAATAATTGACTCTTAGGAGTCAGTTCAAGCTGGCTCCAGCACACCACAGGATATTTGTATGACTCTAAGACTTATCTTCATAGAGATAATTGAACCCATGGACGTTTATGAGATCACTAAGTGAGATAGTATATAGAGGAACAGAGCAGAAGGGCCAGGACAAAATCATGGAGGCGTTCTCTTTATTTGGGTGTATGACAAGGATAAAAATACTCATAGATGAGACTGAGAAGGAACTGTGATACAGTTAAGATGGAATGGTGTGTTGTGAAAGCCTAGAGCAAAGATATCTAGAAGAATGAGGACTAAGAAAAGGCATTAAATGTGGCAATTAAGAGTCACTGGTAACTTCGGTGTTTAGTTGAATGAAACCAATCTTTCTCAAGGAATTTGGCCACAGAGAGAGAATTATAAGATATTACTAGAGAGATGCAGTGAGGATAAGTTTAAGAACATCATTAGGATAATAGGAATAAGTTTGTTGATTTTGAGTATAACTGATAACTATGGTAAGAATAAGTTCCATTAATATGTTTTGCATGATGGTCCATGTATATTCTAAATCTAATTGCTTGCCAGCTCAGGGAGTAGGGAACAAGAGGGAGGAAGAAAATTTGGAACTCAAAACATTTTTTTCTATGCACAATTTTATTTTATTTCATGGGCCATACATGTATTATCATACAAAACATACTTCCATATTGGTCATTGTTGTAAGAACACATTCATACAAAACTAAAACCTCAAAATAAAACCCTAAATATACTGATGTAAAAGATAATATGCTTTGATCTGCAGCCATCCAACTCCAACAATTCTTTCTCTGGAGGTGGATAGCATTCCCCATCATAAGTCTTTTAGAATTGTTTCAGATCATTACTGAGAGTAGTCATGTTTTCACAGTTGATTATTATATATAGATTGCTGTTACTGTGTACAATTTTCTCTTGGTTCTGTTTATTTGCTCTTCATCAGATCACACTGTAATGATAGGGAGTAGGAAGAGAAAAAAAGAACTGTTGGGAGAGCTCTACAAAGATTGAGGCAGAAACAGAAGTTGGAAACTGAACAAGGACTTCTGGGAAATTCTCCTGAGGAGCAGGGTCTGGAGGGCAGAGACACAGAAGGGAGTGGAAGGAGGAGCTGTTTCTCTGGGTCATTTTCAAGATACTTGTGGAGATTTCTGACACTGACAGAAATCTTAACATTGCGGGTTCCTGTTTAAAACATCACTGGTTCCTGTCAAGAACCCTAATTTCTTCAAAGACTTTCATTTCATGAACTATTGAGATACTGGACTCAAATTGGTGAGCAGTGCTCTCCCCCCTTTTTCTACCTCTTCCCTGGCTAAGAGAAATCTTTGTACTTCAGTAATTACATTTATTTAGAAAAGATTTAGGGTGACCTACAACCCCTCTAACCTTTACCCTTTGCCTCAATCAACAATTAAATCAAATAAGCAGTCAGATAGTGAATTCAATCTCGTTTATTTACATCTAGAGAGTAAGCCCATTGGCAGACTCCATCTTGTTGCCCATTTTCAAGAGGAAACGAGGAGGAGGCTTGTGAGTGCCCCAAAGCAGCACATATCTGGATTGACGTCCCACCTACCTCTCCTTGTAGAGAAGACTTCCCCGCCACTCTTGAGGGCCAGAACGGCCACCAAGGGGCAAGCCTTCACCAAGGGGAGATCTCCATTTTGTCTCCCTCAAGTAATTCAGGGACTGTGGGAGGGAGTAGTGAGGGCCATTTTCATCAACTCTTTCCTCACTGCCTTCAACCCTCATTGCTCCATCTAAGGAGTGTGAGTCCCCCAAAATTACAACACAGATCTTTCTAGCTTCTTCTGAAATCGTCTTATCATTTCTTATAGCACAATTATATTCCATTACCAATATATATATATATATATATATATATATATATATATCACAATTTATTCAGTCATTCCTCAAATAATGGACATCCCTTCAAATTCCAGTTCCTTACCAACACAAAAAGAGCTGCTGTAAATATTTTTATACAAGGAAACTCAAAACTTTTAAAAATGAGACTTAAAATTTTATGTATGTAATTTGAAAAAAAATTTAATTCACATAAAAAGAATATGTTCTATTGCCTTAATAAGATGGTATGTCAATTTATTTTAAGTGATCCATTAGAATGAATTCTATTTTCTTAATAAGATTGTTTGACAACTTAGCACAACTGATTCTATTTTGTTATTGAGCTGTATTGAATAAACTGTTTTTCTAGAAATTGCTTTTCAACAATAAGGTAAGCATCTGTGTGGTACGATGTAGTAACATGTGTATTCTTTAAAATAACTGATAGACATAGGTAGATGCTCTGATAAAACAGACCATCCATGAGAAAATATTATAAACTATTTTATTAATCATTTTGAAGTAAGCTATCCATCAAATTATACGGAAAACTTTAGTTAAAAGTATAAAAATCTATCTGAAATGACAATCATCAGCCAGTACCTAAATTGAAAGTAGGACTTGCTCTTGTCCCTACTCTAGAGAGTTGAACAAGTCAGCATGGCTGAAGGACAATGCTGATTGGTTGAAGGAAATGTTAGAGAATTATCAAGCTACCTCCCACAAAGGTGACACAGGGTCTTGGGCTGGGTAGGGAGGGAACCATGTCAAGTTAGGTCAGAAAGAAGGTTATCAGACCTGTACAACATCACATTGGTAGTGGTCTGTTTTTAATGGGTATTGTTTGCACGATTTGATTAGTAAACTTTGATGGCATGCATTAAAAACTGTAAGTCTAATTAGTATTTCCTGTAGCATTAGTTAGCATAAGTAACAGTAAATCATATAATTATACACTACACGAGGATATAATCAAATGAGAGTTTTTTAAGGATGGAGGAGACGTGAGCAGGTCTGTAAACCACAGGGAAAGAGCTAAAAGAAAGGAAAAGATGGAAGATTAGGGAATGTGTGAGAAGATAGTGAGGGTATTTTGCTGGAGAAGTCAGGAGAGGATGGGACCAAGAGTAAATGTAAAGGCATTGGCTTTGTCAAGGAGAAGGGCTACCCGGTTATCAGAAAAATAAGTCAAAGAGGAGATAATAGGGTAAAGATATCTGAAAGATATGAAACATTGCTTTAGATCTCTGGAAATCTGAGAAAAACTACTTTATTGAACCAGGAAAAAGTCCTTCATTTGAATGTTTTAGGGTGAAACTATTATTTAGATGGTCAGAGGCACCTTACTGTCCCTGTCCTATTCCTAGCTGACCACATGCACATAGAAAGTAAATGGGAAGATACTTAGGTTTGTCTGCATAATGTGGGCAATATAGAATAGATGGTGGTCCACTCAAATTTCTCAAGTTTAGGCCAAAAAGAGAGTAATTTAGTGGATTTTAACACTTCTAAATTGAGTGTGACCTAGAGCCAATATTACAACATAGTCCAGAGCCCTCTTCCTAGCTTGGGAAACAATGATTTGTGTATATCCAATTTGTGTATATCCAATCCAAACATCCAACTTGTTACTTATAGGGTAATACTAACTCTTCCTTCTATATTCAAGCACAAACACACACATGTATATCCCACAGTGAAGAGCCTGCAGGAACACCTGTCCCCAGGTAATAAAAACAATTCAGTCCTTTCCTGGTCTGTGTATCACGCTTAGCCTAGGAGTCAGAAAGTCTAGATTATAATTGCTGTGGCCTCAACCAGTCACCTAATTCCTTCTTGACTCTTTACTTCATCTATAAAAAAGGAAAAATAATTTTGGGCTAGTTTACCTCACAGAGCTTTGTATAAAAGCTATACTACATTTTGAAAGTGTGGAGAACTAACCATGCAAATGTTATTGTTATTAATCTTGCTTTTCTCATCCATGGAAGTAAAGAGCTGTTTGCTTGAAAGTTAATATTTTTGCTACAGTATTATAAAATGTTGATAGGATAGGGATTAATCCCTTGGGAAAAAAACTGTGAAATCAGTTTTCAGGATGGGTTTTTGATTTAACCTGGTCTCTAATTTATTACTCCTTGACCAATCAGTCAATAGACATTTATTAAGTGTCTGCAAAAAGTCAGGCACAACTAAGCAAATAAAGTCCTTCTTTTCCTTCCTTCCTCCTTCCCTCCCTCCCTCCCTATCTCTGTTTCTTTGTTTCTTTTTCTCTTTGTTTCTTTCTTTCTCTCTTTAACTCTCTCTTCCTTTCTCTTCCCTCCTTCCTTCCTTTCTTCCTTCCTTCCCTCCTTCTCTCCTTTGTTCCCTCCCTCCTTCTCTCCTTTGTTCCCTCCCTCCTTCCTTCTTTTCTTCCTTCCCTCCCTCCTTCCTTCCTTCCTTCCTTCCTTCCTTCCTTCCTTCCTTCCTTCCTTCCTTCCTTCCTTCCTTCCTTCCTTCCTTCCTTTTGCTTCCTTGCTCTCCTTTTCTCCTCACTCTATTAATTTTTTTTTCTAAAAATTACTTTCTTGGTATCATTTGTCTTCCCAGATCACCCATACTGAGAAAATTAGAGTATAAGAAAAACAAAATCCTCAGTCATAAACAGATAAATAAGCAAGCAAAATACATTCCTGAATTGGCCATGAAAGATACATCTCAATCCATAATCTAAGCAAATCATCTCTTTATGGGTAAGGGGTAGCTTTTTTCATCATGAGTCCTCTGGAAACCTGATTGAACAATGTATCGGTCAGATTTTCTAAGTCTTTCAAAACTGATTAATCTTAAATATTGTTGTTATTGTATATTGTTCTCCTGATTCTACTCACTTTATTCAGCAATAGTTCATACAAATCTGTCCAGGTTATTTTCAGAAACTATCCCTTTCACCTTTTTTTTTTTACAACACAATAGTATTCGTCACATTTTTATAACATACCTGCTCTGCTATTCTCCAGTTGATGGAAACCCATTCAGTTTCCAGTTCTTTCCACCACAAAGCTGCTGTAAGTGTTTTTGTATATCTGGATCCTTTCCTGCTTTGTTTGACTTTTTTGGAGTATAGTCTTAGTAGTGGTATTGTTGTATCAAAAAGTATGCATAATTTAGTAGCTTTGGGGGCCTAGTTCCAAATTGCTTTCCAGAATGACTGGACACAGCTCCACCAATAATGCATTAATGTATCATTTTTTCAACAGTTCCTCTAGCATTTGTAATTTTTGTTTTTTGTCAATTTTTCAAATTTTATAAGTGAGAGGTGAAACCTGAGAATTATTTTAATTCACATTTTAATTGATAGCTTAGACTTCTTCCTCCAAAAACTGCCTAATAGTTTCTTTTATTTATCAATTGAGGAATGGCTCTTATTCCTATAAATTTGAATTAGTGCTTATAAATCTTAGAAATGAAATCTTAATCAGAAAAACTTACTACTAGTTTTACCCACTTCCCCACTGACCTACTTGTCATTGAATTTTAGCTACTTTGGTTTTGTTTGTGGGGAAAAGTTTTAATATTATGTAATTAAAAATGTCCATTTTACCTGCTTTCCACCCTCTCCTTCTCTTGATTAGTGATCAGTTCTTTCCATATCCACAAATCTGATAGGTAACTTCTTCTATGGTTTTCTAATTTGTTCATGATGTCAACCTTTATGTCTAAGTCATTTACCCATTTGGGGCATATCTTGATATAATATGAGCTGTTGGTCTGTACCTAGTTTCTGCTAGCCTACTCTAGTATTTTCCCAATAGTTTTTGTAGTTCTTGTCCCAATAGCTGGAACCTTTAGATTCATCAAAAATTTGACTATGATTATTGTTTGCTTCTGCTTATTGTGAACCTAATCTGTTTTCACTGATCAACATCTATATTTCTTAACCAGTATCAAATTGTTTTGATTATTACTACTTTGTGGCATATTTTGAGATCTGGTACTCTTAGACTCCCTTCCCACTTTTTTACCATTGGTTTCCTTGAGATTCTTCATGATGAATTTTATTATGTTTTCTAGTTCTATGAAGAAATCGTTTTTTATTTTTTTGACATTTTTATTTAATTAATTAATTTAGAATATTTTTCCATGGTTACATGTTTCATGTTCTTTCCCTCTCATAGCTGATGCCCAATTCCACTGGGTTTTACATGTATCATTGATCAAGACCTATTTCCATATTATTGATATTTGCACTAGGATGATCATTTAGAGTCTACATCCCCAATCATATTCCCATCAATCCATGTGATCAATCAGTTGTTTTTCTTCTGTGTTTCTATTCCCATAGTTCTTGGAAGTAATCTATTGATAGTTTTAGTGGTATAGTAAAATAAATTTAGGTACTATTATCATTTTTGTTACATCGAACTGACTTGTCCATGAGCAATTCATATTCCCACCATTATTCAGATCTGTTTTTATTTGGTTAAAGAATGTTACATAGTTTGTATTCATGTCGTTCCTATGTATGTCTTGGCAGGTAGCTTCAATTTTTCAAAGTTTTCTAGAGTTCTTTAAGTAGAATTTCTCAGATTATGCTAAATTTTTGTTAGTAATAGGCAGAAATATTGATGATTTGTGTGGGTTTATTTTATATCCTGCAACTACGTTAACATTGTTTTAATTGGCTCTTCAGTGTTCTTTATGTGAATGATCATTTCATCTGTGAAAAGTGATCATTTTGTTAACTTTTTGCCTTATTGCATCAATTTCACTTTCCTGACTTAGTGCTATAGCTAGCGTTTCTAGCAGTATATTGAAGATAAATGATGATAATAGGAATCTTTATTTACCCTCAATCTTATTAGAATGGCCTCTTATTTATTGGTTTTGAATAGATATTAATTATCCATGTTTAGGAAATATTTATTTAATCCTATGTTTTCTAGTGTTTTAAGCAGAATGAAGTTGCACTTTAAAGTTTTTTCTGCATCTACTGATATGGCTTTTGTAAGAATTAATATATATTTGTAATAATATATATAAATATATATTTGTAATAATTAATAATAATAAGGTTATGCTTATAGTTTTCCTAATATTGAATCAATCCAGTATCCTGGCATAATCTAACCTTGTAATAACGTATAATTTTCATCATTTGTTATTGTAGTCTCTTTGATAATATTTTATTTAAAAATTTAGAATCAGAATTACAGGGATATTGAGGTATGTTTTCTTTCTGTATTTGACTCTCTATTTGGCTTAGGTAATAAGATCATATTTTGATCATAACAGGAATGTTATAATATTCTTTATCTATTTTTAAAAATAGTTTACATAATATTAAATTCAATTATTGTTTAAATATTTGAAAAAATTTACTTGTAAATAAATTTGTTCCTGAGACTTTTTTCTTTGGAAAGTCATTTATGGCTTTGTCAATTTCTTTTTTCTAGGATTGGGTTAAATTCTCTATCTCTTGTTTGCTAATCTAGGCATCCTATCTTTTTTTTTTTTTTGCAAATATTCACCAATTTCATTTAGATCAGCCTGTATTTAGCTCAAATTCTTCTTTTTTTCATATTTCCTTCATTGGTTAGGAATTTGGCTTTTCCGTTTTTAATACTGGTGATTTAATTTTCTTCTCTCTTAAAATTATTAGCTAATAATTAATATCATTTATTTTTTTAAATAGTTCCTAGTTTTATATATTATTTCAATGTGATATTTTGGTTTCAGTTTTGTTAGCCTCTTTGATTTTCAAGATATCTAAATTGGGTTTTTATGGGAGATATTTAAAATTTGTTGTTTTTTTATTTTAAGTTAAATACCCAATTAATCCTTTCTTCTCTTTTTTTAATCAATGGAAATTTTTAGAAATATAAATTTTCTCCTAAAAACTGCTTTGGCTACATCTAAAACTTTTTTTTATAGATTGTTGTAAATATGTATAATCAAGCAAAACAAATTTCCATATTCACCATGTCAAAAAAAAACCCAACAACAAAACTCTCATTCTCTTCTCTAACTCCTTTGTCTCACCCTCAGGAGGTAGGTATCATTTGTCTTCTGGAATCATAGTTGGTCATTATGCTGAGCAGAGTTCCTTTGTCTTTTTTTTCTTTTTAAAAACCCTTACTTTCTGTCAGAATTGATACAAAGTATGGATTCCAAGGCAAAAGAGTAGTATGAGCCAGGCAATTAGGATGAAATGACTTGCCCCAGGTCACACAGCTAAGAAGTGTCTGAGATCACACTTGAAGCCAGGATCTCCCATTTCCAATCCTGGCTCTTAATTCACTGAGCCACCTAGGTGTGACCTAAGACTTTCAAAAGTTTTTACAATTATACAAAGGTATTTATAATATTATTGCCATTCTGCAAATTCATCTCCTGGTTCAGCTTATTTCTTTCTTAGATAAGTTCATACAAGTTTTCCCAAGTTTCTCTGAAACCGTTCCCTTCATTATTCATTCCAGTAGAATAGAATTCCATCACATGTATGTATCATAACTTTTTTTAGCTGTTCCTCAATTGATTTTATAGACTTCCCCAATTATGTAAGCCTTTTTTTTCCATCCTTACTCTTCCTCTCTCTTTCCCTCCATTTCCATTTTTAAAAAAGATAATCAAAACAGAATTGGAAAACCCTTAGGTATTCTGTCTCTTTATTACCTCTGTGCCTTCATGGTGAATAAGTTCTGACAAAAATATTTGAATTACCTCACTATACTAGAATATAAATAGTTTTTACTTATTTAATCCCTTAGGACTGCTCTTCACATTTATCTTTCTATGTACCTCTTGGCTTTTACATTTGTATTTCAAAGTTTTTACACATAGTCTTTTTATTAGAGATGCTTGGTGGTCTTGTATTTCATTAAAGATCCATTTTTCCTCCCTCTGGACTCAGTTTTGATGCATAAATTATTCTAGTTTATAAGTCTATATTCTTTGTTTCTAGAATATTGTATTTCATGTTTTCTACTACTTTATAGTAAGGATTGCTAAATTGTGTGTGATCTTGATTTTGCCTGTTCAGAATTTGAAATCTTTCTTGTTGCTTGTGGTATTTTTTACTTTACCTGGAACCTCTGATTTTAGCATAATATTTCAAGGACTTTTCATTTTGGTATTTCTTTCAGGAGGTAATTTGCTATTTGTTTTAATATTAAATTAAGTTAAATTATATATATAAATTATTAAATTAAGTTAATTAAAAAAACTAATGGATTCTTTTCATTTATAATTTGCCCTAGGAGATCTGGATAGGTTTTTTATGATTTTTTGAAATGTGATGTTTAGGTTCTTTTTTGGTCTTGGTCTTCAGTCTTTGTAGGAATTTGATTTGTACAAAAGTGACTCATTTACTGGTCAAATTTATAAGAGGTTGAATAAGTATCTAGAATTAACCCAAATAAAGAAAAGGACTTATTAAGTACCTACTACATGCCAGGTACAGTGGTACCTTGACACACGAGTTTAATTTGTTCCATGGCCAAGCTTGTAACTCAATTTGCTTGTGTGTTTAAATCAAATTTCCCCATTTAAATGAATGGAAATGCAATTATCTGTTTAGGCCCCCAAAACACATACAATTTGTTTTCTGTGCTTTTAAATACAAAAATGTACTTTGTAAATAACAAACAAATGTATTTATAGATAATAAGAAAGAATGTGAAGCAATAAACTTGCTTATGAAATATTATTTACCTTCAAGGTCAGGCAAAGATACTGGAGGAGAAGGTTTTAATTTCGTGTGCTATCTCTTAACATAACTTACTCTCTACACATGTAATGCTACATTTAAATGCAAAATTGACCTTACACATTATTTATGATATGTAACTTTACTGCTAAACTTAATTGCTAATTTTTTACTTTACTTAACTATCATCATTTTCTTCACTGAATTTTGGCTGTTTTGCCACACTTACCTCGATTTTACTTAGAGGCTGTTTCAACAAAAACCTTTTCATGGGAGTTTGTTTCTTCCTCTCTTTCAGAATGTTTTTATGAAACAAGTGTTGTTACACAGCTCTAACACATGACCTGTTACAACTTTTTCTGGGTGTGTCTTTTCAATAAATTGTTTAATTTTTTCCCAAATCCTCAACATTTCCTTAATCTTGCTTATACTGATTACCTCATCCACTTCAGTCTCATTCCCACTAATTTTCTGCAAAACCTCCATATGCTGCTGCTGCTTTAACTCCTTCAATTCTTCTGTCATCAGATCCCATGGTTAAATGTTAGGAAATGTGCCCCCCAAAACCCCAAACTGATAAAGACAAAGGTAAAGAAGAAAGCAAAAGTGATTCAATAGGATGCTCACAGGGCCAGATAAATACTGCACTAAAAGAGACAGCTTTGTGTAACTTGTGAAGCTGAACGTTCAGCAGGCTATTTAGGGGAGGGTTGCGGAAGTACATGATTTAAATATACACTCATGACTTAAAGCAAAACTGCTCATATCTCAAATTGCTTGTGATTTAAGGCGCTCGTGTATCAAGGTGCCATTGGTAAACTTAGGATACTAAGCATTTGATAAGATTTATTTAATTTGATCCTGCAAGGTAAGTGCTATTATTATTTCCATTTGACAGTTGAGGAAACTGAGGTAGGCAGGTTAAATGACTCTCGTGGGGTCAGACAGCTAGTCAGTGTCTAAGGTCAGACTTGAACTTAGGTCTTCTTGATTCCAGGCTTAACACTTTACAACCTACCTACCGGAGCTACTTATTAGTGGGTTTTTTTTTAATCATATGGACTAAATTAGGTTATTACCTCCTGCAGGTGGGTCATATCTATTCCTTTATATATTCCATAGTGATTTAACACAGTGACACATACCCCAGAGCTGGGCTCAGCTATTGGCTGCCTGGGCTGGCTGACTTCCCTGTCAGGTTTTGGAACTGTTTCAACAAATACCCTCAAAAAAGCTCCTTCCCCCAGGGAATAGTGAAAATTGAGTTTTCCTCCTATTTTCTTTCAGCTATATCAGACGAAGCTTTGACTTTATCTGGAGGAAGGAAGCTATGCTTATTATAACTTAGATTTAGACAATAATGTATCCTGTGTTTATTATCCTTTTTTTTTCTTTGAGCTGATTAGGAGGAAAGACAATTTACTAATTTTCTTTTACTTTTAGCAAACAATTGGTAAGGACACTTCACGCTAATCATATAGCAAACTAAATTCCTCTCCAAGCTCCCTGTAGCTTTTTCACTTTAATGTGGGTGGAATTCTGGCCAGTTTTTTTTTTTTCTTGAAATTTCTTCTTAATTAGTGAGGCATAGAAGTCCTTTGTAAAAGGAGACTTTCTGAACTAGAAGATTCAATTTAATTCCATTCATACTTATTGAATGCTGACTGGGATGTATATATACTAAATTAGAGAAAAATTCTTCCAGAGAACATGAGTTCAAAATCCATGTCTGTCACCTTTTACTTGTGTGACTTTTGTGAGCCCTAGACTTCCTTGGGCTTCAGTTCCTCACCTGTGACCTCTAAGGTCTCTTCCATTTAAAAAATTACATCACTCTGATTCTCTAACCATAATTGATAACCCTTGATATGCCTATAATTTGTTTTATATAGTTCATACTCATATTTTTGTTGTTCTTCAGACATTCCAGTTCAGTCCAAAATAGGGTTTTCTTGGCAAAGATACTGGAGTGGTTTGCCATTTCCTTCTCTTGCTCATTTTACAGATGAAGAAACTGAGGCAAACAGGCTGAAATAACTTGTCCAGGATGACAGTGAGTAAATGTCTGAGGCCAGATTTAAACTCATGTCTTCCTAAACTTTTAAACTCCAGATGCAGTACTCTATCATGCTGTCCCCATTTATCAGTATAGCCTTTGCTAAATGTAATTTTTAATTACCCCCAAATCAAAGACTTCTAAGTTTGACTAAGTCATTTAGATACTCTGAGCCTCATCTCTTGTTTCCAAGATCCTTTCTTGCTCAGACACTCTGCTTGTGTTAGTATTTCTCAGTTTTCTTGTGTGAATAGAACTATACTATATGTTTTGAAGGAAACAAGAAAAATATAAGTTCTTGAACTACTGAATGACAAAATCATAGATCTCAAAACCTAAGATGTGGGAGGCTAGGAGGCCTGATAGCAGAACCAGCTTTAATCTACATGAAATGTGGCTGGTTGTTCCATCTTTGCTTGAAGAGATTTAGTGAGGGGGAAAGTACTACCTAGGCAGTTAGATAGTGGAATGGATAGAGGATCAGACCTGGAGTCAGGAGGACTCATCTTCCTAAGTTCAAATCTGGCCTCAGGAACTTATTAGTTGTGTAACTTTGGGCAAGTCACTTCTCCCCGGTTGCCTCAGTTTTCTTATCTGTAAAATGAGCTGGAGAAGGAAATGGAAAATCACTTCAATATCTCTGCCAAGAAAAGCTCAAATAGAGCCATGAAGCTTTGGATGGGATTGAAAAATGACTGAAAAAGAGCAACCACCACCACCACAAAGTACCATCTCCCAAGGCTGTCACTTAATTCTTAGCAAGAAAACTCTCTTCTACAAGTCTTTCCTGCACCAATCCATCCTCTTCTCAGCTACTGATGATATTTTTCTCATTTATAGATGATCTTCTTCCTTTGAATAGCCTTTTTGTTACTTTTTCCTTGCATTAATCTTGAATCTGTCTCATGGCAACTTCCACTGCTGCTTCCTCATTCTTTCCTCCCTAGTCAAATTAAACAGGTGTAATCTCTCTTTATCATGTCTTCCCTTCAAATACATTAAGAAACATATCATGTCTCCCCTAAGTTTTCCCTTCTTCAGGCTAAAAAATTCCCAGTTCCTTTAAGCCTTCCTAGGGTTTGATCTCACCACACTTTACCATCTGGGCTGTCATCCTCTAAAAGCTTTGGGGTTTGCCGATAGATCCTTCTTAAACTGGCATCCAGAACAAAACAATCTTCCAGATGTGGCCTGACCAGGGCAGGGTACGAAGGGACCACTGCCTCCCTAGTTTTGGACACTATCTCTTTTACAGCAGCCCGAGATTGGAGTAGGCTGATTTCAGGCAGTTTACAATCTACTTAGAGAGAAAACACATGAACATATGAAACATTTACACGACAGTATGAGCCAGTATGTGATTAAATACCAGGTTGAAGGATTGATTAAAGGAAGGGAAATGCTGACAGATTCCTAAGGAGGAAGGGAACAGGGTGGCCCAGAATGGCAAGGAAACATTTTATGGAGAGAGCGAGGGTGGATGAGCTATGAAGAGAAGAAGGGGTGGAAAAGAACTTTTTATTCAAGGGAGAACAGGCAGACACTCTGAGTAGTAAATCTTGATTTCCCAAGGCTTTATGAGATACGTGTGTGTATGAATAAGAACTATTATGTGAAGAGACAGACAATACTTCTTTTCTAAAGAGAGGGGAGTCTTGCCTGGAAGTCTTGAATCACACATAGGTTTGTTTTTTTTTCTTCTATGGACTAGGGCTGTGTATGTCTCTACTCTTCTTAGGAGTTTTTTCTTCTCTCTCATCACAGACAATATTAGGCCCCAGCTTCATAAAGCTTTTTTGGGCACAAAAACAAGTTGCAGAGATCAATTGAGGACGCGTGTATTAACCATCTGCTGTGTGCCAAGCATTGGGCTAGGTACCAGGAATACAAAGACAAACATAAAACAGTCTCTGTACTCAAGGAATTTATATGCTAGTAGGGAGCACATATGTATATATGCATAATCAAGATGTATACAAAATAAATGCAAGAATTAATTTTTTTTCTTTGGGGGGGGGAGGAAAAAGGAGGCACTTCTAGCCCAGATTGGATGTAGTTTAGCAATTAAGAAAAGTAGCACTAATATGGAAATATGAATTATAGACACTCAGATAACTACATTCCATAAGTTTTATATATTCTAAAAGTTTTCTTATCAATAAAAGAAATTGTATAAGTATTCCTAATTGATGGAAACATATTATACCAGAAAAAAATCCGATTTTCAAGTTATATTTCTTTTTTTAAAGTACTTATACCCCTAAGCTTAATTTTTTCTATTATAATGGTGAGGGTTTGGTTGGCAAGACTCAGTGTTGCTTTTGTCTCCGTACATTCTTCCACCAAAGTCCTATTTTGATGCATCATTGTGTCCTTTTAGCCTGGGAATGATGCCAGGCCATGATAGGAGAGCCCAACCTACAGCAGAATTTACCAAGCTGACAAAGCTTTGATTTCAGGCCTGGCAACCGATTGTTAGCCTAAGCTTAGAAAGTCTCACCGACACCCAGTCGGCTAGCCGCAGGTTTAAGGGACCTGTTCACGGCAGTCGAGAGAGGTGTCTCCGGAGCACCAGATCGTCGGAGTGACCCCGTGTGTAGACATTGGGTTTTTTGGGTTCAGCACTGCTATTTTTGCTTTATACACTGCCAGGAATAAAATATGGAGAGGGAGGGAAACTGTGAAGTGTTTCTGAAGCTTCTCCCTGAAACAAAGGCCGATCTTTTCGTATGGGCCATCTTCTCTGTGGCTATGAATCATGGAAGACTAGCCTCCCAAGAATAAAGGTTGTGAGTCACCCAGAAGGCAATGGAAAGCTGCATAATGGGAGTGAGTAGCCTGGGAGAAAGCTGCACATGAGGTGTCACAGGGAGTACGACTGGGAAAGGAGCTGGGTTAGTCATACATTGAGGTGGATGGATAATAGATGGACCTCTCAGATGGCTCAGCAGCATCCATGCAATGTCAGAAAATGGGGGGGGGGAATCCCCTTAGTATATGGACGAGAGTCATAAGGTTTGAAAAAAAATGTAGTAGGTTTGCCATGGGGGGAGGAGCAGGAGAGGGAGAGCCCACCCCCACCTCCATGAAAGGAGCTCCACCAAGGAACGGAAGTCATTGCTGGGTCCAGATCCTAGGGAACCCCTTCCACCTCTGGTTATTCGGTCTTCCTGATTGAAAAAGGTCAGCGTTGTGCCTGACCCCTAATCATGTTTTGAAGTCTAATTGGTAGACACAAGGATAAGGGATATTATTATTATTATTATTATTATCTTTAATAAACAGAAGAACTCCCGGGTTTTGACCCGGGAGCTATGTGTCTGGAACTGTGCTAAGGGCTGGGATTCCATGGCAAAAAGCCATCTGCGATCTGGAGGAGCTCAGTCACCTGCCCGCCAAAGAAGCCCATGACCCAAAGCTGAAGAACCCTAGCCTCTCTCTGGAAGAGAAAGTCCTGCCATCTACTATAGTTTCATGACTCGGACATTCCCCCATGCCCCAGAAACCCCACCGGGTCCTATGCTCTCCCCCTGTGACTATCTTGTGTTTTGTCTTTTATATTTAATGCAATGCCTTGGACTTAGAGGCAGTTCGTGGCACAACACCATGGGCAGAGTCAAGGAGAGCTGAATTAGATTCAGCCTCAGATGCTAGCTAGGAGACCCTGGGCAAGTCAGTTAACCTGGGAATAACACTACCTAGCTCCCGGGGTTGTCAGGATCAAGCTCTTGCCAGTGCCTGGCTCATAGTAGATCCTAGGTGAACGTATTCCCTCCACACTCCCTCCCTTGAACACCGAAGGTACATAAAGGTTGTGTATCACCCCAAAAAGCAACAGAAAGCTGCATGAGAGTGAGTAGACTGGCACAAAGCTGCCCAAGATATGGCATCACAAGGACAATTTTATTAATGCATTTAATAATTGCCCAGGGTCACACAGCTAGCGTCTGAGGCTGGAATTGAACCCAGGTCTTTTTGACTCCAGGTCCAGCACTCCAGCTGTGCTACCTAGCTAAGAATTCAACCCAGCTGATTTCTGTTTGTTGTTTGGCTGGTGGCTCCCATCAGAGCAATACAAATGATCCTGGAAGCACATCTTTCCTGGCCCGGGTAGAGAAGGGAAGAGTTAAGAAAGCCTTTCCCGGTTCCTCGGCATCACGCACTAGGCGTGCAAATGCTGGGAAATCAGTGGAGCGCCCGCAGCGCCGAGACCTTCTCCCACGCATCCACTCCCACACGCGCTTTTATTAATTCATTCTTCCTGGGCTGCCTTTGAAAAGGCGACAATGTATCAGAAGATCGGCACGTGGTCAGCAAGCCAGGAAGAGGGAAGAAACACATAGCCGCACACACACAAATGCAGGCTCGGGCTCCGTTCGGAGGAAGCCCAGGGGACTGGAGCATCAGCCATCTGCTAAGAGCAGAGCTCGCTTCCCCAGACGCCCCGGTGGCGCGGGCTGTCCCAGAGCTCGGAGCACGCGCGCGTGCGCGAGGAACTCTCGCTTCAGGGCAAGGGAGTGCGAGGTCGCTGCAGACAATGTAGCGCTTCTGACACGGGGAGGGTCTCGCGGGCTGCACGTGTGGGATCGCGGGCGCTTGGATGCTGGCCTTGTTCAGCGAACCGGCGTCTGAGCCTTCCCCTAGTCACGTAGCGAAAGACCGTGACTCAGCGCTGACTCACTGAATTCCCTGCCAATGGATTTCCCCGGCTGTCAGCTGCTCTATCTCAGCCTATCCGGGAAAAAGAGAAAGATGCTTCTCCGCCGCTTTGTGGCTCAGCCCCGGGTTACTAGTGCCTGGCTGTCTCTCTCTTAATGACGGAGCGGCACACAGAGCTCACGACCATTCCGTCCCAAGCAAGCGGTGGATTGACTTGCGTTATTTTCATGGTAAAACAGTTCTTTCCCGAGAGAACAAAATGAGTCCATTAATCAGAATTCCTTCGTCACAAGCCTGCTTTAATAAATCACGGACTATTTTTACAAGGATTTGTCCATAAGCCCAGTGCCCATTTCGTTTCCTGCCGCACTAAAAACTCTCATCCTGTTTTAGCCCTACATCTTAGGCTATGTGATAACGACCCCTGGCACATACCGGTGATTGTGGTGACGCAAATGAGGTTTGCACATGGCGTGCGCTGGCACGAGTGACTTACAGTAAAAGCGAGGAACGCTTTGGAAGGACGAGCTGCAATATCACCCTCTGCGTAAGTGTCATTTCCATTCTGTCCGTCACACAGTGGACCCCTGAGTGATGGATCTGGCTAAAGGCGGAGGACTGGCCTTTGAGTTGGGCTCTGCGACTAAACTAGAGCCGTGTGACCTCGGGCAAAGTGATGGACGCGTCCAAGATCTCGGTTTCTTTCCGAGGGAGGAGAGGTGGGTAGAAGGATCTCTGTGGTTGCTTCTAGTTCTCCTTCCAGTAGTGGTTACTGTGTGATTAATTATGCAGACAGGGCTATTCTGAAGGATCCAAAGCGAGTCGACCTGGTTTAGGAGAGCAGATGTTGAAACACTTTTGCCTTACTTGGGACCAGGGCGGGAGACTGAAGGTGTGGGGTGGGGCATCACTGCCCCACAGGTGTTGCTTCAGCAGTTCAGAAGAGCTGCCTTTCGTCATTACATTGGGAGGGTTCTATAGGGGAGGCAGAGTAGACGGAGAAGTAATCGTGGGATCAAAAACAGAAGGCACCAACACAACTTTAAAAATGTTCTTGTGATATTCTTTCCTTTTAGATTTTGGACGTGGAGGACAGATGTGTATCATTGGTGGTCGAGCACTCTGCATTATTAGGTTACAGGAGTCTTAAGGCAAAATGTTTATTGCACTGAGTATTTTCTTTTTCTAAAAGTGACTTTGCAATATATTTGCCTTCATTTCCTGTACAAGGTAATCACCAGACTTAATGTGTTTATGTATAATGTTGTGTTTGCTTTAAATGGATATCAACAGAGCCAAGTTTGGTGATTGGGACTTTTTTTAACCCTAAAATTCTGCCCTAGAATCAATATTGTGTATTGTTTCCAAGGCAGAAGAGTGGTACAGGTTAGGCAATCAGGGTTCAAGTGACTTACCCCAGGTCCGCGGTTAGGATCCAGGACCTCTCACCGTAATTGATTCTTTTTGGAGAAATGAGAAGTGTTGCCCCCTTGGAGATTTTCTTGATTACTTTAAAATATTCATTAATTAAAGAGTAATAGACAACAGAGCTGGTCCTGGAGTCAGAAAGACTTGAGTTCAGATTTAACCTCTGACACTAGCAATGTGACCCTGAGCAAGTTATTTAACTTGTTTGCCTCAGTTTTCTCATCTATAAAATGGGAATGATAATTGCACTCAATTCCCAGAGTTGTTATGACGATCAAATGAAATCATAATGGTAAAGTGCTTATCACTTTAACATTAAAAACATTTAAAAATGTAAGCTGCTATTATGTGATGTTCTCTGGGGAATTGTTCTCCTGTGATCACTATAGCATATTAATGAATTAAAGGGTAATTGAATTAAAGTTGAATTAAATTCAGTTAAATTGAATGAATTAAAGTTGGCCAATTCTTCAGACACTTATTAGCCATGACTTTGAGCAAGTCAATAAAGCTCTGTTTGCCTCTATTTTCTTATCTGTAAGATGAAGATAATAATGGCACCTACCTCTCAGGATAGTTAAGTTGCTCAACTGAGATAATATTTGCAAAGTGCTTAGAACAGAGCCTTGCACATAGTAGAAGCCATATAAATTCCAGTTATTATTATTATTACCTGGTTTTGAGAATATTTCACATCTCTATATAATGATTCTTTTAAAAACAATTATTTTTAATGTTAAACTGGTAAGATCTTTTTAACAAAGAGCAGAAAAGTAATTAAATTGCTCTACAGGTATGTATTTTGAGAAGGCAAATGAAATAAAAAATGAAAAAGTTAGAATCCTAAAATGCCTTCCCCCCAAAGAGTTGAGTAAAAGGAAGTTTTCATATCACATTCGTGTTTGAGTTTGTTTTGTAAATTATTCTTATTTTTCCTGGATTCTTAACACTTTAACTACTTTTCACTGGAAGCTTTTTAAATTCTGGGTATTGAAACAGTTTAGAAGTACGCTGGCCCAGATGAAGCGAGATTCTACTGTGATCAAAGTTGGGCGTACATGGGAAAAGAACAAATTAGAGATTTTTTTTCAATCCAAATTCAACTTAACAAGATTCATAGAATCTGGTCTCTAAGGAAAAAAGAAGTAGAAATGGGGCTCAAGGAACATGAATTAGAAGAGTACCTGGGGGAAAAGTCAGTCTCTAATAGAATTTAAAAACTAAATGAATGATTTGAAGACTATATTATTTCATTGCTTTAGATACTCCCTTCACCCATGTTAATTATAACTCCTCCATCTTTTTCATCCTATGTGATCCCCCCCCCCATGCGATGTGATTTTTGTCCATACTTCCCCAGAAATCCTCTATAGAAAAATCAGCTTAGATGCTGAAAGTCCTCTAAAACTTCTTTAGAACTTTGGGTCCTTAATCATTCGAGCTATCCATTCATCCTCCACATAGTCATTCTAATTTATTTAATATTAGGGTTTACATTTTGTTGCAAAAATATTTAATAGCATTAGTTTGCATCTAAAAATAGTAAAAATAGATTTGACCATATCACTTCTTTACTTAAAAATATTAAATGCCTCCCAATTGAATAAAAAAAAAATCCTGAGCCTGGGGCTTAAAGTCCAAGATATGGTTTCCACTCACTTTTGCATTCTTTCTTCATGCTACTTCCTTTAATGCACTTTCCTTTAGAATCAAATTGACCTCCTAGCTTTCCCCCTCCAATATGCTCTATCTCCTCCCTCCTGTCCATTGAATTCTAGGAGCTTTTTTCTTTGCAACTGTGGCCTACTTAAAATAATCAAAATTTTTGGTTAATTAAAGAATTCATGCACAAGTCAAGACATCACCCCATGATATCATTGGTCTTCTTTGAAAATGAAGGACAGGCCAGCTGGGTGGCTCAGTAGATAGAGAACCAGATGTAGAGATGGGAATTCCTGGGTTCAAATCTGGGCTCAGATACTTCCCAACACTGGACAAGTCACTTAACCCCCATTACCTAGCCCTTGCCACTCTTCTGCCTTGGAAGCACTACACAGTATTGATTCTAAGACAGTAAGGGTTTAAAAAAAAAAGAAAGAAAATGAAGGACAAACAATAACAACTGTATGTACATATGACATAGTCCCTGCTCTTAAAGAGCTTAAATAGCCATCCCCCCAAACTATAGAAATATATACCCTCCATATATACATGTGTACACATCTATGTCTTATACAAACATACATATACAAACAAATATACAAACATAAAAATTGTGCTGAGTCAGTGCTGAGCAAATAATTTTTGTCCTGGACATATTTGCCAGTTTTTTTTTTTTTTTGGAGTGCAGTAGTAGTTCCAAAGCAATGATTTCCTGGTGTGATAACTCACTCCAGCAATGTTGATCTGCTATTGATTAAAAATATATATATAACCCTTCTATTCTGTTTTAGAATCAATAGTGTATATTGGTTCCAAGGCAGAAGAACAGTAAAGGGTAGGTAGTTATTTGCCTAGCTAAGGAGTGAATGAGGTCACATTTGAGTCACCAAGCTGCCTCCAGCTATTGGTTTTTGTTTTTGTTTTTAAACTCTTACCTTCCATCTTGGAGTCAATACTGTGTATTGGCTCCAAGGCAGAAGAGTGGTTAGGGCTAGGCAATGGGGGTCAAGTGACTTGCCCAGGGTCACACAGCTGGGAAGTGTCTGGGGCTAGACTTGAACCCAGGACCTCCCATCTCTAGGCCTGACTCTCAATCCACTGAGCCACCGAACTTCCCCCTTGCTATTGGTTTTTAATTAAAAATTTTAAAGTTTCTCAGAGCATTAAGAGTTTAAATCATTTGCCCAAGGTCACACATAGGTAAACTTCATAGTACTTGAAGTCAAATCATTCGTAATTCATAAACAACTCTTTGCAATATCAAAATTGCCTCTTTAAATGAGATTTTTTACTGTTTTGAGATTTTAAATGCAAAGTAAAACTCTACCATCAGATATTTTTACCACAAAATTTAAACCCTAAAATCATGAAATAAAAACCTGTAGAATCAAATACAAAAGAAATCATCATCTACTGCTGAGATCAATAGTTATGGTGAAGGGACAAGTTAAAATGGTAAAAGATCCACATTTCGGAAATGATCCATGACAAGAGAAGGGTGGGAGTAGGGCCAGGGGACTCTTCACAAATTGGTAACACCTATGGCTACCCAACAGTGGTGTCAAGATGGAAGAGTAACTAATTATTAGACTTTAACTACCCAAAACATAATTCACAGGAAATTAATCCTGCCTTCTTCAAGAATAAAAAAAGTTCCTGTGGATTATTTTAACTTCAGTTTTCTAACCCTTAACAAAACTCCATGTTTCAAGCTGTCACACTTTTTTCTTTTTTTCCAAACCCAGCCAAACTGTTAAAGAGTAGGAAGGAAACAACAACGAGGAGTAGCATTTATTAAGCACCTACTATGTTCCAGGAAGTTTGCTAAGTGCTGGAATATGTCAAAAATGAAAAAGAGCTAACAGGCTTTGGAGTATGTCAGTGGGGAGACACTATGTACAAGTCAGTATGAAGTCTGGAAAGCCTTCTTACAGGAGGTGACAATTGAATTAAGGCTTGAAGGGACTATAGAATGCCCAAAGGGGAAGTGAGGAGAGAGAGAGCATCCCAGTCAAGGAGGTTGTAGAGATAGAATGTTTTGCCAGGAATATTTATGTCTTTAGAAGAAATAATGCCAAATTAGTCTAGAAAGACAGGTTTGAACCAAATTGCAAAGTATTTTAAATGCCAGGAAAAAAAGGAGTTTTTATTTTCCCCTAGGAACAGTTGGGAGCCACTGAAAATTCTTGAGCAGATCTTGAGCAGTGTCCTTAAGGACTCAAATTGACTTCATATTGACTTCCTTTCTTACAGTGTTGTTTCTGTGTTGTTTGATAACTGAGGAGATTAGGGAAAATGACTTCTGTTTCTAAGTAGAGGTAAGGTATCAGGATACTCATTGGACAATCAGAAAAGAGTCATTGCTAAAAATAAGACTTCTCACTTGGCAAATGGTTACTGTTTTTTGCTTAGAGCTGCCATATTAAGCTACAATGGATACTATACCAATTAATACTTTATTTCAGGCAAGAAGCAAAATCCCCCTGAGTCATTACAGTCAAGAAGCTTACAACTTAATGGTGGAGACAACATATAAACAGCTCTCCATACAAGACAGATACAAAGTAGACAGAAGGCACTTGGAGAGGGGGAGACATCAGTAGCTGCCCGGAATGAGCTAAAGTTCCTTTATTTAGGATTTGAGCTAAGCCTTGAAAGAAGTCCGGAATCTAAGAAGCAGAGGAGCATTCTAGGCATATGAGGGTCAGCCCCTAAGAATGCTATTTTTTTCTTATTGCTGTATTATATTTTTGTTAATTTTTTCCCTCGATCCAATTTAAGGTTCAAAATATTCTCAAAACAGACTCATGCCCCTTCCTCTTGCCAGAAGTGTTCCAATCTCCCCACACCTGGCATACCCCCTTTGTATTCGATTCTTTTCTTTTCCCCTCAGCATCGTCTGTACAACCCACGTCTGGGTCCAACCGCCTCTGGGAAATTCCCTCGGAATATCCCTCAACCGTGACTCCGAAGTTTTTCCTTGGTGTAAGCAGCCTCTCTCTTCTCTTCCGAGCTGATAGTCCACACCATTCTAGTCAAAAGCCAATATAACTAGATATTGCCTTGTCTTTTTATATCTGCTGACTTCACTCCCTCTGCCACCATCCATTGCTACCACAGCTGAGAAAGATTTGGGTCCTCAGCAGGGGTCTCAGCTTATAGCTCTCTGCTGCCCCCGACTGGATCCTGGTTGCTACAGCTTTCATTAGGGAGTACTTCTTCCTGTGTAGTTATTCACCAAAATACTCCTTCATGGAAACAGAACTGATAATAACGAGGTGGGGCTGCATGAGACGGGAAAATAGACACGCACATAGTTTTGGAGTGAGGAGCGGAATTTGCAGGGACAGGCTAAATAACCTGTGGATCCTTAATCCACTGCACTGGGGCAATAAATAGAATGGACTGCGCTCTCCAAGACAGGGATTGGACGGGTCTACCTGGAACCCAATTCCTCCTTAGTAGGGGACCTTGTCACTTAAAGATAAAAGAACAAGAAAACCAAAGTGAAACATTCATTCTTTGCTCTCTTTCTGAAGACAAGTATTTTAAAAGATATTAGACTACAACTTTTCACAGGACTTGCTTTCTTATGAAAATATTTCTGTGGGACATTGGTCTATTCCTATTTATAGAACAGCCCAGTGACTCATTTTGTGCATTTAAAGAGTCTAATGAGCATTTCCAGTTCTGTATTAGCTGTGGGTCCCATTAATAGCTCCTTCACACTGGGGTATATTCTTGCCAATGGCTTTCTGACACAACTGATGTTTCAATGATTTTGTTGTCATTGCAGCTTGTGGATGACATTGGTGTGGGGAATAGGGAGCCCTATGTTTAGCCAGCAAAGAGAAAAATAAGACCTTATTCTTAAGGCTCGTGGGTTCTTTATCGACATTTAGATTCATATCCCTTGACTGGCAAAAAAAAAGACTAGTATTATTATTTGGTGCAAATAATAAATTACTCAACTCTAGTCCACTGAGAGCAAAGGAATGGATGTACTTGGTGTTTCTTCTACTCTAAAATTTTGTTCATGAAAAAAATGTTTATGGATGATTCCTGAATCATCACCTAGAAGAGAGGGGCTACTAGGATATTTACTACCACTGATAATGATATTCTTTATAATTTGCTTTATTTTTTGAGATATTATGTGCCAAACCCAATTCTTTAAGTTCCCGAGGACAATTCAGTTCTTTGAAATAGACCCATTTCCCATTCAAACCCAACCAGTCTCCTGCCCCATGCAAACAACAGGTGCTTTAGAAAATAGCCAATAGAAAGACAATAATTCTTGTCCTTCAGGACCAGTGCCAGTGGAAAAAAGTGACCTGAAATACAGATCTCAGGCTTGACATGATGAAAATCTAATACCACAGCTGTTTTCTCTCAGAACTGTCACTCATCATGTTTTAATTTCACAGTTTTGAATTAATCTTTTCTAAATACAGCAGCAGAGGAGGTGAAGGAGATAGCAGTTCCTAGCAAAGGAATGAGGCCAGTATTTGCAAAGTTCCTGCTCTCTCTTGCTGCCCTTCTTCCCACCCCTGTGCCCCCATGACCTGCCATTTTGGAATTTGTTTCCTGGTATCCTACAATACTATATTTGTACAGAGAAGATCTCTAAACTAGCTCATAAGCCCAATTGTTTTGAAGAGTAATTATTGCTTTAGCCTCCTTCCAATGCCATCCCAGGATACCTTTCCCAGTCCTTTCCATCTCTGATTATTCCCCCCCAAAAGATAGATCTGGGGGGAAAAAACAACAAATAGGTTCAAGGTTTGTCAGCATTATATATTCAGATTCTACTTTATCTGAATTTAGACATTTCAGTTCTGCTGGGAGGCCAGCAAGTACAGATCACAGAATTTTAGAATTATGGAGGACATAAAAGTTCACCAATTCTAGCCCCTTCAATCATTTGTTCAGCAAGTATTGGGCATTTACTGTGTGTCAGGCACTGTGGGCTAAATCATCCCTTTGGGAATCAAGGAAAGGCAAAAACAATCCTGCCCTTTCAAAGCATTTCATTCTGATGGGGAGAGACAAGATGAAAATAAATAAGTATATACCAAAACATGCAGAGCAGGTAGAGAAAGGGAGGTGTTAAGTAACTCCCCAGTGTTGCAGCCAGTTAAGGGGCAGCTCTGGGGCTATCAACAATGCATGTTTTCTCATGAATCTACCCTTTTTGTTCCGGATCCTAGGTGTTATGTCCCCTTTCATATTTACTTATCAGTTGGTCAGAATTAGACTGAATTCATTACAGAGACTGTGCCACATTTCTACAGTGCCTCAAATAACCAATTTCTGTTTTTTAAAAAATGATACTACATACTCTTTTTAAAATTTCATTTTATTGATTTATTTTTTTTACCTCCCAAAGTTATATGATTCATGGTGTCTCCCTCCATTCTTCCCTCCTCTCTCCTGTAGTTTACAAGCAATTCAATCTGGGTTATACATGTATTATCAAGCAAAACATATTCAAAATTTTGAGTAAATTTTAGAGTAAAATCTTAATGATTTGAAAAAAATTTCTTATTGGAGAAAAATTCTCTGAATTCAATAGAGATTTTCAGGATTTAGAATAAGGAATTGAATCAAAGAGCATAAGAGAAAATATCAGAGAATCTATGGAAGAGTAGAAACAGAGAAATTTGATTATATGATAGATATATGGGTGGAAAAACTAGAGGAAAACTTGGAATTGGGGTTTAAGGATCCTTGGAAATTCAACACATTTTTACCTGATTGTTTCTTAAAGCTTGGTAAAGAATGCTAGTGACTTTGGGCAACTAGGTTTCACAGTGAATAGAGAGAATATCAGGCCTGTAGTGAGGAAGAACCCGGGTTCAAATCTGGCCTTGGACACTTACTAGTTATGTGACCCATGTATGGCAAGTCACTTCACCCTATTTTTCTCAATTTCTTCATCTGTAAAACAAAGCTGGAGTAGGAAATGGTAAATCATTCCAGCATTTTTGCCAAGAAAACCCCAAATGTGGTCATGAAGAATGGGACACGACTGATCAATAAAGTGATTCAATTACTGTCAATTTTGTATTTGCTACAAAGATTATGCCAAGTTAACAGTCTCCACTGGTGTAGGCAGCTTCTGTGCTGGGAGCTGATAAAGTTTGGGGGGGAGGGATGACAAAAACCAACCCCACCAACAAGAAGATTATAGTATCTGTGGAGACAAAAATATTTGTACTGACTACTTAAATAATAAAAGTTGAAAACATTGAGAATAATTTACTAATAATCATAATATCCATGTGAATTGCTGTGGACAATTATTGTCTTCATAATTCACAGCTGTCATTGCATTGTTCCACTGTCCTAAAGTATTAAATGGCTCCCTATTGATTGCCAAAATCAATTATGTTCAGTTCTACAAATATTCATTATGTACCTCCTATGATTTAGAAGAGTATACTAAATAAAGTCTAAATTTCTTAGCCTGACTCAGAGGATCTTAAATTAAGATCTATAAGAGTCTTTAGAGTTCAAGGCCTTTACAATGTGCTTATGTGCATTTTCAGCTTTAATACATATTCTTTTTCATATAACCCAACCCAGAGTAACAGATAGCTTACTATTTGATATTCCCTGATTATTTGCCTTCTGGCTTTTGTACCTTTGCCCACATCATATCCTTTGCTCTTGGTATTAACATTTCCTACCTCCTCATTTAAATGCCCAACTGCTCTCTCTTCTGAGAAGCCTTCCTGGATCCCTTCAGCTGAAAGAGTTCTCTACCACTAGCTCTTTTTGCTTTTTTTATGTGTTTGCCATATTTTGGTTTTCTGTTATATTTATGCATCATCTTTCTGCCTAGAACATAAATTCTTTAATTTCGGAGATTATGAAGCATTTTTTTTCTATATTAACCATAGCACCTGGTATATTGCTGTTCATCCATCATTTTCTAAGAGGTCCAGTGACATTGAGGAGGAAGTTGACTTACGTTGCACAAAGTTATCAACATCATTCTTTCTTCCAGATTTATCCAAGTCCAGTGGCAAGACAAAAGCCAAGATGACTGGCAGTGGCCAGGGATTCAGGATGACCTTGGCATCTTCCCTATCTGACCAGGCTCGAAGTGCTCCATGGCACCTGCTTCAGTCATATTCATGGCCTTTGGCATGAATCTCCCATTACAATGGAGGAAATCTTCCCATGCTTTGGGTAGACATCCCCTTAACTCATCGATTCCCTTCAATCCTATGTATCCCCTCAGCTCAGTCAGTTTTATGGGGTCTGGCCACTGTTCTTGCTTCTTGGAGCCAAAGGTGAGAGTTGGAGAAAAGGTGGACCCCAAAGGTGGATGAGTAGTCCTGAACAGGACTGGACAAGTCTCATCAACCCAGTGTCTCTCGAGTACTTCTATATGCTTGCTGAATTAACAGATTCATTGTCCAGTTTTTATGTATAGCAAAACTTAGGATTCACACTCCCAGTTCCCATCCCAACCTCTAACCAAGTCCCCAAACTATGGTGGCTACTTACTTGTCTCTTCAAGAGTTCCAGTGGTAATTTGGAGGAGGTTTCCTTAATGACTATAGCTATAACTATAGATTATATAGTTACATGTAATTTTATATATATATAATTTAACTACATGTATAGCTCATTTTATTGCATTCTACTTCATTGTGCTTTGCAGATATCATGCTTTTTACTGATTGAAGGTTTGTGGCAACCTTGAGTCAAGCAAGTCCATTGGCGCCATTTTTCCAATAGCATATGTTCACATCATGACTCTGTGTCATACTTCAGTAATTCTCACAATATTTAAAAGTTATTATTATTATTATATCTGTTATGGAAGTCTGTGATAGTGATCTTTGATGTTATACTGTGATGCCCCAAACTTGGCCCACCTGAGAGAGCATATATATCACCACGTGCTGCTCTCAGTGATTATCATTTGATATCAGTGAATCAGGCTTCCACATTTATTTAGCATTTACTGTGTGTCAGCCACAAGAATATAAAGAAAGGGAAAAGATAGTCCTCGCTCTCGAAGAGCTGCCGGCCTAATGGGGGAAATAATATCCAAGTAATATAGATAGACAAGGTATATAGGAGATAAATTGCAAATAATCACGGGAGAGAAGCATTGGAATTGAGGAGCAGGAAAGGCTTCCTGGAGAAGATAGGAGTTTAGCTGAGACTTGAAAGAAGTCAGGGGAGGGAGAGCTCTAGAAATGGAGATCACCAGTTTACCAAAGTGTTAAAATCAGAATAGTAGGTAGAAAACATTCTTCTTTTTCAGAAAAAGAAAGCATCTTTGACGGTCCCCTTTGAGCACTCTTATGGAGTGTCAGGACAAGTGGGCTTAAGCTTAGAGAGCACATATAAAAAGGGATAACTCATAATTCCTGGTGGCTTGCAGGCTATTCCTGCCCTTTGCTGGGTACTCAATGAAGATCCCCTCAGGGATGTTGTACCCTTCTCCTAAGCTCCTTGTAGAGTCTTAATACACACACACACACACACACACACACACACACACACACAACAAAACAAAAACAAAGCAAAACAAAATCCCTTACCTTGTCTTAGTTCATACTGACTTACTCCTTACTACTATCAGTTCTAAGGTAGAAAGACTGGTAAAGGCCAGGCTATTGGGCTTAGGTGATTTGTCCAGGGTCTTACAGCTAGAAAGTGTCTAAAGTCACATTTGAACCCAGGATTTCCTTTCTCTAGTCCCAGCTCTCTATTCACTGAGCTACCTTGCACCCCCTCCTTGTAGACACTTGAAGCTGCTTTTCTTCCTTGTATCTAGTTTGTTCTTGACTCCCAAAGCAGATCCTGCTGCCAGGTCAACAGTGAGAAGTTTAAAATCTGTCAATTTTCTGAACTTCATCTTGGTGGTATGATGGCGATATAATAAATTGCCAGACCTGGAGTCAAGAAGGTCTGAATTTAAGTCCAATGTCAGATACTTACTATGTAACACCAGGCAAGTCACCTAACTGCTGCCTCAGTTTCCTCATCTGTAAAATGGGAGGTAATAACATTTGGGTCACTTAAAATACAGAAGCACATGCATCTGTATGTGGACCAGATCTCACCAATTGGAGATGAGCATCCTGAGCCACTGATGGTGCCTCCTTGCCACTAATGACCTTATACGAGGTGAAGAATGAGTGGGTCAGATTCCAATATGAAGAGCCTGGGAGAAGGCTAAGACATTCTAGGGAGAATGAGCTAAAGCAAGCTAATAGGAAAGCAGGAGGTGTCTGCCTTGTGTTCATTTGACAAATAGTTCAATTTGGTTCCCTTTTAGAGTAAGAACGGGAGAATAGTAGCTGAGATGGATGGAAAGGAGAACTGGGGCCATATTGTGGAAAGTCTTCAATACCGACAAGAACTGAGATTTGAATCAAATAGTTGTTTATCAAAATTCAGCCATCTTCGAAATTTAAAAGGAAATATAAAAATATCTATACCAAGATATTTGGATTTTCTGACTTTTTTGTTTTCATTCCATTCTAAGTGTTTTACTTCTTTATAAAACAAGCACCGAGAACCATAATGATAACTGGACACTCATTAATTTTTTAATTAAAAATTTTTAACCAATGAAAATCTGCCTTCCCTCAACTGTTTGAAAAAAGAAAAAAACCAAAACCTCAGTTGATAACTGGTTGCTCTTCAACATAAGAGCTGTGGATTTTCTAAGACTGGATGGTTCTTTTCTAGAAGCATTGTTTTCCAAGTTAAGATGGCTCAGAAGGTTTCTCTTGTTGTTCAACTTCATCTGGCATGCCACAGCATCATGTTTTCCTAAGTATTGAATGTTGACGCATTGTATTTAAGAACTTTTAGAAAGAACGCCTTTCACCACATTTTGAGCCTTTTCTTCCAAATTCTGTTTTCAATTAAAGGAGAGTTTCTTTCCCTCCCTCGGCTATGACTTTCAACCCTCACTTAGTATAATCAGTTAGTACAATGTAGTGGGAAAAGCTTTGGATTTAATATTAAGAGGCCAGGAATTGAACTTTGACTCTTACAACCTTTGTGATTTTGGAAGTCACTTAATTGCTGGACTGATCTTCACTGCTTCTTCCATGAGGGGCTGTGGAGAGGGCACCACTTGATGAATTTTAAAGCATTTTATAAATATCATTTTTAAAATTATAGGACCAAAGTGCCTAATCAGTACTTTTCTATAATCAGTTGTTAATCATGTATTTATGTAATATTTAATATATGTATCTATTACACATATAGTTTAGTTTTTATACTTTGTAATTATTTTACTAGTTATTCATGCAACAGTATAGGATCAGTTTATCACATTCTTTGTTGCAGACTAGGAAATTAAGGTTCAGAGAATTTGTGGAGGATTACACAGGTGATGGATCTTGAATAAGAGCTTAAAAATCTTGCTTCATTGATTTTGCAGTAACTCTCCCCTGAGCCACAAAGCATTCCCGCCTCTGGGCTGTACTTTTGGCATGACTGATTCAGCTACATCTGGGTTTGCTGCTAGGCCTTCTGGAGCAAGTCCAGGGCATGCTCCTTCCAAAAGTGGTCTACGCGAGTGTGGAGTAAATTAGTAGTGGAAAAGATCACCTCTTCCAAATGAATACAATCCAAGACTTTTTTAAAAATAGGGAAATGTGTCTCCCATTCATAGAATTTCAGAGAGCTAAAAAAGACCACAAAGGCAGGCAAACTGATCAATGTGGTTAATAAAATTTCTTGTTTTTTTTCTTCTCATTCCTATTGCTATTTGCATTTCACATCCATTTACTTACAATACTGCAAGAAAGACTTGTGATGTTAAAAACTGTGAACTTAGTGTAAATTACATTTAGAAACAGAATTTAGACTCTTCAAGTTGAAAAAGACTTTGCTGATTCTGTCTCATCTCCCCACTCACTTAGCAATTCTCTCTACCAGCTTTCTAAGAAGGGAACTCCTTAACTTTTGCTTGAACCATTAGAAGGATAGGAATTTCTTGTAGCATCATTTTGTTTTTTGACAACTCAAATCATTAGACAATTCTTCTTACCAGAAAAGTCCTGATCCTTCCCTTGGTAGATGCAAAAAATAAGTCTGACCTCTTTTCCATATGATATCCTTGCAAATATTTGATGAAAGCTATCATATCTTCTGTAAATATGTTTCACTTAAAATTTTTTTCTTTATTATATGACCCTCTCTACCTTTTGTACATGCTTAAAAACATCTGAACTCATTTAAAAGCTCCTTGTATACCAAAGCTGTCTGGATTTCCTCCTTTTTTTCTTATCAACATCATTTGTGATTATGTTGCTAGAATTTTGCTTGTGAGAGCAACTCATCCTTTAATTTTCCTTTTAAAGCTTTGGATCATAGGATCACACTTTTTCCTTTATATAAATTCGTTATTTATTCAAGTATTTTTTCTTTTTAAATTTTGGGTTCAAATTCTCTCCCTTCTACCCTTTTTCCTCCTTCACTCACTAATATGGCAATTAATATGATATCAGTCATACATGTTAAATCTGTAAAACTTATTTCCATATTAGCCATATTTTTAAAAGCAAGAAAAATAAAATTAGAAACTTATACTTGAATTTACACTCAGAGTTTGTTAGTTCTCTCTTTTTTATTATAAGTCCATTGGAATTGTATTGATCAGAATAACCAAGGCTTTCACAATCAATCATCATTGCAATAATGCTATTGCTGGTAGTGCATTCTGATCTCCTAATTATTCTTATTTTATTTGCATCAGTTCATATATGGCTTATCAAGTTTTTCTAAAACCATCCTCCTCATTTCTTACAGCACAATAACATTTTATCACAATCATATGCCCCAGTTTGTCCAGGCATTTCCCAGTTGATGAGCATTCCTTTCAATTTCCAGTACTTTTCCCCCCTTTTAAAGAATTTTAAAATGCTTTAAAATCCACCAATTCTGCTCCCTAAATCTAAATTTATAATGAATGTATAGATAGTTGAAGTCTCCATCATTATTTTATTTTACCTCTATGTCAGTTTTGTGATTAGCTTTAAGAAAATATCCATATGGGGCAGCTAGGTGGCTTAGTAGATAGGCCTAGAGATAGGAGGTCCTGGGTTCAAATCTAACCCTGGACAAGTCACTTAGTCCAGTTTCCTCATCTATCAAATGAGCTAGAGAAGAAAATGGCAAACCACTCCAGTACCTTTGCCATGAAAATGCCAAAATAGGGACACAGCGTCAGAGAAGACTGAAACAACTTAATGATAAATCAAAATGATCCATTTTACATTCCATAATGCTTTTTATCTCTTGTTTGGTTATAAATTCTTCCTTTATCCTTATATCTGAAAGGTAAAATTTTCTGTGCTTCCCTAATTTGCTCATGATATCATCCTTTATATCTAAATCATGTACCCAATTTGGTATGACATATTGGCCTCTACCTAATTTTTGTCAAACTACTTAATTTTCCTAGTAATTTTTATCAAATAGTGATTTTTTTGGTCTCAAAATCTTGGATCTTTGGGTTTACCAATGCTAGATTACTATAGCTATTTACTACTGTGCATTGTGATTGTATTGTATCCACCATTCTGTTTCTTAGCCAGTATAATTGTTTTGATGATTATCACTTTGCAATATAGTTTGAGATATGGTACTGATAGGCTATAAGGTGGCAATTTACTTAAGTATTTATTTGTGCCTCTTTTACTGAGATGTTAATTGTCTTGCTTCACTCTCATTTCTTTCTACAAGTTTTCTTCTACCACTCATGTCTTTCTTTAACTCTTCCAGGCATACTTGTTGGTCTTGGGTACAATTAACATTTTTCTTTGAGGCTTTGGTTATATCTGTTTTGACTTTATTGGTCTAACTTCTAAAACCTTTGGTTTCCTTAACTGTAAAATAAAGAGATTGGGGGACACAATCCAAAACCTACAGATCAAAGCACCCAGGCTTAGAGAGGATAAGTAGCTTATGTGGGCAAGACCTGGGAATTCTTGCTAACTGTAAATTCAATGTTCATCAGAAGTGTGATGTAGGAGACAAAATAGTCTGATACAGGATTTGTGCTTTTAAATGCCTAAAATAAAATATGTAGGATTACAAAAAAAAAACACAATTGTATTGAAATTATTCAAAATATAAAATAAAAGCAAAACATTAAAAAAAGCCTTCCTGGGCTGCAGTTAAAGCAGAGTTGGAGCCACTTAAAAAAATAATCTCAGGCATTTTTAATAGGAGCATAGTTTTCACAATGAAATGGATCGCAGTGCTGCAATTTTTTCTCCTGGTCAAAAATATCAAGAACATTTTGCTTGTGCTGGGCAGTACATCTGAGAAAGGATATAGATAAATTTCACCTGAGTAAGATGCTGAGGAGATTTTATTTTTTGTTTATTTTTATATTTTATTTAATTGATTAAAAAGAAAAATTTTCCATGGTTATATGATTCATGTTCTTTCTCTCCCCTTTTCCCACCCCCCTCCCATAACCAACACTCAATTCCTCTGGGTTTTACATGTGTAAATCAAGACCTATTTCCATATTATTAATATTTGCATTAGGGTGATCTTTTAGAGTCTATACCCCCAACCATTTCCCCTCAACTCATGTGATCAAGCAGTTGTTTTTCTTCTCTGTTTCTACTCCCACAGTTCTTCCTTTGGATGTGGATAGCATCCCTTCTCATAAGTCTGAGGAGATTTGAAATTATGTCATACAATGACTGGAAGAGAGAACTGGAAAAGAGATAATTTAGAGATAGTATGATAGAAATGTTCAAAAAATGTAAAGTGTTGTCTAGTTGAAAGTGCCAGTTCTGCTGGACCCTGAAGAGTGGAATCAGTGCATGGAAGTTGGAGGGAAACAGTTTTCAGCTCAGTGTTAGAAAAAACTTCTCGTCAGTTCTATCTAAAAACAGATTTCTTTAAAGGGTGGTAAAATCCTTTCAAACAAAAGCTGGATGACCAGTTTTGAAGGATTGACTTAGAAGGCACCAATGATTTGGGTAGGGATTGTAGAAGGTGACCTACAAGTTTCCTTCAATTCTTAAGAGTCAATAATCTTTGGGGAAAAAATTATAACCTTGGGGAATCTAATGATCTAATGGCAAAGACAAAGCAAATGCAAATAAATACATGCAAACATAAACTAGGTATTACAGTTCTGCCTAGATAGATACAGGCACTAATTATGTGGGGTTGTGGGAAGAGTAGAACCACAAGAGTAACTGGAAAAGGGAATCCTAGGAAATACAATAAACACAAGCAAGCTTCCACAGTGGTGTCCCAGTCATCACTGTCCTCATTAACCCATTCAGCATTAGGTTCATTAAACACTGACTCCCTGTTTGGCCTCCAGAAAATGTTTAACTCCTACATGCAAACATCTAGCCCCTCATAACAACTCCTGACTGATAGACCCCTAAATGGAAAACTCAGAAAATTCATTCTCTCTGAGGCTCTGGAGCTTGCTATCAGAAATTAAGAAGCCAAGAGAACTCCCAAGAGAGTTGATTTCCCCATGGAATATCTTCTTCCATATAAAGTCCATAAATCCTCAATTAACCTTTTCTTTTTCTGGATGTACCCTTTTCCCAACACACCAGGGAATGATTCCCCCATCTTTGCCACAGAAGAAGGAAAATGCTGTTTCATTGTGTCTGACTCTTTGTGATCCCATTTGGGATTTTCTTGGCAGAAAGTGGTTTGCCATTTCCTTCTCTAGGTCCTTTTACAGATGAGGAAACTGAGGCTAACAAGGCTAGATGACTTGCCGAGGGTCACACAGCTAGTAAGTGTCTGAGGCCAGATTTGAACCCTGGAAGTTGTCCTGACTCTAGCTTTGGTACTCTCTCTTGGTCTACCTATTTCTCCTGAAGGAAATGGTAGTGAACTTATTCCTTACTCATGGAGCATTTATTAAGCACCCAATGTGACAGGTACCCTGCTAAGCCTGTATATCTTGTCTTCAATAATATGTTGAAGTAGCACATATTTTATCAAAAAGGAGGTGACTTAGACCACCTAATGGGCTAAGTTTTCTCTTTTCTCCCATTCTATCTCATCACCATCCATTATCACTGAGCCCTACAAATTTCAGCTATCGTGCCATTTCTGCATGCCTAGAACAAGCAGGCAGTGGCTTTTAGAATGCTGGACATATTTGGACACTGCTGAGTATAATCTTAGGGGGATACTTCACAAAGATTTCTCTGAAATAAGAAAATGAATGAATTAGGCCAGAGGTGTCAAACCTACAACCCACTGACAGCATACCAGAAAATTATGTATGGGTTAGCAATGCTGTTTCTCTTTGAGTTTGACACCACTGACTTAGACAATGATTATGTCTAGAGTACTTTCCCCCCTTACCCCCTTGCAGAATGACTGGAAATTCATGTTTTGCCATCTGTCCTCTGGCCTGGTGAGGATTTTAAACTGGTATAAAAATGGTTCATTCATGTGATTTAGTACATAATTAATTGCAAAAGAAAACTCAGTATTTTGCATAAGATTTTGGAATATTCAAAATGCTACTGCTTCTAAAATTAGTTTGTCAGAATTGTAAAAAACAAAATAAACCCACTTGTTTTTATTAACATATTTAAGCAGCAGTAAAATAGCATCACATAGGTTCTTCTTCTTCTAACAATTGAAAAATGATCAAAGAATTATTAATAAGCATTGCTAAGTTTAGAACAAGAGGCATCTGTAATAGTGAATTAAGGGCTAGTTCCAGAGTCAGGAATCTCTGGGTTTAACTTGTGTGTCTAATGCTTACTGGCTGTGTGATTCTGGGCAGTTGGGATTCATCCAACTTGTCCAGGACCCTAGATAACTCCTTAAAGCAAGATGATACAGAGGAGTTTCAAATCTTCTCAAAGGCCTGAAAATGACAAAATCATTTAGAATGGTTTTATTTCCCTTAATTCAGATACCTTTTACTTCCTAGGAAGAGAAAATGGCTTTTTTAAATGTATAAGATTGCCAAAGCTATCTCCTTAACAAGTTCTTTGTTATTGACAGTAGTAATTCAGTTTATTATTTACTTGAAATAATGTAACCCCAGATATATTTTAAATTTAATAATTACGTTGTTCTAAAACTCTAAATGTGACATTAATTTAAAACTGAGTACCTTGTGATTTCTAGTGGCTTTTAAAAAAACATCCTTCTATTCTGTGTTCAAGAAAATATTTCTGTTCCTCACACACAATACTATGTCTCCTGTTTCCATGGAGGCCAAACCTAATGTCTAGAATGTGGTCCTCCCTTCCTTTAAAAAGTAGCTCAGACGCAATCTGATGCATGAAACACGGAGCCACCCTCCCAAACTAGGTTGTATTTAACTACTTTATATATTTCTATTTTCTCTATTATATAGATGTATATTTATGTATGCATACCCATATGTATTTATGTTTATGCTTTTTATATTTGTAAATTTCTTGTCTCTGTCAGTAGAACACAAACTCACAAGTAGGGGTTGTTTCACATTTTGTACTTGTGTCCTTAGTGCTTAGCACAGTCTCTGATTGATAGTAGATGTTTAATGAATACTTTTTGGTTGATTAATTACAAATAGAAGTCTCAACTAGAAAGCATATTTTAGTCTAAACTCTGGATCATAGTTTTAAAGCTGAAAACGGTCCATAAGGTTCAGCCCTCTTATTTTACAGATGAGGAAACTGAGTTCCAGGGAGATTAAGTAACTAGCCCATGGCTACAGAAGTGGAATTTTATACCAGCACCTCTGACATAAGAACCAGTATTTTGGGGGCAGATGGGTAGCTCAGTGGATTGAGAGTCAGGTCTAGAGATGGGAGGTCCTGGGTTCAAATCTGGCCTCAGACACCTCCTAGCTAGTGTGACCCTGGGCAAGTCACTTGACCCCCATTGCCTAGCCCTTACCACTCTTCTGCCTTGGAAGCAATACACAATATTGATTCCAAGATGGAAGATAAGGGTTTAAAAAAAAAAAAAAAGAACCAGTATTCTTTCCATTGGAATATGCTGCCATTCTGAATTACCTTTTAACTCTGAACTGTAAACAAGCCCCACAAATTAGAATGTTTTGAAGTATTAGAAATATGTTTCTCTTAGCTCAACTTGTACAAAGCTGGTAGTAGAATTTGAAGACTAGTGGAAGAGGAACAGGAAGAAAAAAGAAGAGAGATGGGATGTGTGATTGTGGTTGTGGCTGAGGATTTTGAAAATGCAGGGCAAGATGGCCTGCCAGGATTCCTTAGGGTTGGTGAGAAATTTTGATACACATAAATGATCTTATTTTTGTTTGAGGGTTTTTTTGGATGGAAAAATTTTTATCAAGCATCTGTATTATTTATCAAGCATCAAAACAGTGCATCAAGCACTGAAGACACAAAGATATAAATGAAACAATTCCTGTCTTTTTTGTTTTAAACTATGAAAATAATTAATAACAATCTTATTTTAGAAGTTTTTAGGATTTCTATAAGGAAGTTTCATGTAGAAAGAGCCATAAGGGGTCCTGTGCATTTTAGTCAGGGAGTTACAGGAATCAGAATGGGTTCAGAGATTAAAGCAGAAGAGCTAGCAGTTGTGGTAGCTAGGAGTATCTGCGGCCATATTTGGATAACAAATGAATCTTATTTTATTTTTTATTTAATTTTTTAGTTTCACTTAAAAATTTCTTCCCCATGATTACATGATTCTTGTTCTCTCCCTCCACTCTTTCCTCCCCACTCCCAGTGCTGACAAGCAATTGCCCTGGGTTATTATACATGTACAATCACTTGATAACTATTTCCATATTATTCATTTTTGTAATAGAGTAATCTTTTAAAACCAAAACCCAAAATCATATATCCATATAAACAAGTGATAAAACATGTTTTTCTGTGTTTCTACTCCCACAGTTCTTTATCTAGATGTAGACAGCTTTCTTTCTCATAAGTCCTTCAGAGTAACAGATACATTTTTAAAAATAGTTATTGGTCCCATTTCTAATTCACTTTTAAAAGTGTTTTTTCTTTTAAAAATTTAAATTTTTTTCCAGATTACACATCAATGCAATTTCCCAATATTCATTTTCTGACATTTTGTAATCTGTGTTCTCTCCTCTCTCCCCATTCTCCCCCCTCTCTAATGCAGAATGCAGGTAATAAATATATTATCATATAATATATATTTCCATGTTATAAAATAAGACACATATTACTTACACTAAAGAAAAATTAATAGAAATAATAAAGTAAAGAATAATATTTCCATTTGTATTTGAACTCCATCTGTTCCTTCTATGGTGATGGATATATATATATATATATATATATATTTTTTTTTTTTTTTGGTCATGAGTCTCTTGCAGTTGTCCTGGATCCTTGCTTTGTTGATAATGGTTAAGCCATTCATAGTTGATCATGATGCATTATTATACTGTGTATAACAGATTGCTCATTTCACTTCATATAAGTTGCACCACTTCATATAAGTATTTCCAGTTTCTTTTGTGATCATCTTGTTTGTCATTTCTTATGGCACAATAGTATTTTGTTGCAAGCATATAAAATGTTTTCCCCCAATAAAGCATTTATTTCTCTCTCCTTCTTACCTCTCTCCTATCCTCCTGAAAAAGAAAATAAAACAATTATAATATATGTATATATGCACGGTCAAGTATATGAAATTCCCACACTAGCCACGTCTGAAAATGTCTATCCTCATTCTGCATCATCAGTCTGCCATTTCTGTCAGATGGGGAGCAAGCTTCAGCACTGATCCTGTGGAACTCTAGTGGCTTAATGTGAAATTTTTGAGGGACCAAATTGTCAAAACAATTTCAGTGAATCCTATTATAAACTGCCAATAAAATTTCCTAGTGCTCTTTGTCCAGGGAAGCTCTTTAGAGAGTAAGGAGGCACATAGAAGTGAACTTGAGTTTATTGTAATCCCCAATTTGGAGAAGTACCAAAACTCATTTTCAATTAATACACACAGGCAATATTCTAGGGTAGAATCATTGGGATTTAGCAATGCCCTCTATGGAACATTAATTACAAAAGCTCATTACTATCATCAGTCACCATTGCATATGTAATTAGACCTATAGGCCCATTAATAACCTGCATTGGTAATTTAGGGAATAATTTAGACCAAATAGTATATTCTTGCCTTGAGACAAGTTAATAATCTGAAAGGATCCCTAAGTCACACTGACACCTTGGCTGGAGGGAATGTGGTGTGTGTGTGTGTGACAGAGACAGAGACAGAGAGACAGACAGAGAGAGAGGGGGGGGAAGGGAGGGGGAGTCTTTGGGTCAGAAAGACCCAAAGTCTGTCTGGTACCAGGTAGGATTATGACCATAGGAAGGTTATTTAGCATCTTAGAGCCACAGGCAACAACCTAGTAATAATATAGGTGATTTGCCTTTCCACACTAGGAATCTCCTACACCATGAAATCACAATATTGTTCTATGTCAATTGTTTTTCTGTTTGTTTACCTTATTCTGCATCAGTTCAAACAGGTCTTCCCAGCTTTCTCTAAAACCATCCCTTACATACTTTTTATGGCATCCCAATATTTCATTATGTATGTATACCCTGTGATTCATTCAGTCATTCCCAAATTGATGGACACCTTAGTTTCCAGTTCTTCACAACTAAAAAAAAGTGACTCTAAATATATTTGTGTATATGAATCCTTTCCTCTTTCTCTTTGGGGGCATTAACCTAGTAATGGCACCACTGAGTCAAATACAAGACTCAATAGTTTTATGTATGATAATATTTCTCTAGGACCATGGTCTACAAATCTAAGGTGAGAGAGCCATAGTTTATTTTTTTAATTTTATTTTAAAATATATTTTATTTTCCCAGTTACATAATAATACTCAACATATGCTTTCCAGAATTATAAGAACCAAAGAACTCCCCCATCCCATATCTGGCAAGCAATTTAATCTGGGTTATGCACGTAATATCATACAAGATGTACTTCCCTATTGGTCATTATTGTAAGAGAATATTCATATACCCCTCCAAAAGCCATAGTTCTAAAGATCATAATGAGTAACTGAACTAAAGGGTCTGTAAAGCAGAGAGGCCAGTCCATCTCTCAGGCCCTAATTTCTCACATGCAGACCTTGAGGATCAAGGAGAACATATTTTAGAAGACCAAAGTACCAACAGTTAACTCAGAAGCAACTGAAGATAATAATAGCTATACCTAACATTTATATGGTACTTTAAAGTTTTTTAAACTTTTTTCCAGATTACATGTTGATACGATTTTTAATGATCATTTTCTGACATTTTTGTGATTCTTCTTCTCTCCTTTCCTCTCCCCCCTGCCCAAGAAGGCAGGCAGTATGATATAGGTTATACATGTGCCATCATAGAATACATATTTCCATGTTCAATATGTTGTGAAACAAGACACATATTGCTTTCACTAGAGAAAAATTCATGGAGGAAATAAAGTGAAGAATGGTATATATGCTTCAATCTGCATTCAGACTGTCAGTTCCTTCTATGATGGTGGATAGCCTTTTTCATTATGGGTCTTTTAAGAGTTGTCCTGGATCCTTGAATTGCTGATAATAGCCAAGTGATTCACAATTGATCATCATACATTATTGTCACTGTGTACAATGTTGTCCTGGTTCTGGTCACTTCGCTTTGTATCACTTTATATTAATCTTTCCAGGTTATTTTGTTTGTCATTTATTATGGAACCATAGTATTCCATTACAGTCATACACCACAACTTGTTCAGCCATTATGCAATTGATGGACATCCTTTCAGTTTCCAGTTCTTTTCCACCACAAAAATTTCTGCTATAAAGATTTTTGTACACATAGGTCCTTTAAAAAAATTTCCCCCCATTATAAATAAAAACAATTTTAACATTAACATTAAAACAATTTGCATTCCAAATTTTCACTCTTTTTTTCCACCCTCTCTAATTCCCTCTCCCCCTCCTTTTTCCATCCCAAAGATGGTAAATAATTGAATACAGATTTTACATGTGGCACTTTAAGATTTGCAAAGTGCTGGACAAATATTAGTTAACTTAATCCTCAAACAACCTTGGGAGATAGGTGCTATTTATTATCCTCATTTTAGAGATGAGGAAATGGACTCTAAAAGAAGTCATTATTAGTCTAAGGTCGCATAGCTAGTAAAGGTTTGAAGCATGATTTGAACTAAGGGTTTCCTAACTCCAAGTCTAGCACTCTATCTACCATACCACTTAGCTGCCTAGGATAAGACATGGTAAACGACTGACAGGAAAGAAACTCAGTAGAAAATTTTAAAATTCCTTTCAGGTAGTGTATTCAGAATGCATTCTTAATCTTACTATAAATTTTAATTAGGCCCTTATTTTGTTATTATAGTCCCCCCATATATATTTCCCTATAGTGAATAATTTTTCAAAACTGAAAAGAAGTGAGAAATAGAGGAGTTAGAATGGCAATGAGAAAAAGTAGACCATAGCCAAGGCCTGGGCCTTGGGGAATTGCATTAGGAAGGAGTTTCTTCTTCTCCAACCCCACCACACCACATACACACATCAGATCAGCCACTGATACCCCTCTGCTTCTTTTTTTTTAAGTTTTTTTTACTGATCTCTTTGATTCTTAATGTCATCATAATTTCCCCCAGTATCCATCCTCTCCCCTCCCAGAGCCATCCCTTATAACAATTAGTAATTTTTATAGTAGAAGAAAAAGGAAGAAAACCTGATCTATAAATTGAAAAAGTCCCCAAGTAAGTGCAATATGACCTGGTAGATCTTCCACTTCCATGAAAGGATGGGTTGGAAGTAGCCTTCTACCTTCCTTTTCCTTCCTTCCTTCCTTCCTTCCTTCCTTCCTTCCTTCCTTCCTTCCTTCCTTCCTTCCTTCCTTCCTTCCTTCCTTCCTTCCTTCCTTCCTTCCTTCCTTCCTTCCTTCCTTCCTTCCTTCCTCCCTTCCTTCCTTCCTTCTTTCCTTCCTTCCTTCTTCCCTTCCTCTCTCCCTTCCTCCTTCCCTTCCCTCTTCTCTCCCTCCCTCCCTTCCTGCCCCCCTCCCTTCCTCCCTCCCTTCCCTCCTATCTCTCTCTCCTTCCCTTCCTCCCTCCTTCCTTGCTTTCTTCCCTCCCTCTCTCTTCCCTCCCTCCCTCTCTCTTTCCCTCCCTCCCTCCTTACCTCACTCCCTTCCTCCCTCCAACATTTTTAGTAATGTTGCCAATTTGTAGGGTGTTTGGTGAAACCTCAGGGTGGTTTTGATTTGCATTCCTTTTATTAATGACTGGGGCATTCTTTCATGTACGAATGAATACTTTGCCATTCTTTTGAGAACTGTTTTCTCTATATTTTGACCACTTATCTAGTGGAGAATGACTTATATATACAAACATATATTCATATGCATTTTGTCCTTTGGCCACTTATCTATTGAAAAATAGCTATTATATATGTATGGATATGTGGATAGATATCTATATCTAGATCTTTGTCAATTATTTATATATTTGGATACTAAACCCTTACTGTAATCGCTCTTTTGTTAGCCATAATGACTCTTTTACTTGACTTTTGGACCAGAACTCTATTAATATATCAGCTCCCAGGGCTCTTCTTCCTGTCCACCTTGTTGTGTAAGTAAGATTCAGCTCCAGAGGGCTGATGGAAGGAAGCCCTTCCCCACACTGGGCTGGGAGCTCTTGGCTTCCTAGGAAAATCTATTTTTAGTATATTACAATGCCTCTTGTTTGTGTCTTCTTTTCCTTGGTACAGGGTCTTGGAGAGTGTATGAGGTCTTTAGTGAGGACTGACACCTGTGGTAGGAGAGTTCGTTGAGCACTTTTCAGGGCTGCTTATCCACTTTTGGTGTCTACTTTTCACCCAATTCTCACCTGTGGCCCCAAGAAGTTGTAGCATGGATAGCAGCCACACTCCAACAGAACCATCTTGGGAGATGGGCTAAACTGGCAGGCTTCAAACCCATCAGTAAGTTAGGGGAAGTCTACCCCAAGCCTGTGAAGACTGAGAGAACTCAGCAAAATGGGCAGATGAGGACAATTTGTTCCAATGATCATAAAGCTGGTTGAAGCAGGTACTAGGGAATGCTTAGTTTGGTCAGGCATCAAAGATTCCAAAGTCTTCCATCACATCCTGAGCCATTGCCAGCCATCCTGACTTTCATCTTGACGTGGAATACTCTGGAAGAGAGAATGAGGCAAAAGTTCAGTTCTTCCTTATTTAAATCCAATTCATTGCATATTATAGCATCACACTGTGATGTTTTTGGTCTTCTTGGAAACAAAAGTCAGCAACAACAAAGCCTTGTGAGACCTCAAAGGGTAACAAATGTCTTCTCAACTCCTGAGGACCCAAGCAGTTGATCAATTCCATCCAAACAGTGGCAGAAGCAGATTGGTGGAGAGGAAAAATATTGTCCACCAAGGAAAAGAATGAGGAAGGTGGAGATGGGGAGAGGATTGAGGAGAATATGAAAGAGATCACTTAAAATTGATTAGGCTATACTCATTGTAGTGAAATGTAAAATAACTAATAAAAAGTTCTGACAAAGAAGTCTTTTTGCAAATGCCCCAATGAGGCTTTAATATTAGTCTTTCAACTGACTGTAATCATTCTCTAATTATTTATTACTTGGTATTCCTTTTCTATATTAAAATAAAACATTGCCTGTTCTATACCTGATCCATGTTTGTACTCTGGGCTCCTTTTTAATTTCCTATTTGGGATAAGAGCCAAAAATAAAATTGTTCCTTAGGAATCTGAAGGAAGGAGTGTAACTGAAGCTTTGGGATCCCAGTTCTTATTTTGAAAAGACAGGTAACCGCAGAGCTAACTGGGAGGGCAGGTAAAGGACAAAGGTGGAAAAAGTCCACTAGCCCTTGTGGTCACAGGATATGGTAGATTTGTATAAAAGAGATGTTGCCCCATAGGAATGCTTGGGCATAGCTATAATTTGCTCCCTAAATGCTAGATCAGATTCAGAGGGAGAGCTACCTGGCTCAGGGGATTGAGAGCCAAACCTGGAAACTAGAGATCTTGGGTTTAAATCTGGCCTCAGACACTCACTGGCTATGTGACCCTGGGCAAGTCACTTATTGCCTGCCCCTTACCACTCTTCCACCTTAGAACCAATACATAGTATTGATTTTAAGATGGAATGTAAGGATTGAAAAAGAGAAAAGAAATTAAATTCAGAGAGGAGGATCTTCCTCCACTGTAAATTTAAAGAATTCTTTCTTATCCTGCACTTTTAGTGTTTACAGTATCTCTTCTGACAATGTGGTGACTCCTTGATCCAAGGTCAAATTGTACAGAAGCTTCAGCCCTGAGGCTCTATGCTCCTGATTGGTTGTTCAAACGTATCCAACTCTTCATAACCCCATTTGGAGTTTTCTTGGCAAAGATACTTGGAGTATTTTTTGCCATTTCCTTCTCCAGTTCATTTTACAGATGAAGAAACCAAGGCCAACTGGGTTAAATGAATTGCCTAGAATCACACAGTTAATAAGTATCTGAGGCTAGATCTGAACCCAGGTCCTCCTGACTCCAGACCTGACACTCTATCTTCTGTGTTACATAGTTGTTGCTGGTTTGTTTGTTTGTGTGTTTTTTTTTTAAATCTCTGTGTGTGTTTATGTGTGGCCATATACTAGATTTGAACTCAAGAAGATGAGTTTTCCTCATTCCAGAACTGGCACTCTATCCACTGTGCCATCTAGGTGCCCTCACCGCTCTCACCTGATTTCTTAGAGCTTTCCATATCTAACTGACAATGCAGAAAGCTGTTGCTGGTCCTACCTAGCCTCCACTGGCATACCGTCTCCAACCCTACCCTCTGCCTATCACTAGCTCTGAGAATAAAAATCAAACCAACATTACCATTCGTGGAAAGGACATGTCAATCAGTCCCTAGACAGAAGTCCCATCTTCCTAACTCCCATTCCCTTCTATATAATGTCTTCCCCCTAATAGCAATGAATGTAATAGGGAAGAATAAATAATGTAAACTCTATGAGAGCAGGGATCATCTTACTTCTCTGTTGATATCCTAAGAACTTAGCACAGTGCCAGGCACATGATTTTTTTTTCAAATATGTTTTATCTTCTGTGAGTATTTCCTTTAAAAAGATATGATTTTGAGGTACCACTTCATACCTAGAAGGCTGGCTAATATGACAGCAAAGGAAAGTAACAAATGTTGGAGGGGATTTGGCAAAATTGGGTATTGCTGGTAGAGTTGTGAATTGATCCAACCATTCTGGAGAGCAATTTGGAACTATGCTCAAAAGGTCCTAAAGGCCTTTTGATCCAGCCATACCCACTGCTGGGTTTGTACCCCAAAGAGAAAATAAGGAAAAAAAAAACTTGTACAAAATATTTATAGCTGCGCTCTCCGTGGTGACAAAAAATTGGAAAATGGGGGGTGTCCATTGATTGGGGAATGACTGAACAAATTTTTGTGTGGTGATGGTGATGGAATACTATTGTGCTCAAAGGAATAATGAACTGGAGGTATTTTATGTGAATGGAAAGACCTCCAGGTGTAAAAATTATAATTTTATCTTAATAATAAAAATATAGTTTTGAAGGTTTTTTAAAGATCATTAAAAATCAAGGAATAAAGAAGATACAAAATAAAGAGCACATGCCCATGGCTGATCAGCCAGTTCAAACATCCACCTTACCACCACCAAGCTCAGGACAGGAAGTAAAGAGGTGGGACCTTCCACATCCCCACCTAATATCCCCTATCTACAGGAAGTATTTAATGACAGGAAGTCAGTGGGCTTCTGGGAAATGTAATTCATTTTTAGAGTAATAGATTTTTAATTATACTCAGAAATTGATGCAGAGTGAAAGGAGCAGAACCAGGAGAACATACACAGAGACTGATACACTGTGGCACATTTGAATGTAATGGACTTCTCTACTAGCAGCAATGCAATGATCCAGGACAATTCTGAGGGACTTATGGGAAAGAAGCTTTCCAAATCCAGAGAAAGAATTATGGGAGTAGAAGCACAGAGGAAAAAACATATGATTGATCACATGGTTCGAAGGGGATATGATTGGGGGTATAGACTCTAAACGATCACTTTATTGCAAATAATAATATGGGAATAGGTCTTGACCAACGACATATGTAAAACCAGTGGAATTGAGCATTGACTACAGGAAGGGGGTGGAAAGATGGTAGGGAAAGAACATAAATCATGTTACCATGGAAAAATATTCTAAATTGATTAATTAAATAAATTAAAAAAAATAAAAGATATGACTCATGTAACCCTGGAAAAATACTTAAATAAAAAATTAAAATATTAAAACAAAGTCATAAGCAAAATATGCATGTCTCTAGCTTGCCTTTTCATGCTGAAATTCTGTGTTCCTATGATAAAAATGGTTATTTTTCAATTATTGCCCATATTTTTCTATTTGTATAACTTTTTAGTGCTTCAAGTTTCTTTTCTTCATGTTAAATTTTATTTATTTATTTATTTGTTTGTTTTAATAACAAATTTCCACATAAGTTTTCCAAAGTTATAAAATTCATGTTGTCTCCTTCCCTTCTTTTCTGAAGCTGACAAGCAATTCAATCTGGGTTATACACATATTATCATGCAAAACACATTTCCATATTATTCCTTTTTGCAAGTGAATAATCATATAAAACCAAAACCCCAAATCATGTACCCAAATAAACAATCAATAAATCATATGTTTTCATCTGCATTTATACTCCAACAGTTCTTTCTCTGGAGGTGGATAGCATTCTTTTCATAAGTCCCTCAGAATTATCCTGGATCATTGTATTGCTGTTAGTAGCAAAGTGTATCACATTGGATCATTCCACAATAATGCAGTTACTGTGTATAATGTTCTCCTGGTTCTGCTTATTTTATTCTGCATCAGTTCATGTAGGTCTTTCCAGCTGTTTCTGACTCTTAAATGATAAAGGTCACTGAGAGAACCTATAGAGATCCCAATGGTAGAATCTGATGAAGCTATACACATCAGTAAATTGGAGAGTTGGAGCTTATCCAGCTGATTTGGGTTGTGTTGATAGCCAACTTGGACAATTCAGGTCAAGTCCTCTGCCTTAGAACTGAAGTTATGTGGATTGGCAGGTATTACATACTGTCTAAATTCTTTGTATTTGCTCTACCTTCCATCTTGCTTTGTATAGTGCTGGCCCTAGACAAAGCTACTAGTGTTCATTTCAATCATTCTGTCTCTGTGTCTATTATCTGATGTAGAGAACTGGCTGATTTAATGTTCCAAATTACTCCATCATAAAAGGTTCCCTTACAGTTAATTTTAAAACCAAGTACCTCAGTGACTAACTTTATAATTGGGAACAGAGAGCCAGGCTAGATAATTTAGGATCTAAATCCTGTTTTGTTTTTACCTAAATGAACCTGACCCAACTCTTTACTAAATTTATTACAAACTCACAAAATGAGGTTATTTTAAACACTTTTGTCTTTTCTAATAATTCTAAAATTTGTAAAATAAATTTTTGTAAGCCATCTACCCCACAGAATCAGCTCTGGCCTAAACACAGTGACCTATGACATCTATCTTAGGATTTTCTTGCATTTCCTCCCACTCTTCACATTCTTAAGCCAAGCACACAAATTCATGTCTGCAGGGAAACCCCTGGAGCAGGTTGACATGGGTAAGATGAAGTGGAGAACTGAGATAGTATTTAAGGTCATTAAGGTTAGATAATAATATTATTTATATTTTAAATTATATTATTAATAATAAATGACAATTCTGTTGCTATTAAGGGAAAATATCTCAGTACAGATTCAGTCTCCTGTTTCATATATAGATACTTATTCAAGTTCTTGTAAGTTCAAAGAAGGGAATAGATTTTCTTTCATACATTCTACTTCATTTCCATTATTCTCATGGTGTTTTTAAATTTTTATTTATTTATATTTATTTTTAAATCTTTATTTTCTATCTTAGTAACAACTCTAAGACAGAAGGACTAGGTCTAACTAAATGGGGTTAATGACTTGCCCAGCTAGGAAGTGTTTGAGGCTAAATTTGAACCTAGATCTCCCAGGTCTGACACACTATCAATTTTGCCACTTAATTGCCCTCTTGTGCTGTTTTTTAAAGAGAGACAGAGACAGACAGAGACAGAGACAGAGAGACAGAGACAAAGAGACAGAGACAGACAGAGAGACAGAGAGAGAGACAGAGAGAGACAGAGACAGAGACAGAGACAGAGACAGAGAGAGAGAGAGAGAAAGAGAGAGAGAGAAAGAGAGAGAGAGAGAGAAAGAGAAAGAGAGAGAGAGAGAGAGAAAGAGAAAGAGAGAGAGAGAGAGAGAGAGAGGAAGAGAGAGAGAGAGAGAGAGAGGAAGAGAGAGAGAGAGAGAGAGAGAGAGAGAGAGAGAGAGAGAGAGAGAGAGAGAGAGAGAGAGAGAGAGAGAGTGTGTGTTTATATGTTTACTATCCTGGCTAAAACAGGGCTATTATTTTTTACTAGAGTTTGCTTTTTCACTTGTAGCCCTCATTGTTTGGACTGGCTCGCCCTGAAAATTTTTTTAAATATGTCCTTCATTTCTCCTTTGTATCCTTTTTTCTTCTTCTTTGTTTATGCTGTGAGAAGAGCCTTGGATTTGGAGCCAGTGAAAAACATTTAAACTTTCCAAATCATATTTCCAAGACCAGGAATTCATATCATCTCAAAGAAGCTTATAACCTACCTCAATTTGTTGAAAAGCTTTTTTGTGGATGAAATAGACTTTGGATGCCAGAAGAGTTCGCAGAACAGAGCAAATTTTGAGTACGATGCCAATGAATTTTGTAAAAGTGTGTATGTGTGTGCGTGTGTTTGTGCACACATTCGTGTGTGTATGTGTGGATTTGCATGGCTTGGCTGGCCACTCTGGTCTCCAGATGGTCACAAGATGAAGCCAGTAATGACCATGGAACATCCTGAAACATCTTTTACTTTAATCAAGCAAAAATATTTTTATTAACTCATGTATGAAAGAGGATTTCTTTAAAGTTTTGCCTTGGTATTTACCAAATGTTGAACTTTATCACAAATGGGTTTCTTTGATCAAAAGCATTATCAACAGGCATTTATTAAATACCTTGCAAATACAAAAAAACATAGACTTATCCTTGCCTTCAAGGAACTTACATTCAATTAGGGGAGACAATATGTATTTCTATAAACAAATAAATATGTTTCTGTGTGTGACAGAGGCTGGCACATAATAAAAGTGTCAGGCTGAAGAGTGTGTGAAACTGATCACCTTGATGGGGGAGGAGCCCCAAGGGATTGGAATCTTGAGGAGGAGAAGACTTTGGCTGGTAGAGGAGTTACTCTCTTAGTCTTGAGAAGCCAAAGAGAGAAGGTGGAAAAAGACTTTCTCTTGAGGGTTACCCACTTTTCTTGCTGGTGACTGGAAATCTTCCCCCCCCCCCAACATTTGCCAATTGAAAAGACTATTGAAGAGGAAACCTGAAAAAGACATTTCAAATCTCTGTCAGACTTTACCTCAGCTCCTGTTGCCCTGAGTCTGAACTGTGGCCAAGGGACCAAACCCAGGGTGAGTCAACCAGACTTTCTCTCAGGGGGCTCAGGCTACCAAGGCCTGAGTTCCCCCCAAACTCAAGGAGGGAGGGAAAAGGGTTTTAGATAGAGACAGGGACCCCCTTTTCCCCACTTCCCTTTCCCATTCTTTCTGTGCTAGTTATTCTTTGTATTACCCTGATTGAGTTGACATTAAAAGTTATCTGTTCCTCAAGCTGTGAACAAGTGTCTCAAGTAGTGAAGGGACAAGAGCAAATCTGGGAGAGCAGCCTTAGATAAGGAAGGAAGGCAGAAGGGGAAAATCTTCAAAACCCCTCTTCTCTCTCTGAGCCAACCCTAAACATCAGCTATCTCCCCTGAACCCCCGATTTGAAAAGGGAAGCTCTCACTTTTCTCCTCCCTCTATACAAAATAAACAACCCCTAGAATACAAATTAACCTCCCCTTGAATACATGTGTATATCTATGTACCTATCCAGACAAAATAAATGAAAAGTAATTTTGGGAAGAAGGGCACTGTACCCTGGGGGTAGGGAGTGGGATGGATCAGAAAGAAAAAATACAAGAGATAAAAAATGATGCTTGAGCTCTGAAAGATACCGAGGATTCCTAGAGGCAGTAGTAAAGAGAAAGAGGCCTGTGAGGCCAGCAAAGACAAAGGCACATTGATTTAAGGAGAGGAATATAAAACAATGCTGGAAAAGTAGTATGGAGCCAGGGAGTGTAGGGCTTTAGAAGCCAAGCGGATCATGTATCCTTTTTAGATTATTTGGCACCTTTATGTTGTTGCTGAGTCATTTCAGTTGTTTCTGACTCTGTCATCTCATTTGAAGTTTTCTTGTCAAAGATTCTGGAGTGGTTTGTCATTTCCTTTTCCAATTCATTTTACAGCTGAGGAAACTGAGACAAATAGGGTTAAATGACTTACCCAAAGTCACACAGCTAGTACATGTCTGAGGCCAGATTTGAACTCTGGAAGATGAGTCTTCCTGACTTTGGGTCCAGTGTTCTATCTACCTGCCCTGGTCTGTATGGCCCTGGACAGGTCACTTGACCTATTGAGAGAAAGGAATGAGAGGTAAAGCAAAGTGCAATGAGTGCAGGGTGAAAACTATAAGATCTTGGCTGGAGTGCAAGGGAAAGAATGTTCCTGGCTCTCTTGGAATTTTGAGAGAGAGACTTGGGGGGGGGGTGTTAATTGCCAGCCCTGGAGGAGAAGTTTGGGAGCAGTGAGAGAGTTCATAGCTTCTGGACTTTGGTATCCTCACATCCTGCTTGTGATTTCCCTGTGTACTCCTGTGTTTGGTTCTTGTTGATCCTGAGATATTCCTTCCAGTCATTTCCTGATCTGATTGAATTCTATCTGTGATGTTTTGACTTTTGGTGATCAGACCATTTTGGTCACCAACCTGGATCTAGCCAATGTGACCTGATACCTTTACCAAAAACTGTTTGGAGAGGCTAAAGACTAGGAAAAGTAAGATTGGGAATTTTGGGGAGTCATAGCACAGTCAGGAAAGTTGTGAGATAGCTTGAAAGGAAAAGAAGAGAGACTTGTGAAACTCTCATAGAGTTTCATAAAAAAGCATAGTTTTACTAGCCTAGGGACTTCCTTGGCCCTCCACCCATACCCAGTCATTGTTTACTTCATTTACATACTTCATTAAACCTATTTTCAACATTATACATTAGTCAGATTGCAGTTTTGAGAGCTCCAGGCCTGAGGATAGCCATCTTGCCTTCAGAGCCTGAGAGGAACAGAGACAACAGACTTTTGATTTTACCAACCTGTTATGTGATTAAACCTGGTTATTTCACTATTTGCTTCAGTTTCCTGGAGTCATAATAATAAATTCCTGGATTTAAGTTCTGGTTCACTTACAGTACTATAGGATTCCATTACTTTCATTGAATCATAATTTCTTCAGCCAACCCCCCCCATTTAATGGGTACCACCTTAGTTTATAGTTTCTTATCACCACAAAGAGAAACTCTATAAAATGTTTGTACACATATGTCCTTTTCCATCTTTCTTTGATTTCCTTGGGTTATAAACCTAGGAGTGGTACTTATTGCTGGGTCAAAGAATATATATTCTTTATAAAATTTTTGGCCATAGTTCCAAAATGCCTTCCAGAATAACTATACCATTGTACCTATTTTCCCAAGAGTGCGCCAACATTCACCTCCCCCCCCCCAAAAAAAAGATTTACCAATGTGATATTTGTTGTTTGCCCTCCATTCTCATTTTTATTTATTTATTTACTTATTTTTACCAATTACATGAAATAACAAATTTCTATGTAAATTTTCTGTTATAGGATCCAAATTGTTTCCCTCCCTCCTTTCTTTCCCCCTCCTGGAGCTGACAAGCAATTCAATCTGGAATATATACGTATTATCACAGGACACATATTTCTGTATTGTTCATTTTTGTAAGTGAATAATATCATAAAAAACAAAGACCCAAAGAATAAAATCAAATAAACTAGTGAAAAATCATATGCTTTCATTTGCATTCCTACTCCACCAGTTCTTTCTCTGGAGGTAGATAGCACTTTTTTTCATAAGTCCCTCAGAATTGCCCTGGATCACTGTATTTGCTAATAGTTGCTAAATCTATCACATTTGACCATTCTACAATATTGGTGTTTCCCCTTCATTTTCAAAGAGGACCAATGACATCATGAAGGAGAACAGCCAGTCTGATGGGTATGGGGTAGAACTTCAAAGTGGCATTAATTTACATTTCTGAAATTATTCATGATTTGGAGCATTGTTTCTTATGTCTGTAGGTAGCCAGAATTTCTTCCCTTGAGAATTACCTTTTTATATCTTTTGACCAGTGTGACAGAGACTGGCACTAAAGAAAAAGTGTCAGGCTGAAGAGTGTGTGAAACTGATCACCTCAACAGGGGAGGGGCCCTAAGGGATTGGAATTCTGAGGAGGAGAAGACTCTGGCTGGTAGAGGAGTTGGGGGCTCTCGTCTGGAGAAGCCAAAGACAGAAGGTGGGAAGAAGACTTTCTCCTGAGGGTTACCCACTTTTCCTGCTGGTGACCCTCCCCTTGATCTGTTCACTCACACTCAGCTTGGGGAACAGATAACTTTTAATGTCAACTCAATCAGGTAATGCCAAAGGAATAACAGGCCAGGAAGAATGGAAAAGGAATGTGGGAAAAGGGGTCCCTGTCTCTATCTAAGCCCTTTTCCTCCCTCCTTGAATTGGGGGGAACTCAGTCTTTGGCAGCCTGAGCCCTTGAGAGGAAGTCAGGTTGATTCACCCCTGGGCAATGGGAGCTGAGGTAAAATCTGTTCAAGTTTCTCTTCAGAAAGTTCCTTCAATTGGGAAGTGTTGGGGGGAAAGATTTCCAGCCACCAGCAGGAAAAGTGGGTAACCCTCAGGAGAAAGTCTTTTTTCCTCCTTCTGTCTTTGGCTTCTCCAGACGGAGAGCTCCCCCACTCTACAAGCCAGAGTCTTCTCCTCCTCAGGATTCCAATCCCTTGGAGCCTTCCCCTGTCGAAGTGATCAATTTTACATACTCTTCAGCCTAGCACTTTTTATTTAGTACCAGCCTCTGTCATACCATTTATCAATGAAAGAATGATTCTTATTCTGACAAATTTGAAGAAGTCCCTGTACCATTTTGGAAATGAGACATTCATCAGAAAAACACTGAAAAGATTTTTTCCCCTCTTTGCTAAACTTCTTGTCTTAACTGCATTGAATTTGTTTGTGCAACAAATTGTGAATTTGGTATATATTTCTTCTGAACTTTTTTTTAAACCTTTTTTTTTTATTCCCATTGCTTCCTTTCATAGAAGAGGGCTGTGCTTAGCATGTATGCACTATGCTTGATGTAAATAGCTCTCACTCCCTGGACCCTTTTTGGTTTCACCTACACCATACTCCCAACTTCTTACTCTGAACTTGGGGTTTATTTTACTTACAACTCTTTCCTCTCTCGTTCTAGGCATCTTCCAGTTTTCCACTTTCCTCTCTCCCTTTTTCTTCAAGTTTTCACATGGAGTTCAATGTACTTCTCTATCAAATATGCTTGAGTGTTTTTGTGTTTTATTTTCCTCTTACTATTTCAGATGAGAATGAAATTCAAGTAACATTTGATCCCTCACCCTTTCCTTGTTTGTTTGGGTCCCCCAACTAGTTGAAATATTAAATATCCCTCTCCCCTTTTCTTCCTTACTTTATTCTTTTTTCTCCAGTTCCCTTTCCTTGTTTATTACAAGAGCCATACATAACCAAAAAATTATTTCTAGGACTTCAGCCTTTTTTTTTAAACCCTTACCTTCCATCTTGGAGTCAATACTGTGTATTGGCTCCAAGGCAGAAGAGTGGTGAGGGCTAGGCAATGGGGGTCAAAAGTGACTTGCCCAGGGTCACACAGCTGGGAAGTGTCTGAGGCCAGATTTGAACCTAGGACCTCCTGTCTCTAGGGCTAGCTTTCAATCCACTGAGCTACCCAGCTTCCCCCTAGGACTTCAGTCTTATTTGATGGGACTAGATCCAACATTAGCTTTGATCCTCCTCATATTGTTGACCTAACTGCTCTTAGTTCCATCCTCCTGACCCATCTGAAAGACCCCAGCTTGTTGGCTCTGATTTAGAGCCGGATTAATCATCTCTGGGCATCCCTATGCTGCTAGCCTAACTTGGAGCTCTGGGCCCTGACTTTCTGATCCCTGTTCCACAAATCTTGCCATGGTCACTCACCCATAGGTCAATTTTGTGACATTTGGTTAGAAATATGGAGCTCTATGATTTTTCCTAAATTTCCCAATTGCTACATTCTTCTTAGATCATTATTGGGGCACTTGTGTGGAGAGCTAAGCTGTACTGCTTCCTCCTGGTCTGTGGTATTAGCTGAATTCTCCACAGCTCATTTTCTTAAATAATAAGAAGAGAATATGGCTTAAAATTGCTCATGCTCTTCTGGAGTGGTACAAATAGAATGAACAATAGCTATTCCATTTGAAAACTTCAAAAGCAGTAACTTCATTGTCAGGGAATTTGAAAATTACCAAAACAGTCTTGGATTTGTGTCAGATTTCATAGTAATCACTGTGTGCTAGGGTGGAAAGGAAACATTTTTGGACCATAAGGCATTTCTCATCATCCATGAAAATGGCTTTGCTTAGGAAAAGGAGCTCTGGTTGACACAGGTGATGAAGTAGATGATATCAGCAGACAAAATAGGAGGTAAACACTAGTTCAGTGGGTTCTGTTTGGGTGTGTTCTGAAGTTGTAACAATAATTGATATACCTTCAGTCTGGCATCATTTTATATTCCTTCTCATTTGCCATTGATTGTATTTGTGCTTAAGGAGGATGAATAGAGAAGAAGAGAGGATTGATGACCAGACCATACAAGGATCAGCATAAGGAACTAGGAATGTTTGATCTGGAGAAGAGACAACTTAATGGAGACATGATTGCGGTCTAGAGATATTTGTCATGTGGAAGGTATTTATTCTATTTGGCCCCAGAGGGCAGAAATAGTTGCACTGGGCATAAATTTCAGGGAGGCAGATTTTAGCTCAATGTAAAGAAAAATGTTCTAATAATTAAGTACTGCCCACAAGTAGAATAGGCTACTATGGGAAGTAGTTGGTCTCCTTAATGAAGATAAAGACTGGCTGACAGTTTGTAAGGGAATTTGTAATGGAGATTCCTCTTCAAGTATGTGGTAGCTCCTATTACCTCTTCATTTCTGGCATTTGGAGTTATTTAAAAACTCTTGGTCCAGATCACCCTTGGGAAATGACTCCTTTATCATTCACAAATAGCTTAACATATAATTCTATACCATTAGTGGTGACCCTTGTCTTTCCCTGTGAATTATAGTTTTCTTGGTAAGAAAAGAAAAAAAAAAGGTCTAATTTGACCTTTTGGGTTTGGGGGTGGGTTTTTTGGCATTTTCTAGAAGTATAAAAAATACCTGTCATTTTTTTTTAATTTTCAGAGCATGAGAGTGTAGAATTATAACATTGTATGAGAAATGGGAATAATGTGTCAATTAAATAACTTAAGAGCTTATCAGATACTCGGCTTTTGGCAGAATTCAATTCAGCATTTCAACAAACATTTATTAAATATCCACTACGTGCATAGTAAGATGCTAGACATTGGGAGAAATACAAAGTTTAGATAAGACATGGTTCTCATGCCCATGAAGCTTGCAGTATAGTAGGGGAAATATGACTCATAAACAAATAACTATAATATAAAATAATATATAAAAAGCAATGAGAGGTATTAAGTAAAAGTGAGGGGAGGTCATTACTGACTTGAGAAATCAAGAAAAGCTTTCCAGAAGAAATATGTAAAAGTGTTTAAAAGATAAGAATTTAAAGATGAATAAGTAGAGGAAGGGCATTCTAGGCATAAAGTGAATGAAATCATGGTCACAGGAAAGTGTAGGGATATTTGGGGAAATACAATTTGACTAAAGCAAAATGGTACATGGAGAGAAGTAATATAATAGAAGGCTGAACAGAATAGCACCTGATCATAGAGGGCCATATCAAGATTGAGCATTTGAGCATTACTTAGTAGGTAGTAGGGAGCCAGTGAAATGTTTGAGCAAAAGAGTGACATGCCTAAGGAAGAGCAATCTGTAAAAGTGTGAAAGTTGGCAGCAAAAGGGAATTTACAGAAACAGAAGACCTCCCCTGGCCACCCTTTCCAGTACTGGCTGTACCTTCAGTCATTCCCCTCAGCTCATTGGCAGAGGTGGAAGAGTTGGAATACTCTTGCTCCTGATTGCTACTTCCAGGTTTCTTTTCTCCTACCTCCATTATTGAGCCACCTTTCCTCCTTTGAGATTTATACTATTCATTTCTACCAAGCAGTCAAAATCCTGTTGTCTACAGAGCCCCGCCCCCCCCCCCCCAACCCAGGTCATTCCCCTTCCTTTATCAATGAGTTCAGTACATGACTCACAATTTTTCTCTCCTCCACAACTCCTGCTATCTTTATACTAGAGAACTTCAATAAACATTTTGATTCTCCTTTAAACACCCTGACTCTTCACTTCCTCTACCTAATCACTTCTCATGATCTACTTCTCTACCCCAACTCAGCCTCACACAAAGATTATCATACCTTTGATCTTACCGTCACTCACAAGTGTATCACCTTCATGTTAAAAAATTCTAAAATCCCTTTATACAACCATTATCCATTATTGTTATTTTATCTTTCCCTCTGCCTTCCCTTATAAAACCTTCCTCTTGGTCTACACTATGACCTTTAATCCTTTGACTCCTCAATTCTCTTCCAGCCTCTCCCCCCTCCATTAGCCACTCTTCCCTTTTCTTCTCTTCTTGACCCCTTGGTGAGCCAGTTTGACTCTATACTGTCCTCTTGCTGAGTGGTTAGACCCTTTATCATTTTGCCATGCACCCTGCCAAGGCTCAACCTTTGCTTTTACACACATGCTGCTTAGAGAAGATGGAGAAAATCATGCAATTCTGATTTATGTTACATACCCTCAACTGAGCTTTTACTCCTGCTAGATAATTCTATACCTTCCTCATCAATTAACTATCCCATTCTCCATAGTGGCTCCTCAAATGTTTCATGATTCTTCCTTCTCCCCACTGTCTCACCTGAGAACCCTGCCTCATATTTTATAGAAAAAAACCAAGACCATTTACCATGAGCTCTCTCTTCTCCCTTCTTCCTCATCTCTTCTCAAACACATGCATACTGCACTCTCTCCTCCATCACCTCTGTCATCCATGAATGAGGTGTCCTTACTCTTTATTAAGGCTAAACCCTAATCTGCCGAAGAGATCCCATTCCCTTCTCTCTCTCTTCCAGTAGATCACCCCTTCTGTCATTCCCATTCTATCACTTCTTTTCAGTCTCTCCCTATTTCTTGACTCATTCCCTATTGCCTGCAAAAATGGGTATGTCTTTCCCATTCCCCAAAAACCCTCATTTGATCATTTCATCCTCGCCAACTAACCTTCTACATCTCTTTGGCTCTTTCTGGCTAAACTCCTTGAAGGGGCGATCCACAATAGATTTTTCCCCTTTCATTCTTTTCTTAATCCCTTACAATCTGACTTCTGGTCTAATTCCACTGAAACTGTTCTCTCCAAAGTTATTAATCATCTCATAGTTTCCAAATCCAATGGCCATTCTTAGTTCTCATTTTCCTTGACCTCTCTGCAGACTTTGACACTGTTGATCATAATTTTCCTCCTTCATACCCTCATCTCTCCAGGTTTTCAGGATGCCACTCTCTCCTGGTTCTCTTCCTTCCTATCTGCCTACTACCTTCTCAGGTTCCTTTGCCTGATTCCACCTATATGTAAATCCACCCTCTAAATGTAGGTGTCCCACTGAATTCTGTCTAGGCCCTCTTCTCTGCTCTCTCTATACTACTTCCCTGGATGATCTCCTCACTCCTGTGAATTTAACTACCATCTCCATGCTGATGATTCTCAAATCTACCTATCCTACCCTAACCTCTCTACTGACCTCTAAACTTACATCTTCAGCTGCCTATTAGACCTCTTGAACTCAGGGTTCAGTAGACATCTTAAAATCAACATATCCAAAATGAAATTATTTCCCCCCCTAAACTGTACCCCTATCCTGCCTGTATCCCTATATTATCATCCATCGAGGGCAACTATTTTCTTGATCACCTAGGCTTGAAAACTTGTCCTTGTCCTCAACTCCTCACTATTTCTCTCCTTTCCCTCCTTGAATCCATTCTGTTGCCCTGGCCTGTCAGTTCCATCTTTGCAACCTCTCTCCAATGTACCTCCTTCTTTCCAATGACGTTGTCAACACTTTGGTGCAAGCCTTTATCTTCTCACGCCTGGACAATTACAGTAGCATGTTGGTAGGTCTGCTCAAGTCAAACTTTCCCTACTCCAATTTCTCCTCCATTTAACCACCAAAGTGATTTTCCTAAAGTATAGATCTGACCATATTGCCATGGCTCCCTATCACGTCCAGGATCAAATATAAAATCCAAAGGCCCTTAAGAACCTAACCTCCCACCTCCTACATTTCCAGTCTTAGCCTCTATTCCTTCCTATTGTAATAATTAAAAATTGGTTGCCAAATATAATAATTAAAAATTTGGTTTGACAAAGATAATCATGGTTAAAAAAAAGAATTGTTGTGGTCACTGTTTATAAAAGTTAAAGTTAAACTATGAGTAAGTAGGCTGTTAGCAGCTTTATTTCAGCAAGGTAGAGGTATTAAAGAGGGAAATATAGGACAGAGGTAGAAAATATCACCTAGCTAAAAATGCCCTAAGCCCTAATCCTAGTGCCTCCAGACCTCAAATGTGAATCTGAATTCTAATCGCACCAGAATCCAAAGTCTGGAAGCCAAAATCCAAAGAGCCAAAGGCTCTGAAAAACTGCTGAGAACCTTCAGCAGATAAGAGGCCAAGACCGCCAAGAATCTCAACAGAGCTCATGTTCCCTAGGTTAAAGGCTGCCAAGAATGAAGTGCCAAGAATGAAGACCTGGAAAAAGACCCTCAATCTCTCTCAGGCTCCCACTTATATACAGTTTAATCTGCCCAACAGCTCTCCTCATCAATCATATCTCAGGAATCAATCACAGCCTTCAATTTGCCTAGCGTGTATGTGTATGTGTGTGTGTGTGTGTGTGTGTGTGTGTGTGTGTGTGTGTGTGTGTGTGTGTGTGTACAGTGCTTGTGACCTTTTGGCGTGTGAACTTTCTTTGTTAGTGACTTACTAAATATTAAGCAGGGATACTTTAAGCTTGGATTAATGTAAAATAGACAAAGGGAATGAAAAATTCCCTTTTACACTATGTAATCTTCAATACAGTAACACTGGCCTCCTTGTTCTGCAGATTAAATAGTCCATCTCTTGGTTCCCAGCATTTTCTCTAGCTATCCTTCAAAGTTTACTGGCTTCTTTTAAGTCCCAACTGAAATCCCAAGCCTTTGCAACAACCCTTTTTCATTCTCATGCCTTCTTTTTAAAAATTATTTCTTGTTTATCTTGCATTTAGTTTGTACATGATTGTTTGCTTGTAGGTTCCTTCATTAGACTGTGAGCTCCATGAGGACAGGCAGTATCTTTTGCTTCTTTTTTGTAGCCTTAGTTCTTAGCAGTGTCTGTCTGATATGTAGTAGGCACTTAATAAATGTTTATTGACTGACTAAAGTGTGCTTATTTCTGCCTATCAGAAACTTTACCATAAAAGTTATACTTGGGCACCATCCCTTCCATGAAGCTTCCTCAGTTTTCCGTGTTCTTCTCTTGCTGAATTATTTTATACTTGTCTGTGTAGATGCTATGTCTCTCCCCTTCTTCCCATCTTTACCTAATGGGCCAGAGATTCATGAAAAAGAGAATGCTTGCTTGAGAGAGATCTTAGAAAAAGTAGTTTGCAGAGAAACACTTACCTTATTCTCTATCATTCTTTGACCCTTTATTGGAGTACCTATTGTGTTCTTCCTTTATATTTTACCTGGATTTTCCCCATGTCCCTTGGCATTCATTTATTTTCAAACTCTTTTGATCAATTTTCTATGACTATTGCCGAAGACCACTTTTCCCCAAGATGTAGTTCAGTCTAATTTAAGGTAGATTGTATTTTATTCTGATATCCTAAGCCATAGTTCAGGAAAAACAACAACAACAACAACAATTTTAATCTGACACCATCTACATATACATCCTTTCCCTTCTCATATTTTCTTTCCTTTTCTAGAGTTTCAACCTTCTAGTAGAAGACATTGGAACATCACCTGTGCTCCCAGGGCATTGAGTCAGTCTCTTACCCAGAACTTAAGTCTGTAGTGTTACTATCTCAGTTTCTCCTAGCAATATCTTCTATTTCCCTATGAAGTATCATAATTGAATCTGTATATTTGGTGAGTAGGAGTCTTGCCAGGCCTGCTTCATTGAATATATTTCCAGAATGATAAAATTATAGAATCAAAGGGGACCATAAAGTTAATCTAGTCCAATATCTCTCTGAATATAGGAATATTTTTCTGCAATATTACTTATATATGGCCACACAATTTTTCTTTTAATTCAATTCAACTTAACAAACATTTTATCAAGTTCTTATTTTCTACAAGGCAAGAGGTAGTGTCTGATGGTGGATAGAGACCTGACTGGAGTCTCAGGACAATCTGAATTAAAACCTCTTCTTGACATATATTTCCAGTGTGTCTTGGGGTAAACTACTTGATTTTTTAGTACTCCCAGGAAACTCTTTATGCTGTAAATTATAGAACAAAAGGGAGTTTCTTTGCTATTCTCCACACAAGTAAAATCATAGGCCTGGAGAGATAAAAAGAGTTCAAAACATTCCTTTCTTTCTTGTTTATTCTTTTTTAGATTTATCTAGTTCTGAGAGGAGATGTCATCCTCCACAGAAAGAACTGATTAATAAAAACAAGCAAAATATAGTGTGTATCTATCTATCTATCTCTATATTTATATCTATATCTATATATATGTATGTATTCATCAAATGATAACTTCTCCAGTGTGGAGAAGAGAGGGAGGAAGGGAGATACCTAGGAACTTTAATGTAACAAGGAAAGAAAAAAGGGGGAAAAAGACACTCCTTTCATAAGAGGAAACTTCACCTTCCTGAAGTTCTTTTATAGAGTGAGTCATAGATTTAGAACTGGAGGGGGTTCTAAAGGTCATCTAGTCCAATCCCATAATTTTACAGATGAGAAAATTGAGAGTTAGAGTTTTAAATGACTTGTCCAAGATCCCATGGCTTATAAGCAGCAGAAGTTGTATTTGAAACTAGTTGCTTTGATGTTTTTCTTTTTATGGAGTTAAAATTCACATCCTCAGCAATGGCAGAGACTATATATTACCTTTTCCAATATTTGAATCTTTCAGAGAGTTGAAAATGGTGCCCTTCCCATCCTCCTTGCCCCAGTATTCTTATCTCCAAGGTATACATCAGATAACTAGCAGATAGTGCTGTGAGGCCAGGCCTGGCTTAGATAAGGGAATAACTCTGACCCTTTTAAATCTGGTGTATGGGACCAAGGGGGCTTCCCAGTGCATGGCCATCTTCTCAGATCCTTTATCCCTCCTCTTACCAGATGGCTAGGAGAGGGGGAGAGGCAGAGAGTGAGACCTTCTCCTGGTCCATGACAGTATTCTTTGGTCCCCACTCTTCACTGAAACACTAGCCAGTTGAAGCCCCTAAAATTTACCTATTCATGACTCTAACCCAGGAGTAAATGTTCCTCACCCATGTGGTTCATCTACATGGAAGCATCATTCATCCCAACCCTGAGATTCTCTTTCATTTAGCTCAGCCTCCAAGGGAGAGGAGGGAAACATTCTGTTTAGTTATCTAATTACCACAAAGGCTAGGAATGAATGTACAGATAGACATCCCAGAAAAGTTATGATCATGATTTTATATGAAACCAATCAAAATTGGAAAGAGTTTAAGCAGACAGAAAATCCTATAGAAATACCTATTTTGTTTATGAAAGGAGAATAGTCCCTTTCCCTTATCTCAAAAGAAATGACAATAACCAGCAGTCTCAGTTCCAGCAATTCCCATCAGAGGTATTTGTTTTTTTTTTTTTCCCTCTGGGATGAGCTGGAGCCAACTGTGTCTGCAACACTCAGACTCTAGTTACTGAACTCACATGACACATTTCTGGAAGGAACTCCTCTGTCTGTCTCTCTGTCTCTGTCTCTTTCTATCCACTCCCAGTAAATGACTTCTCCAAAGTTACATAGGTAGTAAGGGACATAAGGGGTAAAAATTTTGGTTGGACTGAATATTTAAGAGTATGGTCACCAGAAATTTAATTACTAAGTTCTAATGAATTACTCAAGTCAGAATGACTTTTATGGTAGTTTTTTATTTATAATTAGAGAGAAAGAAAGGAAAATGAGAGTGAGAGAGCTAGAGAGCATGAGCAAGCTGCTCTGGCCTGGTCTAAACAGGTTGATTAGCCATGGGCATGTGGTTTTTATTTTGTTACCTTTTTATTCCTTTACTTCTAATGATCATTAATAAATCTCTTAAAATATAATATTTTTTTAATTATTGAGATTAATTTTAATCTTTACAGGGGTAGATCTGTGATTTGAACTTGGACTTCTGACTAATATTTTTTTAAACCATATGACACTTGTTTCTGGATATTGTGTCATTATAACCTTCTGGATAAGTGGTATCTGCTTTAGATACCACTTCTAATTCTTGGAATTCATAGAATTATGGGTCATGAAGTTATGCTGTATTAAGGATGGACTTTATTAACAATAATAATAGCTAGCATTTATGTAGCTCTTTAAGGTTTACAAAATACTTTACATTAGTTATCTTATTTGGTCTTCATGACAGCACTATGAGGAGGTAGATACTATTATTCGCTCCATTTTACAGATTTCTACAGGTTTTTTTTCAGACGCTTATGCCATTTAGGTCCTTAATAAATTCTTTTTTTATTGATTGATTGATGGTACCAATGCCCAAAATCAGCACAGTTTGTATGACTCCACATGTATAACCTATACCAGACTTCTTTGCCTTCTCAATGAGGGATGGAGGGGAGTGGAGAGAGGGAGAAAATTTAGAATTCAAAAAATTTAAAAATGGATGTTAAAAATGTCTTCACATGTAATTGGAAAAAATAAAATATTTTTTTAAAAAATCGACACAAGAAAAAGGGTCGATGCTATATTATTGAGGCAACAGAATTGATTCCAACAAAATTAGAATTCCTAATCTCAAAATATTTCTTTTTGTGGGTATTGCTTCCAACAAAACAGACCCCTGGTAATATGTCTTAGTAAACAGCTGTCATGAGTGGCTCTGATTCTTGGGCAATGGTGTGGGGCAGGCCTGGACTTGAAATCTTTCCAGCTTGGTTAAAAGCAGCCAGAGCTTGCTCTCCATTGGCACAATCTTATAAAGAACACAGGGTCACTTCCAAACAACCAGGAGGCATTGGAATAGTACGTTAGTAAAGGAACTCAGAATATGCTAGGAAAAATACAAGTTTTTGAGGCAGAACTCTTTTTTTTTCTTTCATCCCCTAACAATTAATCATGAAAGAATTCCAAATACTTTGTAACTTATTTCTGCCCTTCAGTCACATATCTAAAGTGGTATAGTAGCTTCTGTCAAATATAATTTCAGAGATCTACTGCTGGGGTCATCTCCATCCCTCATCACATCAGCCAAAATTTATACTTCTATCAGATTTAAGTGTTATATTATCTCATTTGATTCTCACAATAACCCGGTGATAGAGAGGCATGACAAGTATTATTCACCCTCTTTAATAGATGAGGAAACTGAGCTTCAGATGGGTTGAATGATTAGTCTAAGAGTTGGGGACCAGTTCTTGAATCCAAGAATACTGATTCCAAGTACAATGCTATCCCCCTATTCACCACTCATGATGCTTCTCTTAATTTAGAGTCTAACTACATTGAACCATTTCATTTGCAAGCTTAACTGCATACGTGTTCTGAGAGGTTTGACTAGGGGAAAAATAGGAATATGTTATGGTTCACTTAGCAAAGAAATGAGTTGCTTAAACAAACAGGGCTTCTAGTATTTTTCCTCTTGTATTGATGCATAATATTTTATTCTTCAATTGAATTACTTCTTCCTTGAACATTGGGGAAAAGACTATTACTGATTGTTCTTTGTTGCATTAAATGCATGCTGTTTATTCCATATGTTAGTAGAAAGGGTTTGAAACAGGCTATTTCATATGTTAAACATTTTAAAAAATTACTTTACTCTAACTTGGCAGATAGCAAGCAAATATACCAAAGGATATTGGGATTATCACAGCAAATAGAGTTCTCATAGCTTTTCTCTAGGATTATGTTAATGTTATGTGTATAGTTTTAAGAACCAAACAAATCTATTTCTTTCTACCAGCTTCCAAAGCACTTGTAGATATGCACCCAAATCATCAGCACAGAAACATTTGGCCATAGTCCCAGCATGCCTTTCTTTCTTTAAAAAAAAAATTTTTTTAAACCCTTACCTTCCATCTTGGAGTCAATACTGTGTATTGGTTCCAAGGCAGAAGAGTGGTAAGGGCTAGGCAATGGGGGTCAAGTGACTTGACTTGCCCAGGGTCACACAGCTGGGAAGATTGAACCTAGGACCTCCCACCTTTAGGCCTGGCTCTCAATCCACTGAGCTACCCAGCTGCCCCCATGCCTTTCTGATAGAGCAAATTATTGAATATTGCCTAAGATGTCTTTTCCCCTGTCTTATTGGGGCTGTATATCACCAATATTTCTTTCCTTCTATAGCCTCCAAGTCTCTCTTTTTATTTTATGTTTTTTAAAAACCTTTACCTTCCATATTAAGATCAATACTGAGTACTGGTTCCAAAGGAAAAGAGTGGAATGGGTCAGGCAATGGGGATTAAGTGACTTGCCTAGGGTCACACAGCTAGAAAGTGTCTGAGACTAGTTTTGAACCCAGGTTCCTCTGTCTATAAGCCTGGCTCTGAATCCACTGAGGGACCCAACTGCCCCCCTTTAATTCCTTCTTGTGGTTATTCAGTTGTGTCCAAGTCTCTGTGATCTCATGGTTCAAAGCTCGCCAATACTGTCTCTGGGGTTTTCTTGGTAAAGATCCTGGAGTGGTTTGCCATTTCCTATCCCAGTGTATTAAGACAAATAGAAGTTAAGTGACTTGTCCAGGATCACACAAATAGTAAATATATGAGGCTTGATTTGAGCTCAGGTCTTCTTGACTCTAGCTCAGTGCTCTATCCATTGAGTCATCTTGCTGCCTCCATTTCCCTCTTAATTCCCTTCTATTCTTTACCATTGTACAAGGCTAACCATCATGCATTCTTCAAACCTGGACAAATCCATGATGCCCTGGACAACCTCTACCTTGTCTCAAAATAGGCACCTTCCCCCATCAGACCTACCCTAGCACCCTCCCCCAATCCCTTTCAAATATCTTTTATATGTGGTCTTGCCCTCATTAGAATGTAAATTCCTTGATGACCAGGTGTCTGAGGACTGTCTTTTTGTTTGTATTTGTAACTCCAACAACATTTAGCACAGTGGTTGGCACATTTCTGTTAATTGCTCAGTCATTTCAATCGTGCATGATTCTTTGTAATCCCATTTGAGATTTTCTTGGCAAAGATACTGGAGTGGTTTTCCATTTCCTTTTTCAACTCATTTTATAGTTGAGTAAACTGAGGCAAACAGGGTTAAGTAGCACACAGTGAGTGCCTGAGGTTGGATTTTAACTCAGAAATTCTTGACTTTATGCCAGGATCTCTATCTACTGAGTCACCTAGCGGACCCACCTGGCACATAGAAAGTGCTTAATAAATGTCTATCTATCAATCACCTTCTTCCACTCAATATTATCTTCTCCTTGTATTTTCATGACTATAGTGAGTATCACCCAAAGCTCTGTCCTTGACCTTCTCTTCTCCCTCAGAATTATGTTGCTTGGTATTACATTACAGCTTCCATGACTTAAATCATCTTTTTCTGATTATCTTCAGATCTGCTTTTCTAGTCCTAACCTTTCCTCCTTCTTCCAGTCTTACATTTCCAACTGTCTGTTAGACATCTTGAAATACATGTCTCAGACATAGTGCCTGACATTTGGTAGGCCCTTAATAAATATATGTATTTGCCTTGTTTTTTTGGCTTGATTATCTCAAGAAGGCAGGCAGGTAATGGGTCATTTCCCCATTGGTATTTTGGCATAATCCTTTCTCTGAAGCACTTTTCTGTAGGAGACTCATTCAGAAAAAACATTTACCTCCTAGTAATTCTACCCAGTGATTTGTCCTTATGGAAATTTCCCAGTTTTCTTTGAGATTTACCCAAACAAAACTGTCAAATAGGCCGTTTGTCTTTCAGCATCCTATATTACTAGATAGCTGACATTCTTAAAACCATACGTTTTATTTGTATTGTCACTCAGTTTTCAGTCACATTCAAACTTTACAATTATCTTACATGACAAATATATGTTATATACAAATATCACTTACAGATAAACTGAGTCTCAGAAGTATGCATTGATCAGAATTACAGGATCTGTAAATAGCCAAGCCAGGACTTGAACTTTTGAGCCAAAATACTGTCCATTGTGATAGAGGCTGGCACTAGGGAAAAAGTGCCAGACTGAAGAGTATATGAAATTGATCACCTTGATGGGGGAGGGGCCCCAGGAGTGAATTTCCTGAGGAGAGTTTAGTTGAAGAACTAGTTGTAGTTGATTTTGAAACAATGCTTCCAGAACTATAATACACTCTCCTCACAACAACCCTGTGAGATAGGTAGTATAAATATTGAGTTAAAAAAACCCAATCTATGATTATTACTACATTGTATTATAATAAATTGATCTCATATTGATTTCTGATTATATCTTCAGCTTTCTCAAATCAGGTCCCTTATAACCAAGATGTTTTTCTTTTTTTTAAAGAAGAAGAAAAGGGATAACTAGGTAGCACAGTGGCTAGAATTCCAGACCTGAAGAGTTCAAATCTGGTCTTAGACACTTCTTAGCCACATAACCCAGAACAAGTTACTTAACCCTGATTACCTAGCCCTTGATGCTCTTCTGACTTAGAAATGGTACTAAGACAGAAGGTAAGGGGTCCCCCCCCCAAAAAAAAGGTATGTGTACGTGTGAGGGGGTGTTTGTTTTTTGTTTTTAGAAGGGAGAAAAAAAAGGTCAGCAAAACCTACCAAAATCTCTACTGTGCATGATAATACATGCAATCTTCTACATCAGTATTCCCTGACCTCTAGAATGAAGTGAGATGCATTTTTGCTCAGTGCCAAGTTCAGTCATCGTAGTTATCATTTAAGTGTTCTAATCCTCATTTTGCAGATCTTCCAATAAAGTCCCACTCTAGCACTTTATATCACACTAGGGAATTTGAGGTTCTGAAAACTATGCCATAGTACAAATTAAATCCTGGCAGTTCCTACTACCAAACTTGAAGGGCTTGGAATATAGATCTGGAAACCAGAGTATAGGCTATTGTCCCTGCTGAGATGGGAGAGGCTGTGTTTTCATGAAAGGAGTCTTCAGACGAGTTGCATGTTGGATAATTTCCCAAAAAGGAAACTGAGGTTCAGAATGGCTTAATGATTTATTCCTGGTTGCATGTTTAGAGAGTATCTAAAGAGAAAATCTGGAGCTTGTTCCCTTGGCCATCTATTTTTACTTGGATAAAGACCAAAGCTGTCCCCTGTCCCATTCCCTCAAAGCTGAGAAGCTTTACTATCCAAAGGTGATCATTGTGAGCTGTCAAATTAATGAGTTCCTGCGAATAAAAAGCCCCCTATTGCAAGAAGCCTTTCCCAACCTTCTCCCTGAGATGGCCTCCAATTTATCTGCATAGGTCTTGTTTGTACATAGTTGTCTGATTGTGCTTTCCCCCAATAGAATTGAGCTCCTTGAGGGCTGGAACTGTTTTCTTCTTTCTTTGTATCTCTCAGTACCTGGCACATGTTTTGTTGTTCAGTTGTGTCTGACTCTTCATGACCTCACTGGAGTTTTCTTGGCAAAGACTACTGGAGTAGTTTGCCATTTCCTTCTCCAGTTCATTTTATAGATGAGGAAAGTGAGGCAAACAGGGGGAAGTGTCTTCCTCAGGGTCACTCAGCTAGTAAGTGTCCGAGGCCAGATTTGAACACAGGAAGATTCCAAACCTGGCACTCTCTCTACTGCACCATCTAGTTGCCCCACCTGGCACATAGTGAACACTTAATAGGAATTTGTCGACTTAATGTTGAAAAGTGTTCACAGAAATGGATAGGTCTCCACGTTTCCTCCCTTCTCTATTTGTACTTTCCTAAGGTCTTTGCAAGACAAAAACTGATGTCTGATTGCTGAGAGGTAAAGATCTGGCAAGCCAAAGAGGAAAATAACTTTTTAGCAGGAAGGGTTGGATTACCTGCCAAAGAGGTCTAGCCTACAGCCTCCTACAAATGAAATTTCAAGGGGAGCCACAGGGTTCTGCCACTCTCAAAACACCTTCCCTTTTGACTTGACAATAGGAAGAGAATGTTCTGAAAAACATTCTTTTCAAAGTTCTGCTAAGTGCCATGAGCTCTTTGGAGCAAAGGTGTTCCAGAATCCTAAGCTACCAATAAAAATATTTTATGTTGTTTTGTGGATTAGTCCATGCTTGGTACATAAAGATGTGGACAGGCTGTACATTCACTGGCATGACCTTTTCCACCCTGTGTACTTTCTTGTCTATCAAGATCAGTTGGGCAATCCCTGTCTGTAAGCAAGTTTCTTAAGAACTAGTTGGAGCCAGTTATCTTGGTAAGAGGAACCAATTATGAAACCACCCCTGGAGGATATTTACTTTACTGTAGATTTTCAAGATGCACTAAATAAGGCTCAGCTACTTGAAAATAAAAATGTTCCTTTCCTTCTACTCTAATGTAGTTAAAGGTAGTTATCTCAAAGGTAGAATCTGTTGGTTAGATGCAAAGGCATATGGTCTGTTAGAGCCTGTTTTGTGTTTCTTTGAGATTAGTCTGATTTTTAAATGGGTACCTTTGTAGTTGTCAAAGTGTGCCCACAGTTTACGACTGGGTCCACCCAATGCAACATCTATTTTTTGAAAGACTAGGGCGTAGCCTGCAGGGAGACTTAGGAGGTAGCTATGGAAGATGAGGGTTCTCCAGGACCAGAGCATCATATATGTTCAGGAGCTGGAAGGAATTTTAGTATCAATCTAGTCCAATCCCCTCAACAAATGGGGAAACTTGTTTGATTGTGGAGTACAACTAACCAGTAAATAGCAAGCATGTAATAGGACCAGAGGGCTGTGCAGTATTTGGACAATAAGAGCTGTTCAGGACAACCTGTTCTGGTGAAGTTTCTCTTCAAGAAGTTGTGGTGGGATTACAGGGTCTCTATTCACTCTAGGGGAGTCAAAGACTATTATTTAGCTATTGGTGTTTATTAGTAGATATCTGCCATGGGCAAGACAGTTATGATAGCTCACATGTTTATTGAGTTTTAAGGTTTACAAAGACTTTTCCTTAAAACCACTCTGTGAGATTGATGGTAGTACAGGTAGTAGTAGTATTCCTGGTTTATAAATAAAGTGCAAAGAATTCATTTGTTTTTTTTCTGAGTCAGTGTCAAAGTTGGGCTTGGAATTCAGGCCTTCTATTTCATTATATTCCATACTGGGTCCAGGTTGTTGTTATTCAATCTGTGTCCAACTCTTCATGGTTCCATTTGGGGCTTTCTTTGCAAAGATACTGGAGTGGTTTGTCATTTCCTTCTCCAGCTCACTTTACAGATGAGGAAACTGAGACCAATAGGGTTAAGTGACTTGCCTAGAGTAACACAGCTAGTATTTGAGGAAGGATTTGAACTTGGGTCTTCCTGACTTCAGGCCTGTCATTCTATCCACTGGAACTGTACACAAATTGCTAAAATATAATTACCTACTCTCAAGCAATTTACAGTGTTATAAAGGAGAAATGCAGATGAAGAGGAGTATGCAAATAACAACTGGGAGACTTTTTTTGCTACTAAGAGAAAAGCATGATAAAGGCAAGGATGAGGGAGAACAAGGGCTTTTGCTCCCTTCAGTTACCCTCTGATCATTTTCAAAATTATATAGTCATTCATAATAGAGGGCTTTGGTCTCTGTCCAGACCTTAGAGGTCCAAAAGACCTAATCTTAGAATGGGGGCACAGTGCCTGGTTTTTGTTAGCTGGGTGTGGAGGCTATGACTAAAGATATGTCTGCAAGTAGCCACTATAACAATTAATAATATTAATAATAAGAGTTAGCATTTATATAATGCTTTAAGGTTTGCAAAATGCTTTTTTCCCCCATTATTATCTCTTTTTGTCCTTATAACAACCTTGAGAGGTAACTGTTGCTATTAGGCCTATGTTGCAGATAAGAAAAATGAGGTAGCCAGAGGCTAAGTGATTTGCCCTGGGTCAAAAATGCTAATAAGAAGTGTCTGAGGTAGAATTTGATTTTAGGTCTTCCTGACTTCAAGTCTGGTATTCTATCTCCTGCCCTACCTAGCTGCCTCTAAATGATAACAAAGACTCTGAGTGGTTGTCCCTGAAGAGATAATGCAAGAAGCTAGTAACAGGGAGACTCAGGGGTGGAGTATCTTTCAGTTGGGAACATGGGACCAAAAGAGGAAAAGGAGACCAGTGAGACATGGGACCAGAAACATAGCCACAACCAACAGAAGGATGCCCTAGATATAGGAAGCAAAGTTTTATTTCACATTTTTTTACTTTAATCTTGTAAATGTATTTGTAAACTATGGTTCTGAGTGCATGTGGACCCTCAGATATCTTAAATCTGGTTAGCTTTTTCTGTTTGGGGGCTCCAGGTGCATTGGGTTATCCTGGGTACTATAGGACAAAGTAATGTAAAAGTGCTGGGAAGGTAAACGTTTAAAGGCTCTTGAAGTCAGAAAGGGAGGAAATTAAGGATGGCTTCCTGCCTGAATCTAAAGCTTTTTACCTCTGCTGTATTTGGCTGACAGAGCATTTAGATAGAAGATTGTCTTTGCCTCTGGTAGGGTAGTTCATAATGGAGTAGAGGGGGAAGGAGGAAGAGAAGGTTCTGTCTTAAATCTAGCTTATGAGTCATGGAGTTGGGGGAGCCTTGGGACTGGGGCTTTAGAAATATCTTACAGCATCTACCTCTCATGGGCCAGGTCACTGACATAAATATATGCAAAGAAAACCACATAAGGCAATATAATAACATCACCCCAAAGGAATGGTTCAGGGTAGAGTGATTTCAGTATGGGAATAGAAGTCAAGAAGTTATTGTTGTTAAGGGATCTAGGTGGCTCAATGGATAGAGAGCCCGATCTGAAACTGGGAGGTCCTGAGTACAAATTTTGCCTCAGATACTTCCTAGCTGTGTGACCATGGGTAAGCCACTTAACCCCAATTGCTTAGCCCTCATTGCTCTTCTGCTTATGAACTCTTTTGCCTTACAATTATTAGTATTGATTCTAAGATTGAAGGTAAGGGTTTAAAAAAAATGTTTGGGCTTTTTGGCCGAATCCAATTCTCTGTGACTCCATTTTGGGGTTTTCTTGGTAAAGACCCTGGAATGGTTTGCCATTTCCTTCTCCAGATCTCCAGATCATTTAACAAATGAGGAACTGAGGCAAGCAGGGTTAAAAAAAATACCCTAATTGGTGTTGTGAATATTAAATTTAACTATCTCCTGATTGTGAAAATGAAATTAATTAACTCTCCCCTGATTGTGAAGATTTAAATTGTAACCCAGGCCTATTTTTAGATTTTAATCCCCAAAAGTGTAAATACCCTACTTAAAAGTTGAGTATGAAGATCTGCCATTTAGATTTAATCACCAAAGGTGCAAACACCCCATTCACACTTGAGTGGGGGAGGTCTGTGACCCACATGGGTAATGAATCAGAATCTACTGACTGCCTTCTGGGCAGTCCTAGAGCAGAGTGTCAACTGTGATTGGTAGACATAGAATTAGGGAAAGTCACAGGAAATGATGCAAAAGAACGTGTCTTTAAAAGGGAGAGACAACTTCTTGAAGAGTTCAATTCTTCATGCTTTCGAGTTAAGGCTGGTGAAGAGGGGCAGAAGGATCTACTGACTGGACCTGAGACCCTGTTCTTTTAGACTGACAAGAACTAACTTTCCCTGCCCAGGAGCTGGTGTCTACCACATCTACAATTCCCTTCTTTAGACCAGGAGAGATGATATCTAAATGGACAAGTTGGGTGTGTGACTGTGCTTTTTTCTCTTAGTGGTGAGTGAAAAGCTGACTCTTATTCAGAAGACTAACCTCAGGAGAGACCTAGCCTCTTCAGAGAGATTTCCTGCATCACAAGGGCCAAGGTTAAGAACTAACTCTCCCTGCCCAGGGGCTGGGGGTAAATTACTTAGTGTTTAGGCTAGATAATTTACCTTATCCTCTCTAATTTCTTACTTCACTGTTTCTACATTTTGTAAGTAAATTGTAAATAAAATCTCTTTGGAATTCCACATTCTTAAATAATCAAGTCCAACCCTTATAATTAACCCCTTTTCCTCCTCCCATTATAATAGAGATGGTCTGGGAAGAGGACCATGTTATAGAAGAAGAAAAAATAAGGTTTCCTAACCTTACTTGGAAGCTTAGGGCCCGACTGTGTAGGGCTTTGGACACTGAGGGTTTTGGATTTTTTTGAGCAGAGAAGAGACATTATTAAAGAAGTATTTTAGGACAATCAGGCATTTGTAGGCAATATGAATCAAAACAGGGGAAGAGTCTTCCTGAACAGTCTGAGCAGAATAAAAAATATTCCCTAAGTACTTTAAGATTTTTGACACACAACCACCATGTGAGAAGGGCACACAGAGATTATTAATTTTATTTTCTACATGAGTAAATTAAAATATGGAGCAGTGTGGTACATGAACAGCACACATATTCACATGCTCATGTGAATGAGAGTCAGAATTTGAATCTGAGTCTCCTAGCTCCAAGTTTAGGTGACTTTCCATTACAGAATGCCTGAGATGGGGGGAAAATAAGAAGTTAGAGTTGACTGTGAAACAACAAACCAGAGGAGCTGGCTACCACTGAGAGACAACAGCCAGGAAAAGAGGCTAATTTTGGTGGAAAGATGTTTTGGGACACGTTATTGAATTTGAGGTGACAGCAGCCCAAAGGAGTCCAGCAGGCAATTAAAGATATAAGAAAGGAGCTCCAGAGAGAAGAAACCAAGAAGAGAGGAGACTTATGTGGATCAGATTCTTTCCAGCAAAGAGGAGTTGGCATTGTATTGATGGGAATCTTGGAAGGAAGTGACCACAGGTGAAAGAGATGATGCTCTATGGGGAAAAGCTTTAGGGTCTTCCTGTCTGAGACTGCCATGTGTCCAGTGAATATGTGCTTCTGTTATTTGCCACTTTTCATTTATTCTGTCCAGTTTTAGAGGAAAGAGATGTGAGATAGCTATGACCTTTCAAGTGCTGAAAGGTCAAAAAGCAAACCACCAAAGTCTTGCTGAGATAACTAATAACAACCCTTGGCAAGAAGTGGCTAGCCACAAGAACCTCTGGGATTTGTAATTCTTCCCAGTTTTGGAAGAGAGGGAACAAACACTGAGCTCAGCCCTTGGCTAATGACTATGTGAGTTTGGGGACTCTCAGGGCGAAGGAAGGGAAAAGTGACAACAGACAAAAAGTTCCATGGCAGCAACTCAACCATGGCAGGAGCTGGTGTCTACCACATCCACAATTCCCTTCTTTAGACCAGGAGAGATGATATCTAAATGAACAAGTTGGGTGTGTGACTGTGCTTTTTTTCTCTTAGGCACTCACACTAGTAGCAGGAGCTTGGAGAGAATTAAGCCAGCCCAGAAGAACAAATAGGCAAACCCTATCCCATCCTTGTCCTCACTTTTGCTTCATGTTGCTTTTAAAATTTATTCTGTTAAAGAATAATTTTCCAGACTAAATATTTTCCCAATATTTTATCTTTTCCCCAACTACATGTAAAAGACAATAGTTTTCCAAAATTTTGAGTTCCAAAATTCTCTCCCTCTCCTCTTTGAGATAGTTCCCAGTTTGATATAGGTTACACATGGGATATCAAGCAAAACATATTTCCAAATTAAAGCACATATAAAAACACTATGAAGAAAATATAGTGAAAAATATGCTGTTTTAATCTGCATTGAATATCATTTCTCATAAAGTCCAATGGAAGAAACTCCCTTTCAGCATGAGACCACCATGGAAGCCACATAAAGAGATTTTTCCTTGTGCAAGGCAGGGAGCTCAATTCCTGGTCCATTGTAAAGAGAATTTTATTCTCTGACTAGGGCCATAAGCATGAGTGGTTTAGTTTTTAGCTCAAGCAGTTGCAGAGATGTGAACCCCTCCATCCATCATTGATTCATGTTTGTAACTGAACTCATTAGAAATTGCACTTGCGTTTGAATCAACTAGGGAGGAAGGTGGTTTTGGGGAGAGTGTGCCTCTCTCATTTGGGGGGGGATAGAGATATTTATGCCTCTGTCATTATTATACATCATTTCTTACCTGGCTGTACAACTTTGGGACTTTTCTTACTTTTCCATCATGTCCCAAGAAGCTCATTGTTGGGAAAGCCTATCCCTCTGTTTGGAAGGTGGAGTCACAAATTCCAAAGCCTCTATTTAAAGAGGGAGCCCAGTTAGGAAGGGCAGCCAAGTGGTACATTGGATAAAGTGCTGAACCTGAAGTCAGGAAGAATCATCTTCTTGAGTTCAAATCTGGCCTCAGGTATTTATTTTGTGACCCTGGGTAAGTGACTTCACACTGTTTGCCTTAGTTTCCTCACCTGTAAAATGAATTGTAGGAGAAATGGCAAACCACTCCAGTATCTCTGCCAAGAAAACCCCCAAATGGGTCATGTCTAGTTGGACACAACTGAAATGACTGAACAACAACCAGTTCAGTATATCTCATTTCTCACCTGGGACTTTTTAGACTTTTCTATCACACTTGGGTCACCCTCAATCTTTTCAGTTTCTTTTTGTATGTTGTATTTCCCTTATATTATAACTTCCATGATGATAGGGACTGCCTGTCTATATCTATGTCTATGTCTATGTCTATGTCTATGTCTATGTCTAATCTATATCCATATCTATCTGTATCCCTAGTGCTGAGCACAATGCCTTGAACTTTATAAATCTTTATTGATTACTGACTGCCTTTGAATAACTTTTGAATAAACATTCCTTTGTAATACCAAATTGATGCTAATTAATTAAATGGAACTGAGGCACTAATAGTTAATAGTTAATCGTTGAGGGAACACATCCTAATTGGGAGTGGGGATGGATTCAACCTAATAGAATTGGGGTAACCGTTAAATGTTTTTTAAACCCTTGCCTTCCATCTTAGGATCAATACTATGTATTGGTTCTAAAGCAGAAGAGGAGTAAGGACTAGGCAATGGGGGTTAAATTACTTACCCACATAGCTAGGAAATATTTTGATGTCATCTTTAACCCAGAACCTATTATCTCTGGACTCAACAGTTAATTTTTAAAGAGGTCTGGAGGACCATAGGAGGTTCTTGGGAACCCTTCAAGAAATTCCTGAGGGTCAAAACTATTTTCACAATAATACTAAGACCATTTCATTTCTAATATGATAAATATTGATAGATATAATCCACGTTAAAAAATTTCCTTGGACAAGTGTTTCTCATTAATTTTTAAGAGTACAGTAAGGGGTTCCTGATGCCAAGAAATTTAAAAACCACTACTTTAGAGAAAGCCTTCCCAAAGCTCACCTGAAGAGAATACCTAGTAAAAGCTATTCCCCACTTGCTGACAGCAGGGCTATTAAAAAACAAAACAAAAGAACAGGTTTTGAGGCCCTTAAGACGTTTTCTGTCTGACCTTTGGCCTCAACTCCTGGGTGAAATCTAATAAAATTAAATTGAACAGGTATAAATACAAATAAAGTCTTACATTTGAGTTTTAAAACATCAGCTTCCCAAATTTCTTCATGTAGGAGTCAGATGAGTATGCAATTCATCTGAAAAAGATCTGGAGGTTTTAGTGGCCTTGGAAGCTGCCTAAAAACTATGCTGAAAAGCTGTTATACAACAGCATTTCGGTATGATATCAGCTCCCAAGAAGCAATAATAGAAGGGGAAATCCCATTCCAAATAACTACAAAATGCATAATGTATCTGGGAATTCACCTATCAAAGTTTGTACATAAAAGACTTGAATAGATTAAATTACAAAGTGTTCCTTAATGAAATAAAGAACAACTTAATTAGCTGGGGAAATATTCAGTGCTCATAGATTGGCTGTGCCAAAATAATAAAAATGATAACTCTAAGGAAGGTAATTTTACACATTCAAGGCAATGCCAATCAAATTATCAAGGGAATACTTTGTAGAACTTGATAAAATTATAACAAAATTCATTTGCAAAGCTACTGCAGTCTTGGGCTTTGTGAGAAGGGCAGAGTATATATCTCTATTAGAGAGGTGATGATTCCATTGTCTTCTGCCCTTGTCAGAGCATATTGGGCTCATTTCTGAGCACTATGTCTTAGAAAATGCATTGATAAATTAAAGACTGTCTAGAGGAAGACAAATGGTGAAGGATCTTGTGTCCATGCTATAGGGGGGTTGTTTTAAGGAATGGGGGATGCTTTGCTTTAAGAATAGAAGATTTAAAGAGTGTTGGGTTCTACTCTCTGAATATCTTCTGGTATTTAAAAAACTGTTTTTTAGAAAAGAGAGTAGATTTGTTCAGTGGCATATGGAGTATGCAGGGAGGATTAGCACTTCTGGTGTAAGGACTTGTCAAGTTCTTTTTTAGAGTTATTCATACACCTTTGGTGTCCACTTGGCATTTTACGCTCACCTGTGGCTCCAAGAAGCTGTAGTCTGGGCAATAGCCAAGGAAACTGCAGTAAAACCATCTCAGCAGGTGGGTCAGCCAGGTGGAGGGTAACAGACTGCAAACCTGTTGGTGAGTTAGGGGGAAGTCTACTCTAGGCACTTCTCCCACTGGAATAGGAGGATGAGAACAATTTGTTCCAAGAGTCACGAAAATGGCTAAAGCAGTCACTGTGGAGTGCTTAGAGCTTGGTCAGACATGGAAGAAGTTGAGGTCATCCACTGTATCCTAACCCATTGCAGTCATCCTGACTTTCATCTTGCCCCTGGACTTGGAAGAGAGTGAGGCTGATGACTTTGTGCAACTCAGCCTCACATAAACCCAACTCAAGAGCAAGTTGAGACATTACACTGTGATGTCATTGGTTCTCTTCAAAAACAAAGGGTGAACAACAATAACAAGATTTGTTCTATTTGCTCCCAGAGGACAGGGCTAGGTGCTTTGGGTGGAAATTCCAGGGGCGAATCGAATCAAGGGGAAACTTGCCAACTCTAAGAGCTTTCCCAGACTGGAATGAGCAGCCTTGAGGAAGAGAGTTCCCCCTATTGGGATGTCTTTAAATAAAGTCTAGATAATCACTATCATGTATGTTGTAGAATAGTAGTTCCCATTTCGTTCTTGAATTCTTTGGAGGTTTCAGACGATAGTCCACAGGGTTCACACTAAAATTTCTTTAACAAAACCTTAAGTAGTAAATAATTGAAATATGTTATGAGGAATATTATTAAATTGCTGTGGCGGTTCACAGCATATTTTTGTTGTTGATTTGAACAACAACAACAACAACAAAATGTTGGGAACCTCTGATGTAGAGGCTATTTCTTTTTCAGTTACAGAAGAAAAATCATAGTCTTCATTATAGTCATAAATCTGCCAGAAACAATTCTTATTAATTTATCATTATTCCAAATTAGAGCATTGCTCCACTTGAGAAAGAAAGAGCTATCCAAACTGACAAAATCCCCTCAACACCTTGAAGTAATATTTACAGGTGTCAAAGCTCTCTATAACCTGGCTCCCTTCTACCTTTCCAGTCTTCTTGCACATTACCCTCTCCTACATTCTCTGTCATGCAGCAGCACTGACTGCCATGCTGTTGTTACTTGCACAAGACCCTATCTCCTCACCCTGAGCATTTTTTCCACTGGCTGTCTTTTTATCCTGGAGTTCTCTCTTCATCTTCCTTCCTTAGCCTACCTGGCTTCTTTCAAGTCTCAACTAAAATCTCATCTTCCATAAGAAATTTTTCCCATCTCCCATAATACTATGCCTTCCCTCTATTGATTGTCTCCAATCGAATATATATGTATATGTGTGTATGTTTATATACATATAAACGTGTATGTTTGTATTTATACACATATGCATATATACATACAGCTATGTATATTTGTGTGCATACATACAGAATAAACATATATGTTATATATTTAAATCTATACACATGTGCGCACACATACATATATGTACACAGATGTGTACACATATAATTGTTAACTCATTCTAGGACATCATTAGGACCTTAGACATTAGGACAATATAGGACATTGTTCAATTAGACCAGTGGTTCTCAACCTTTCTAATGCCGTGACCCCGCAATACAGTTCCTCATGTTGCAGTGACCCCAAACCAAAAAATTATTTTGGTGGCTACTTCAAAACTGTAATTTTGCTACAGTTATGATTCAGAATGTAGATACCTGATATGCATTATGTATTCTCATTGCTACAAATTGAGAAGTTGAGAACCACTGGATTAGACAGTGAACAGGGACTATTTTTTTTGCCTTTCTTTATAAAACCTTTGTACTTAGCACCGTGCCTGGTATATAGCAGCTGCTTAATAAATGCTCTGTGACTGACTCCTGAAAATCTAGCAAAATTTTCCAATGATAAAACCTAGTTACACAGCTAAAGGTAAACACTTGGCTTCATCAGATACAATAATAGTTACTTAATCTTTCAGACACACCTTTCTGACCACTCCCTTCAAAGGACTGTTGGTGGAGAGGAGAACCCTCCTACCAGCTGGTCACTGGTGACTAGAAATCAAGATCTGTTTTCATTCAAAGTCCTTCACAAATTAGTTCCCAACTCCTTTTCCTTAGTCCTTTCTCCCCCAAATCCATATTATGCAATTCAGTGACTCTGGCCTCCTCACTATTCCTGGCACGAGAACTGTTTTCACTGACTGTTGCCCATGACTGAAACAAACTCTTTCCTCATCTCCAATTCCACTTCCTTTGTCCTCTTTCAAGTCCCAGCAAAAATCCTATCTTCTAAGAGGATCCTTTCCTGATTCTTTCCTCTATTGATTATCTCAAAGTTATCTTTGTATTACAAGTGCTTAGCAAAGTAACTGGTACATACTAGGTGTTTAATAAATGCTTATTGACTACTGACTTCCAATCAATTCAATTAATAAACATTTATTAAGTGGCTTTTAAGGTTCTCAGTATCTTCCTATTTGGTCAGTATAATTTACTACTTCAGCAGATTCACATTCTCAACAATATAGCCACTTCTTCCATTGATTCAAATTGCAACCCATACAGGTCTTCTCATCTTAAGTAATTCTTGCCCTCAGGATTATAGGATTATACATTTAGAACTCCCTAATAGCTGTGCCACAGAGGAGACATCCAATGTGCCTTTCTCTTGCTCTTACCATATTTCATAAGTACCAGTGGAATACTGATGTCTTTTTTATACCACCTGATGCACCCACCTCCTTTTCTGAATGCACATTTTCTTACTGACATCTTTTATCAGCTTCAGGTCACCACTGAGAATGTATTATAACCCCTTTGCCCTCACCTGGGTCTCTCCATTGCCCTCTGAGTCAATCAGAACTTGGATTCACAAAAAATTATAATGTTCCAAGATTTTCAGCTCTAAAGTATCCCTGAGTTAACATTTGTGTTAAAAATGTGCCTTGGGAAGAAACTAGACATTTTTTAAAGCACTGCATTATTTCCTAAATGAGAGTCAATCCATTCATTTTTCTGGATGCTCTTCAATTCTGGACTGAACACAGCGTCCATCTGTAATGCCTGTCAGAGGGTGACATGGGTAATTAAAATAGTCTCTTCTTCCCATGTATCAGACAAGGAACTTTGAATTTCTAAAGGCAAATTGACTTACCCAAGATCACATTGCTATTCAATGGTAGAGTCAAGATTTAAACCCAGGATTCCTGACTCCCATGTAGTATATATGTTTGTAGGTATGTATGTATGTATGTATGTATGTGTATGGGGACAGCTAGGTGGAAGAATTCTGGGACTTCATTCAAGAAGACACATCTTCCTGAGTTTCAATCTGGCTTCAGACACTTACTAGCTGTGTGATCCTAGGCAAGTCACTTTACCCTGTTTGCCTCAGTTTCCTCATCTGTAAAACAAACAGAAGGAAATGGCAAACCACTCCAGAATCTCTGCCAAGAAAACCCCAAATGGGGTCACACAGAGTGAAATATAACTGAAAATGTTTGAACCACAAAACGCATAGGTATATATCTGTATCTATGTATATGTATATGTGTATGCTGACTCCTATTCAGTCATATCAGGATGATTCCTCTTTCTTGCAACATTTGTACTTGGGCCTTCTGATTCCAAGTCAAGCGTTCTTTTCACTTCTCTAAACTGGTTCTTAAAATGTGATGTAAAGAATAGTTTGCATAGTCTGTGTGTAATATGGAAGAGGAAAGCCTGCAAGAGGTGAACATCAGCATGAGTGAGGACAGACAACATTGGAATATGAAGTCAGTGAGGTTGAAAGATTTTCTCCATCAGTACCCTGCAACATAGACAAGTAGGTAGATAAGTATGTTTGTAAGGATAATTTTAATGTTTTGACTTAAATCTAAATAATTAGTTAACAGGGATGATTCCCAAATAATAAAATACCCAAGTCAGCTGGGAAGCTGGGAATTATGGAGATTTTAATTAATAGAGAAGGAATTAAGGAAGAGAGAGAGAGAGAGAGAGAGAGAGAGAGAGAGAGAGAGAGAGAGAGAGAGAGAGAGAGAGAGAGAGAGAGAGAGAGAGAGAGAGAATGAGAGAATGAATTTAAACTGCTCTGGCTCAGGTTGAGCCAGAAAGTAGTTAAAGGCCTTGGCCAAAGTGGCCTTCTTGAGTCTAAAGGAAAGGGAGTCAGTCTTATCACTCACCATGAGACTGTCTCCAAGCTGGGTTCCAGTCCTCCTCTGAACTCCTGAACTGAGTTCAGAATCCAAATTCCACTCTGAACTGAATCGCCTGAACTGACTTTTTAGCCTCCTTTTAAAGAGAATTTTCTCTTATGTCACCTCCCCTAAATTTTTATGTCTACCAATCATAGTAGACACTTTTCCCCAGGACTGCCCATTCTTAGTTCTCACGACTCTTTAGTTCTTACCTTCTCTGGTTCGATTATATCTTCTGAGGTACTTCACATTTCTTTGTTAAGCTTACCTTTTGTGAGTTACTTGACCTTTTTGTGATTAATTTAACCTTTACAGGTACTTAACACCTTTTTGTATTAGATCTAAAAATAGACTTAGCTTAAAGATCTAGCTTCACTATAAGGTATGAGTTAAGTACCTTCATTATTCAATCAGGAGTTTACAACTTTATCTTCCTCTAAAGTATGTCTAAGTATGAGTGGAGTAATGTAAAGTTCCCAAGACATTCCTGGTTCTGTTAGACCAAGTATCTCCATTATTACAATTAGGAAATTGCTAAATCAAATCTTCTAAAGTACAGTCTGAGTAGTTTTTAAGATTCACAATCCCCCCCCCCCATGATCATTGGGAGACTAGTCTCCCCATTGATCATTCAACATAGTCATCTTGTAGTCCTAACATATGTATACAATATTCAATTTTCTAAGAAGAAATTACAGTATTTAGGGAGGAATAGAAAAGAAAGAAAGCAAAACCAATGTTTTGCTAGGTGCATTGACAGAAGTATAGTTAGGGGGCAGTCCCCTTTGGCATAAGAGTATACATACAAATTAATGTTCCATCAACCACACCCAAAGTTCATTCTTGATCTTCTCGTGCAGCTTGTGGTCTGGAGGCATCTTCATGGTGTCTTCTCCAAACAGTTCAGTTTCTGGATTTGGAGAGGTATCGTGTTTCTTAACCTAAAATTCTTCTCAAAAGGAATTTAAACTTTGCAATTTAAAATGATAATTTTTTACATTCTCCCCTTGAAGACAGTGATTGAAAAACACAGGGATCATTTAGGGATGAATGGTGGAGTTATGAGGTATATGAATCATTTGGCAAGAGAAATTAAAAGACATTAGAAAAATCCAAATAAAAAAAGATAATTTCTGGATGAAAATATAGACTATCAAAGTCTTATGTGTAAAAATTCTAAGTAAAGGAAAAATAAATCTATAACAGGTCCTTGAATCAGCGCCCAATTAAAATGATATAAGCAAGTAAGCATTTATCCAGTCAGTAGTCAGGACTACAGAAAGTTGCCACATTATGAAAGACAGAAAAGGGACTGGATTATAGGAGCCAGGTAGGAGCCAAATTAGGGATACTCGTCTGTAAGTATTTTCAGTGTGTGGGTACAAGGAAGACCTATGACTTAACATATGTCAAGCATTGCAACCTCAAGTCTTCGCACTAGGTTCAAGTCCTTTGTATTGGCTTAGAAATGCATCAATCCTTCCTGGATTGGTTACTTTTTTTTTTTTTTGATATGTTTGCTCTTTTGGCACAATTCAGGTTTAGCTTTGTGCTTCTTTGGCCCTGTGCAATGGCTCTTTTTGTATTATCTTGTCCTGGAATCAGACAGAAACATTAAGCAAAGTCCCATAATTTTTTTAAACAATTAGTGGCATCATTTTTATAGTCTCAAGCTTTTGGGGCATGCATTGACATTATAGCAAATGTATTTTAAACTTATATTACTGATAAATCAAAAAGTTAAAGAAAATCTTAATACTGGTGACATGTGCTTCAAATATAAAAAAGAGAGAAAAAATAAAAGACTGAAATAGTATATTGCACATGCAAGAAAAATATAATAATAAAAGTTTTAAAAATAAAAATATAGCTTATATTCATTGACACACTGTGTCAGCTAAGAAAATATAGAATACAAGGCTTTCTCACCAAAAATGAGATCCATTTCCTCTTCATGCCTGGCCATGATTCACTGTGAGTACAAGCAAATGAATTTTACAAGGTAACAGTTTTTTTTTTCCAATAAAGAACAGTAGTGCAAATATGTAGGTAACAATATCCCCAAAATTCTCAATATCCCAGTTAATTACAATAGCAAAAAAACACACTCTCACTTTTTACATGAGTCTGCTGTATGACATTTAAAGAAAATGGATACTTGTCATAAGTTTTTACAGACATAGCAAATCTTTCAACCTTGGTAAACATATTTTTAAAAAGTAAAACTCCTGATTTCACTTTCATTAAATGGGTTTGTGGATTTGGACAAATCAGTCTCTGACCCTCAGGTTACTAGTCTATAAAATAGGGATAATTTTATATTACCTACCTCATGTGGAAAGGAGAATCAAATAAGGTGAGGTATATTACATGTTTTGTAAATATATCTATTATTTTTACTATCATTATTATACCATAAAGTAATAGCTGGGAAGAGGGTTCAGTCATGGAAAGGAGTAAGAATGTATGATGAGATATTGGGAGAAAAGTATTTGACATTAATGTTTAGTGTTCTTAGGGTTTATAGAGCAGACATCTACTGGAATCACAAGGTCTAGGGGGTGAGTAGGGAATATCACCATGGATATGGAAAAAAGATGTAATGGGAAAGAAAAAGGTGAACTCCAACAATAAGAATTTCCTTTTTTTTTAAACTTCTACCTGGTTCTGCACTTGGGGCCTAAAGAAAACAAGTTGAATCTTTCTTCTACCTGACAATTATCAAGTTCTTCCTTGAGTCTTCTCTTCTCCAGGCTAATCATCTCTAGTTCTTTAAATAGATCCTCATCTGGTGTGATCCTGAGGCTTTTCACCTGGATGTCCTTCATAAAATGCTGTGTCTAGAGTTGAATATAATTCTCCAGATGTATTTGAATTAAATAATTAAATATATATGTGTATATCTCTCACCTTTCCCTATGGCATATATGAATTTTATTTATACATATAAACATATATATTGATATTATATGATGCATAATGTTATTTTAATATAAATTTAAATTTATATTAAACATATATATGTTTATATATGTAGGGGAAGAGAGAGAGAGAAAGAGTGAGTGAATCTATTGAAATAGTCATCTCATTCATAATAACTATTTGTGAAAATACTTATTATGTATTCATAATAAGTGTTTGTGAAAATATCCCTCTGCTGCAAAGGATGAAGTGATAGAAAAATTCTGTGGAAAAACTTGATATACATTAATATTTGGTGATTTCACTGTAAAGGTGGAGATTGGCAAAATATCCAAAAATTAAGTTAGAAAAATATGGTAAATATCTAAGGAATGAGAGAGGTCAAAAACTTGTAGATCACACAAAAGCATTATGATAAAACATTGTGAATACATTGTCTTCTAAAAAAGAATAAAGTGATGGATATAACAAGCACAAAAAATACCACAAAAAATAATGAAACTGAGTGTGCTTTAACAGGCAGAAAACAATTTATTATTGACGTAAGAGGCATTCCTGATTTAGCTCTCTGTGTACAAACAACTGACATGTTAGAGCAAAGATTAAGTTCATATAAATCTCAAAGAAAGAATAGAAATGAGGAAAATATGATGTGTAACAAAAACAGCTTCAACTTGGCCTATTTAAAAAAGTTACTGATGCTGAAAAATGAAAAACAGATGAAAGAAAGTCTATTTGGACAATTACAGCAATTCCGTACAGAAGTTTAATTGCTGCAAATCAATTATCAGAACAAGAATGAAAGAACCTAAGAACTGTCTTAAGCAACATTCACTTGCCATATGAAAAGAAACTGGAGCCAAGGGCAATACCACTTTTGAATATAAACTCGTTTGTAAAATGGAGGATAGTGGAATATTATGAGCAGCATTGTTTATTGTTTTACTCTGAAGCAAAAACATTTTTTAAAAGTGCAAAAATTTAAAAAAGATCCAGTGGAATAAAAGCTAGGTTAAAGAAAACTTAATGAGACACAATTAAGCAAAGACAACCTGAGGCAATTTTAAAAAGATGGACATTTCAAGGACAACAAACATATGATAGATGAAAGAAAAAAATATTACTGTTCACTAGCAAGGGCAGTGAAGCAACCAAAATATTAACTATCATCATAGTCCCAGATTGGTTTACAGAGGAAGTAGAATGGCATTCAGGAGAACAAAGATTGATAAAGCCCTTAGATCAAACCACCCAGGCTGTGATGACACAATTTTGAGGGCACTAAAATGACAATGTTCATAGTATCTGAAAGAGGGAAAATACCAGAGCTGTAAAAGATCTTGAAAAAAGTGAATAAGAAAATAGCAATTTGTCTGCTGTCCCATCTCTACAAAATTTTACGAGAATATCTACACATGCACTGTGAGTATCCTTGAGAAGGGTGTGAGAAAGGATCATGTAGTCTCAGTAGACCATCATACAGTTAACTAAAATCCCATAGAATTCCAAATCCCATTATGTTTATTAATTTTTGTGTTTGTTCATTATAAATGTAGCCACTTACGATTGGCTCAGGGGAAAGCTGCCCATAATCAGGATCAAAAATTTCTATAGCCCTTTGAAATTCCCTCACCATCTTGTTCGGTTCTTTGGAAAAGTTAATGTCTAATGGTTTCCAAATACTCCAATGTTAATAATTTGTGTGTTTTGACTTTGTATTTCTCAGCTTGTGTTAAAACCAGGATATCTCTTAAAGGGAACAGTGATGCTTGATTTTTACTGCATTCTGCCTCTTCCCTTTCCAGTTTAGATAATTTCTTAATTTTCCCATCATTATTTTCCTTACTAATATCATTACCCTTTCCATTTACAATATCATTAGTTAAAATCATCCTTTCCTTCATACATAACTCCATTGCCTCTATCTTTTCTTTCATAATCATAATCATATGCTTTATCTCAGGATCCTTTGTTATCTATAACACAATAGCTCTCACTCTCTAGCCAACACCAAAAAACCATAAATTTATATTTTTATAATACAAATAAACATAAATAAATCAAAGGTATATGGCCTGAGACGGATCTTATAGTTAATTCCATCAGAGGTTTCATCCACTCATATCCTACTGAGGAAACAGGGTAAAAATTCCATAAGGGATATGTAAAACAGAATCCCATAAAAAAAGCATTTGTCATGTCCCCTGACATGATGCTTACATTAAACATAAAGTTACTATATAATACAGGATTACAATCCACTTTGATTATTATTTATAAACACTAAAGAACAGAACAACAAAAATGAACAAAAAAATCAACCAAAAAGATGTCTACCTAGTACATGTGTTAGTGGCCTTTAAACATTAAATCTCCCTCATGATCCAGCAATAATCAGAGAGTTCCATGTCAATCAGGGCATTCACCCTGGGGAGCAGCCCAGTGCTGAATAGAGTCAATGGAATGTTGCACTTAACTGCCTCTCAGCTTTGCAAAATCCCTTACTACACCTTGATACTCTTACTGGTTGTCTATAAGCATAAAAAGTCCCAGCCACAGAGATGGGCCTACAGCTTTGAGTCATCATACCATGATGACTTACTAAACTGATGCATTTCCAGATGGAGACAGAGATCATATCCAGAGAAGCTATCACAGTATGTTTGTTGCATATTCTTGCTGTTAGGTCCAAATAAACTTACTTTGCTAAATGTTTCCCTCACTCCCAAAACATAAATGTATCCCTGTATTCTGAAACCTCTTCAGTAGGTGGTTCCAAAAAGGGCTACATTCAAAAGCATTTGATTTGAGAGAGCAAAATGCTACCTTAAAGGCTCTCTTTTAACAAAGTATCTTCTATGCATATGTCCAAATTATACAAGATTCTCTTAAATACATAAGCCCTGAAATAAGGTGGAGAAATATCCTCTCAGAGGCATTCATCACTATCATAGAGAAGCCCTATATAGTATTGATGTCATCCAGTTGTTCCTGTTTGTGGATGACATTGCATTATACTGATTGTATCAAGCCCCCAAACATTGTAGAACCTTATCAATGATGTTTATCATGGCTCAAAATAGTTTGTACTAACCATCCACACAGGAAAAACAAAGAGGATTAAGAATTCCTATTTTCCAGACTATGGTATGTAATTGAAATGAAAGTTCTTCTGAGTTCATCCATCTGCATACTTTCCATGGACAGACACTACAAGTGGACAATGAATGATTTGAGCACAGAATGAACAGCAGTAGGTGGGTGAGCTGGATAGCTTTTGGGAATTTCCAAAGTTATTTTAATGACTTAAAGTTTCTCCCTAAAGGAAAGGACTATCTTTTCTGGTGTTGCTTGTGTGACTGAAAGTTATAGAACAATACAGTCTACAAAGAATTTAAAGTTGTAGAAGTATGTAGTAGATAAAATTTGGTGTCCTTGATGATTAAGAGTTTGCTCAAAAAAATAAAGAATTTGCAATTTTTTCTTTCATCTTTTATCTATCAGTTCTTGCAATTTCATCCTTAATCTTGTGGAAAGGAAATAAGACTGACAGTTTGTGGGGGAAGGGGCATCTGGGAGTGGCAGTTGGGTCTTGTGACTAGCACTTCCTTCCTGCCAGGTTGAGACTTGCTTCCTGGTGTTAGAGGAGGAAGGAGCTTGTCAGCCCAGTCTGGTGTGGTGCGCCTCTTCTTGGTTCAGCCCAAAGATTCAGGCCCAATCACTTCTGAAAGTTAGAATTGTTCTTGTTTGCTTTCTGTCTACTGATTAGATTCTAAAAAAACAAAAACAAAAGAGGACTGATATACAGTAGACGGGAGTGGGATAAACCCTCCGCCAGCCTCTGGCCTGGCCTCAGGTCTGAAGCTGAGAAAAAAACTCCAATTCCAACTGGTTATTAAACTTTATATTATTTGAATTCACAGTCAGATAAGTGGACTATCTTTTCTGGTCATAGAGGGAGCTGAACTTCAGTCATTCCAGGACAAACAATCCTTATCGGACCCCTGCTGTTTCCTCTCAGCAGGGAGCATCTCCCTCCTTTGCCTCACCAAGAAATATACCCTCTCCCCCCTCTCTCCTCCATACCCTATACAAACCTCCCATTATTCCCCATTTTTCCAATTCCCCATTTCCTTTCCCAATAAATATTATAATCTCCTTAATGGAGAGACATATGATGGGGATGAGCAGGTTACAATTAAAAACAAGAAATTGCAGAGAATTGTTACAAAGGATGTTATCAAAGACATATATGAACAAAAACCAATATGGCTTGCTCACATGTTTGGAGTGAGATATAAATGATGAAACTTCCATCCAAGATTTTTGCCAGAATGGAGGGAGATTCCCTGTCACTACTATACATCTCCTCCTAAAATTTGTACCAGATCAAATAAGCAGCTGGGTGGTATAGTAGATAGCTTGCTGGGCCTGGAGTCAAGAAGACTCATTTTCTTAAGTTTATTGTTATTTTAAGAAATTCTATAATTTTTTTGTTGTCATGCAAAACATACTTCCATATTGGCCATCATGGTAAGAACATATTCATACAAAACCAAAACTCCAAAATAAAACCACAAATATAATGATGTGAAAGATAGTGTGCTTTGATCCACATCCATCTGATTCCAATAGTTCTTTCTCTGGAGGTAGATAATATTCCCCATCAAATCTTTCAGGATTGTCCCTGATCATTGTATTGCTGAGAATAACCATTATTGCTATTACTGTGAATAGCATTTTCACAGTTCTACTTATTTTTCTCTGCATCAGTTCGTGCAGGTCTTTCCAGCTTTTTCTGAACTCATCTTGCTTATCATTTCTTATAGCACAATAGTATTCCATCACCAATGTGTACCACAATTTGTTCAGCCATTCTCCAATTGATGGATATCCTTTCAATTTCCAATTTTTTGCCACCATAAAAAGAGCTACTATAAATATTTTTGTACAATTAAGTCCTTTCCCCCTTTTTTTTATTATCTCTTTGGGATACAGACCCAGTTTAAATCTAGCCTCAGACACTTACTAGCTGTGTAGTCCTGGGTAAGTCACTTAACTGTTTACCTCAGTATCCTCATTTGTAAAATGAGTTAGAGAAGGAAATGGCAAATGACTTCAGTATCTTTGCCAAAGAAGCTCCAAAAAGTGTCTCAGGATTGGACAATACTGAAAAACATCTGAACCACAACTGGCTCCTTGCCAGGGGTTGTGTGGCTGGTTGGTATAGCAAGTACTCTATCTCTCTGTCACCCCTTCAATGTACTAGGGGTAGGTACTTCTGAAAGGTTTTGGATATCCCTTCTCAAATACCATTGGCTCAAACCCTGATTCTGGTGTGTTCTCCACTGTTAGCTGCTTATTATTGCTGCTGATGTCCCAGTTTTATTTAACAATTAACATCAATTAACTTTTTAAAAACTCTTACCTTACATCTTAGAATCAAAACTGTGTATTGGTTCCAACGCAAATGAGTGGCAAGGGCTAGGTGATGGGAGTTAAGTATGTTGCCCAGGATTGCACAACTAAGAAGTATCTAAGGTCACATTTGAATCCAGAACTTCCCATCTCTATGACTGTTTCTCAGTCCACTGAACAACCCCCCCCCCCCATGCCTTTTCAGTGAAAGAAGAAACCTTAAGCTTCTCTTTCCTTTCAGCAGTGCCACTCTTTTACTGGAAAGTGCAGCAGGAAGAGATCATCCCAAGAGAAAGTACAGCCAGGCACACTCTTGATGTCCCCCTGCTTCTAGAAAGGGAATTTATTGAGTTTGGGAGTTTTGAATTTCAGTTAGGCTAAAGCTAATCTGATAACTTTCCTAAGCCTGGCACCCCTATAGTGAGTCCCCAGTAGGCTACTAAAAATGGAAGAACTGACCATATTAATTGGAGCAGATCCAATCTTTTGTGCAATCTGTATTGGGATAGGACTCATGAATGGCCCCTTGCATTTCCATCCTGGGCAAGGTAGGGAAACTCAGTCTCCAAAAAAACAAGCAAACAGAACAAGAGAAAGGATAAACTCTGAATCACTAAATGCCTTTTGAATGTTGTCCACCCTAACCCTAGTTATTAGTGGCTACACAGCCAATCAAGGAAGTTCTTATTTGCCAAATGATTAATAGACTGGATCTGGTTACTGAATAAATACATGCTCCAATTCCATGTGAGAATTGCATAAGCTAAGCACATTGAACAAGCTTTTAAGGGACTGAGTTCATTAGCCAATATTGCAGTCTACTTAGCATACACTCTTCAGGTGAAGGGAGTCATTCCCCTCTTATGGTACAATGACACAGAGAACTCCTGATTGGTCCCTCATGACAAGCTCTGCCCCAAAGCTGATTGGTGACAAAGCCTCCAGGGAATGTACTCTTCTCAGGAGGGCTGCCCTCTCTGTGGCCTATTAGAGCTTTAGGAATGGTCTTTCTCTTGTGACTTTTTTCTAGTACTTTCTCCCCTTGGACTTGTAGTAAAGAATGGGAGATTTCTCTCCCCTCTCTCTCACACAGCAACGGTAGTTTGAAAAACAAGCATATGACTATAGAAAAAGAACTTAATTAGCTGAAATGGACCTCAAGTGCCTCGCTGCCTTTTTGGAGATGTGTGTACATTTCTGTTTCCTGCCTTAACAATTTTATAATAATTAGCTCATTTTAAGTAAAGGGGCGACATGGCCTTTTTTCTGTTTTAGGGAGTTTAAGTAAAAAGTTAGGACTAAGATCATAATTGTTCCAAGCTCTCAATTGGAAAAATTCTCACCATTTTAGTAGAGGTTTTGGTTTTCTGCTTTACTTTACATTTAGATCCATCTCTAGGTAACCTCTGAACTCTTTTTTGGTTAAGGTAAAATCCAGGATACCAGGGTTAGTATCAAATTATATTATAGTTTGTATTGTTAGATTAGAACTAGGAGGTGAAGTTGGGGAAAGAATAGACCTTTTTTGTGGGGAGAGGGACTTAATTTATTTTTTTAAAAGTTTAATTAGTTAATTAATTAATTTTGAATATTTTTCCATGGTTACATGAATCATGTTCTTTCCTTCCCCTCCTCCCAACCTCTCCCACAGCCAATGAGCAATTTTACTGGGCTTTACATGTGGGACTTCATTTCTTAAGGAAATGGGAAGAAATTTATGACATCAACAGGAGTCTTCTGCCTCTAAATGTCTTTTGGGTCAATGACCCTCCTCAGTATTTTTTCCTTCTTTCTTACAACTCTGAAATACCATCTTCTCTTTTTGCCCTTTCCTGGTTGTCCCTAGGCTGCTGGTTCTTTCTGGCTAAACTCTGAATTACTGTTTCCTCTTTGATTCTAGCCCATTGCAATCTATATCTGGTTCTGAGAGAGTTCCTCAGGGCATGACCAAATTTCTCACACAGTGGTTTTGATTGATTCACCAAGATGTTTAGGTCCTATTTACATTCAATTATGATTGATCCAGTCAAGAAGTGTTCTTACTTAAGGTAATTGTCCCCTCTCCATGTCAATTAATTATAATTTTTAATATTTATTTTATGATATTTTAAAATCCATGTCTTTTTCTTCCCTTCTATTCTCTGTCCCACTCCTAGAAGGCAGGTAACATGATATGGACTATACGTAGATTATCATATAAAACACATTTCCATGTTTGTCATGTTGTGAAATGACATATATTGCTTACATTAGAGAAATATTCACAGAGGAAATAAAGTGAAGAATGATATGTAGCAGTCTGTTTATTTACACTCTGTCTGCTCCTTCTATGGAGGTAGATACCCTTTTTTCATCGTAAGTCCTTGGCGTTGTCTTGGATCCTTGTCTTGTTGATAATAGCTAACTCATTCATAGAGCATCGCCATTTATTATTGTTGTCACTGTGTACAACATTCTCCTGGTTCTGCTCACTTCATATAAGTCTTTCCAGGGTTTTTTTTTTTTGTGATCATCTTGTTTGTCATTTCTTATGGAACAATAGTATACCATTACAATCATATAACACAACTTATTCAGCCGTTTCTTAATTGACAGACATTCCCTTCTTTACTAGTTCTTTGCCACTACAAAAAGATCTGCTATAAATATTTTAGAACATATATAGTTGTCCCTTGCTGAATCACAGTTCATTTATCATGGCTTCACTGTATCACAGACTAAAAAAAAAAATCTAATTCTGTAATGCAGAGTTTTTGCTATGTGGCAGGATTTTGCAGATGAATACCATACTGTACACCGTGGAAATGCAGTACGCCACTGCCACTTGCACAAGTTTGCCAATGTGAATTTGCATATGCACACTATTGGCTGATGGAATGAAAGGCAACCAACTACAACACTGTGTTCTATATCCTGGGTGCTGATTGGCTCAATGACTAGCATTGGTTTGTTTGCACTGTGCCCATATATTCAGCATCTCTCCTTGTCCATTTCACATCAATGTTTAATCACTGTGTGTATTGTTGCTCTGCAGTGTTGTGTTATTGTGAAGTTTTTGCAAAAGTTTGAATTTATTTCAAGCCCTATGCCGCCCAAATGTTCTGTGCCTTCTAAGGCTTCTGGCAGTGAACCCAAGCACCACAGGAAGATGCTTACCATCAAAGAATGATAAAATAAATATAACACTGCTACTTTGCAGATTTTTACTTATCGTGGGTGTATGTGGGTCCCCTGTAAAGTAACTCCTGCAATAGGTAAGGGATCACTTTAATTTCTTTTCCTTTTTCCTTGATCACTTTAGGAAATAAACCTAATAGTAATATTGCTGGGTCAAAAGGTATACACCGTTTTGTAACTCTTTGAGTATCATTCCAGTTTGTTCTCCAAAATGGTTAGATCAATTCAGTCAGATCTAGTAACAGTGTATTAGTATCCGTGTTTTTCCACATCCCTTCCAACATTTGTCATTTTGTCCTTTTATATTAATCAATCTGATAATGTGAGATAATATTTTAGCTGTTTTGATTTGCATTTCTCCAACTAATCATGATTTAGAGCATTTTTCATATAATTATAAATAGCTTTGATTTCTTCATCCAGAAACTGTCTATTCAGATCTTTTGACCATTTATCATTTGGAGAATGACTCATTTTTATATATTTGACAAGGTTTTCTCCATACTTTAGATGTGAGATCTCTATCCAAGAAATTGTCTATAAAACTTTCCCCCAACTTATTGCTTTCCTTCTAATTTTGGCTACATCAGCTTTATTCCTACAGAAACTTTTCACAGTGTAAATGATAATTACTTTTTAAGTGGGACAGGATAATCAGTGGAGTCCCACCCTTATACTTCCCATCAGGCACTGAGCATTTTGAGAAATGAAAGCTGGTAGCCTTGACAGTTACCTCATGTTGACTAGAGAGATCAGTATTCCTTAACAGAATGATTCTTGGAGGAAAAAGTGATCATTAACAGGACCATTCTGTTGCTGAAGGGATAAGAAAATGTCATACTAGCTAGCCAGTTATAATCTGAACCCTGTGAGTTGTTTGGACAGTGGAATCTAAGGTGTATATGAAATATCTGTATCTAGCAGGAATCGTATAGGCTTTTTATGGGGAGATGTTTTGTATTTTCTGTACTTTTTAATTCATAGTCTGTGAGTCATTTAGATCTTATGCAATTCCTATGGTGGAAGAAATAAATAACTTTCTTATACCTGACACCAATTTTGTATATCAGGTACCTCTTATAGAATGAACTTCTCCCTGCATTTTGGAGGAGATACTTGACTTGATTTACTGAAGTTATTTCAGGGTGAGGGCAGAGCCAGAAAGAGAAGAAGCAAAATTGAATCCAATTTTTGAGGTTGGGGCACCCCTACAATGGTGCTTGTCCACATGATTTGAGACTCTGTTGTTAAGGCCTCTAGAATGCAGGACACATATACTTATTTAATTTGTATATATACATATTATATTCCATAGCAGGATGTAAGCTCTTTGAGACATGTTATATTTGCAACCCCACTAATTAGAACAATTTGTGGTTGTTTCAGTCCTTTCTGACTCTTTGTGACCCTATTTGTAGTTTTCTTGGCAAAAATTCTGGAGTGGAGGCTAGGTTTGAACTCAAGTCCTCTGACTACAGGGCCAGTACTTTATCCACTGCATCACCAAGCTGCCCACTTAGAATAATGCCTTGCTTTTAGGGTTTGTTGATTGATTAGAAAACATGAAAATCTTTAAGTTTTCATTTTAGAGAAATACAGTTACTCCAAATTTAGCTTTACAAAGGCTTTGGTGGTAAGGTAAGTGTCATCATTCATTTAGAAAAGCTACCTAGCCTGCTTTTCCTCCTTTTACTTGTGACAAATTGTCAAGTTTTGTAGTTTATTCAGATCTATGCGGAGAACTAGGGACCTTGGTTCTAGGCTGGGTTCTACTAGCTAACCGTGTGTCTCTTATTTATGAAATGAAGGGGTTTGGACTAAGTGGTATGGATAAATTCTCCCAGACCTGTAATACTTTTGAGGTTTTTTAATGGAAACTTTTAAGATCATAGAATGTGGAATTAGAAGAGGGAATGACTAGTACAGTTATATACATGAAATAAACTTTCCCAATCTCTTAAATTTGTTTCACTAAGTCCTAGTATCAGGTGCATTAACAGATCTGAAAACAACCGTAAAAATGCATTGTTAATCTTGAAGAAGACTTCACCGGACCCTTGCAAGAATCTATATGTTACCATTGAAATCTGTAAGGAAGTCAATGAGAAAATATTGAATGCCAAAAACTAGGATGATTGGCACTGAGACTCTGAGATGAAGAGGGAATTCAGATTCCCATGTAGACCACTATTGACCTCAACTGCCATTTCTAAAAACTAATTTTCACAATGTGCTGTTGTTGTTTGTGTATTGTTTCTCCATTAAACCCAGTTCTTTGAAAACAGGGACTCTCTTTTAGTTATCTTTGAATCTCCTCCTCTTAGGGGGAAGGGCAGAAGGGGAAGGGGACCAGATCTCAATTAAACAATTTACAACTCATTTGATCTTTAGTTTAGCGCAGATTGACACACAGTAGGTGCTTAATAATAAATATTTACTAACTGAAAGCATAAATTATAAATCATTTCAACAGTGTAAATGGAAAACACACACTGTAGATGTGTACTGTTAGACTTAATGTGTTGCTTGCTTTTGATGAATTTTTTTCTTTAAAAAAAAAAACTCTTTACTAAAAGGGTTTACTTGACTTGTTGGGAAAGAAAAGGAAATGAAAAGGATGAAAAAACAAAAGCTACCAGGAAAAATTATTTTAAAAAATCAATTTGCCTTTGGGTAGATCACTTAGTGTCTGTGCATCTTACTTTCCTCATCTGTAAAATGTGGAGTTTGGATTTGAAGGCCTCTGTGGTCCCTTCCAATTTGAAATCTGATTCCTTTACCCTAAAACAACTATGTTCCAAATTAACGGACATATTGTAATTTCCTTGGATTTAATTGAGTTAACAAAAAATTCTTAATGTTTGCATTGGCCTTCCATGGGAAGAAAAGGGGAAAAAGTTAATTTTTACTATTTTTTTCCTCCTAAGAACTCAGTATGAGTTGTTATGACTGAGAATTCTTGGTATTTTAACAATTGTTTTAAGTGAGGATCCAAGAATATTCACCCTGTTCCAGAACTGACTCACATCTCTTGACACCTCCTTTGCCAGCAATTTCCCTTTGAAGTGAATAGGCCCACCCTTCATTAATATATGAGAGATATAGTTTATGGAAGTGGGGAGGGTTTAAAGCAGGGAGGGAAAATTCTGTTTAGACTTTACCTCAGCATATAGACTGCCAAGAAAACATGCCAGGATTTTATAAATACCACCATGATTACTACACTCAGGTTGGAGTTTGAGAAATGAGTGTAGCAACTCTAATAGAACCTCTCTGGTGATTCCATGTATCTTCAGGGTCTCATTGGTGGACTTATAAAAAAATAAGATCCTTAAAAATGTATAATAAAGCCAAATAAATTCCCATATTGACCACGTCCAAAGAATATATTTCTTGTTCTGCACACTGAGCCTGTCACCTTTCTATGAAAAGGCTTCATTGTTGATCCTCTAAAATCTTGACTGTTCCCATCTTGATTAGATTTCTTAAGTCTCAGAGCTGCTTGTTTTTTCAATGTTTTCTTGGTTCTGTTCATTTCACTCTGAATCAGCTAATAAAAATGATGATGATAAACATTTACATAGTATTTATATGTTCCAGCACTTTGCAAATATTAGCACATTTTATTCTCATAACAACCCTGCAAGGTAGATGCTGCTATTATCCCCACTTTCCAGTTGAGAAAATTGAGGTAAACAGGTTTAGTACCCAGGATTTCACAGCTCCAAGAGCTCTGAGACTGGACTTGAACTCAGGTTTCCCCTGACTTTAGGCACAGTGCTTCCTCTACTGTGCCATCTAGCTGCCTCCTCTGAAACTGTCCTTTTAATCATTATTTTGAATAGCTCAATATTTTTCCATTATGATATACCATAATTTGTTCATCTGTTTTGTAATTGATAGAGACTAGAAATTTCTTAGCTCCTAATTCTCTGCCATCACAAAAAGTTGCTATAAATAGTTTTGTACATATTATGAAACTCCAGATGTGTGAGAGTTTGCCAAGTTCTTTTCAGGACTGTTTGTCCACCTCTGGAGTCCACCTGCCATCCAACTCTCACCTGTGGCTCCGAGAAGCTGGAGCCTGGGCAGTAGCCATACCCAGGTAAAACTGTCTTGGCTGATGGGTTAAACCAGGTTGAGGGTAACCAGGGAGTAAGGGGAATGTCTACTCCAAGCATGTGAAGACAACCCCCAATGGAATGGACTGATGAGAACAATTTGTTCCAATGTCCATGAAAGGGACTGAAGCAGACTCTGCGGAGCTCTTAGAGCTTGGTCAGACATAGAAAATGCCAGGGTCATCCTGCATCCCAGGCCATCACCCATCACCCTGACTTTTGTCTTGCCACTGGACCTGGATGACTCTGGAAGAGAGAGTGAGACTGACGACTTTGTGCAAGTCTGCTTCACTTAAATCGAATTCACAAGTACACATCAAGACAAACAACAATATTCTAATGAAGGAAACAACATACAGTTGAGGAGAATGACCAGAGAAGGGAGTTTGATCTGGGATTCCCCAGAGATGGTGAATGGAACAGTAAGGCAATGAATAATTGATGCAGTCTTTCTAGTCAATGGTAGTGTTAGTTTGATTACAGTTTTTAAGGTGATATTGTTCATCCTTTGTTTCAAAGAGGGCCAGTGACATAATGGGATGATGTCTTTATTTGAAGATGAGTTAGATTTAAGCAAGGCAGAGTTTCACTGAGTCGTCAGCCTCACTCTTTTTCAGAGACATAGAAGTCTGGTGGCATGACAAAGGTCAGGACAATTGGTGATGACCCAGGATGCAGTGGAGGACCTTGGCTTCTTCCATGCCTAACCAAGCTGCTTCATCTGCCTTCATGCCTTTAATGTGCTATAAGATCTTGCAGAAAAAGCTGGTTATCCCGGACTAGAAATACCAGCAGTTTTCTAAGGCTGATGAAGGAAGAACTGATTTGTATTCTCTTACCAAAAGCTCTTCAGCTTCCAGTGCCTATATGGACAAGGCTCCAGTGGTGAAGGTCAAAGCTACACATGTTTTTATATATTCTCTAATTACAGATCAGACACGAGAGCATCCAGCAGTTTGAGCAGCAGGCAGGAAAGCCTAAGAGATGCCTTATACACACCCCAGAAAGAGCTCATCACAGAAGAAGCCAAGTATCACTCTCTGGCAGATACAGCCCATAAATTAAAGATGCAAAATGGAGAGATGACAAAAGAGGATGGATAGATTGCTTCAGCCCAGACTACTCCACATGGCACACTCCATTCTCTTCCTAAGCAAAAGCTCAGATGCTAGTTTACTTTTGGCCTAGATGTCAGCAGCATGGATTCTGGAAGTGGATATAGGCACAGAAATGAAGCCTTTTGGGACCAAGAACCCTGCAAAAATCTGATTCAGGTTTGTGTCCAGTCCTACAGAAGTACTCAGAAACCTTCACCAATAGAGTTCATGCAGATCCAGGCTCCCAGAATTGCAGAGTGCCTAGCAGGCTTCAAGTCACCTAAGCTACTGTTCCAGGGAACAATAACCATATATAAGGTGACTGCATATGTAAACATACACACATGCATGTAGAAATATAAAAATATCCTCATATTTTTATACACACACATATAGAAGGTATTTATGCTTCTGAACAGAGAGGAAGTGGGGAGGGGATCCTTTTTACCCCCAGGAGCTTAATGCAGTTTTTCTCTCATAAGCAGCTTTTCCTACTAGTTACTGAGAAGATATTTTTCTCTGACTCTGCTCTAAGCAAAATGATGGGTTGGCAATTTTTTTCCTACTGTGGAATGGGAGAGTAATAGAGACAGCAGCTGTTCAGACCTTTGTGTAAGCAGCCATGAGGAGAATGGCTGGCTATGGACCAACAAAGAGATTTCATACCTTTGCTCTATAGCAAATGTATTGGAATTGGGAACAGAGATTTGAGATAATCAGTTCTACACTCTAATGTGGTCTTCAGCTTCAGGGGCTACTAGGCAGCACAGTGGAGAGAGTTAAAATCTAGCCTCAGATACTTACTAGCTGTGTAGCCCTGGGCAAGTAATTTAACCTCTGTATGCCTGAATTTAGACCTTCCTTGCAGGATGGTTGTGAGGATCAATTAAGATAATAATTATAAGGTACTTAGCACAGTGCCTGGCACATAGTAGGAACTATACAAATGCTAGCTATTATTATTATTATTATTATTTATTATCTAGGAGTGTCCTCCAGTCTCAAAGACTTAGCCAATATTTTCATTGCCAAAGTTGCCTTTTTGGGAGAAGCTGTTTTTCTATGTTATTATAGTTGGATCAAGGTTGAAGGTTTACTTACTCAAGAATAAGTGCCAAGAGTTTTTTCTATATGCTTTGTTTTTCAATTCTGCCCTTTTTGGTGTGTATACTGCCTAATCTATTAGGAAATTGGTTATCCAGAACTGATATTCAGTTCCTGGTTTCAGACTGGTACAGAGGTTCAAGACAGATGAGATAATTACAAACCTCAAAATTTACCCACATTTTGAACAGTAGTCTATGTGGAATCCAGGGCAGTACATAAGCTACTTGCAAATATTTTAAGGATATATGATGTCATCCTTGTGGTTACTCTCTCCACCAAAACAGACCACAATCACTTTATTAATTACTAGATGGTCTTTCTAAGTTGCTGGGACCAAAAAAGTCATTACCCTATGGGCAAGCTGATGATAAACCTCCCTGAACTTAGCTGTACTGGTCCTCAGCTGAGACATATGCATTATCACATCCTCATACTCAAAACCTTTCCAGGTCTGGAATGGTCATTGGAGTGAGCAGTGGGCTGACATGCTCTTCAAGATCCTGGGGCCATCTTTATGCCATTGAGCGATCCTATTTTAATTAATACAGAGACTAGGCTTCTTGATTTGAGTTGATTAATCAATCCAAGGTGCAAACTAGATTGAACAAGTCCTTCATCAATTTCGCAGGAGGGAAGTACTTTGATCAGTGGTGTTACATTAAAATAGAAAGGGATCTCTGCTCTAGCAAAATTGACTTGGAAACCCATAAATTAACCTTATTGGTGTAATATTGCCTTTTTATTTATTTTCTTAAATACTTCCCAATTATGTTTTAATCTGGTTCTATGTCCTGGGAATTGGGAGCTCGTTGAGGCTTACCTGTGTCAAGTTTGAGACCTCTGCTCTTCAGCAAATGTATTGGGTTTGGTTTAGAGAATCAGACATACCTCTAGACCTTATACATATTATAGAAAGCTAGACTGGAATTAAGGGTTCCAGAATAAACCAGCCTAGTGGTGGTTGAAGGAAATGATCTGGGGGGCGAGGGGAGAGATAGAATTTTCTCTCTACCTCTCCCTCCTTCCATATTGACCAAAGGATGATTTTGTCCGCTCTGAAAGGTCAGATTTGGACTGAGGAGTCACAGTAGATAATAGCAATGTGAGATTCACACTGAGAACAAACTAGTTTCACTGAGGAAAGGCAGCTTTTGGTCTGAAACTCTCAGAGCTTTGCAGAAAGCTATATCTAAAGGAAACTTTGGGGGGAGTAAACAATTTTCAGTAACCACAAACTGAGTTATTCTTTTGCTGCATTTACTCTCAAAACTAAACTTGAGGTTGCCTACTCTCCCAAAGGGCATTGTGTAGGAAAGAGGAGAATCCACCGACAGCTGGGAGAGAGGTTTTTATAACTTCTCTCTTTGCTATATCTGCTGAGTAAATATCCTTTTGTAAAAGCTGATTGATATCACCTCCTTAACTGATCTTGGGGCAAGCCACTAGATGAGGGCTGTTGAGTGGCATTTCTAGAAAAATCCAGCCCCTTAGAGCTACCCCTTGGATCTTGAGGGAGGAGTTGCCAGCATCCCTCTGGGAATCCATTCTGCCAATATAAGCTGAGAAAGTAGCTCTAGAGGTGTGCTATGACATGATTGGACTTTAGTAGGGCTATTTAGTATTAGAGAATTATTTATTTTAAAACAACCTTTGAAAGCTTGGCTTTCAGAGCTAATAAATTAATAGAGGATAGAGGAGTGATAAAAATGCACTTGACAGAAACAATGACAGAACCACATTGAGTAGAAATAGTAGAAGAGTTATTTATTGGCAAGAAGACTGAGTTAATTGGGGTAAATTTACTAAGACGGGTTTTGTGGGAAAGAAAGAATATGTTATTAGTAATAAGGTTAAATGTAAAGTCGTTGGGTAAGTCACTTAACATCTTTGGATCTCAGGTTCCTCAACTGAAAAATGACAGTTGAAAGAGATAGTCTCTGAGGATCCTTTCCTCGCCCTATGATCTTGCATGTACATTCAAGAAGCCAGCTACATAAGTAGAGAATGAAAGAGATACAGTTCAATATCAACTTTCATGAAAAGAAACTTGGAGGATTTTATTTGACTACAGGCTCCATTCTTTATTTGTTCAACTGTAAAAGATAGTTAAACAACTTCAGTTTATATTCATTGTTTTATGCCTTTGTATAATTGTATATTCTCTGCATAAAATCCTATTAGATAATCAGTATTTAATGATAAGCTGTAATCATAATAGAGCTAATAATAAGGAATAATTCCACTTATTAATGATTAAGTAACTCTGTAATCAGGAATCAATAACTGTAGTGTGCTTAAAATTAATAATATAATTCCCTGTAGATATCTTTATCAAGGAGAGTTTGTACAGGAGTTTCTGGGGCTGCTACCACATTTGCTCTGAAGTGTCAGAATAATCTCGGTTATCTTCACTATTACCATATATGTAACAGAGGGGTATGAGATACAACAAGACCTGATCATTGTGCCAAAAACAAATAAACAATAAATAAATAAATCGCATACCTTCTTGTCAAGAAGGAGTCCAACTTCACGGGAAGACCTGGCAGACCATCTTGCTAGGGGAGTACCATATCTTCAAGGGGAAAAAAAAACAAAAACTTTTTGTCAAGAAAGACCCTACTTGGCAGACCTCCTTTGAACTGAATTTGTGTAATCTCATGGCAATATACACACATGCATATATACATACACATACATATTATGTAAGTTCAAAGCTCAGGGTCTCAGGCTATACTGGGGAGGCTTTCAGACCACTGATGGATGTAAAACTGAGTCACACTAAAATTCAGTTTCACTCAAGTTTGTTCCCAGTATTTTTCTTCTATACAACTAACACATGTTTATTTAGTTCCCAGTTTGTATAGACAGTTTTCTTTCTTTTTTTTTTTCCAAACCCTTATCTTTTGTCTTAGAATCAATACTGTGGACTAGTTCCAAGGCAGAAGAGTGGTAAGGACAAGGCAATGGGGGTTAAGTGACTTGCATAGGGTCACATAGTTAGGAAGTATCTGAGGCCAAATTTGAACTCAGGACTTCTTGTCTCTAGACATGGGTCGCAAACCATTGAGCCACCTCGCTGTCCCCTATGTGGACAGTTTTCAAGGTCAATATCCAAAGATATTGGGCACGGTGTATACTAAATGATATCACACAAAAAATGAAACTGATTATATTTGTGGTGTGTGAAAGATGAAATAACTGAGGAAACAAAGGTTTGAGATTCTAAGCATATTGTTTTATTAAGCATACATGTCAACTCCATAACAAATTGGGACCAGACCTCCTCAATTTATGGTTCTTTGGTTATTGTTAATTAACTGTCACATAGTCTAGCATTTATGAAAGGGTAGATGTACTAGTGGGGAAATCAAGAAGGAACCAACATGTTGCCAGATACTTGGGAAAAAGGGAACAGATAGAAAGTAGCACCACTTCTTCCTCCCCTTCCCCAGGCAGAGCTGTTTTATTATGGAGTCAGGTCTGACTAGAGCAGAAAGGTAACCCTTTAGTCTCTTTCTTCTTATTGATGTATTTTGTAATTCCTCCCTCTAACACATTGAAGATGATTGTCTTCAATAAAACCCATCCCCCAATGGCAGCAGGATTCCATCTCACCTTTTTTCTGAGACATCTTTTCAAATCCAGTCTTTTCCATTCATTTTTGACATTTTCCTCTTTTATATAGATGATTAACTCATTAAAGCAAATATCAAAATCAATACTAAATTTGTAGGAAAAAATGAGAAGATATAGCAGGTAACTATAGTATGACAACTACAACCTGGACTACTTAAGTCAGCTATTGATACCCTCCAAAAATAGGAAATGGATAAACAACAGACAAGGGCACAGACTATCACCACTTCCTTTTTCATTCTAAGCTTTCAGTAAGCTTGCTTTTCCAGGGATATGCTTGTGAATATTTACCAATTGACTTTTGATTTACCTGACATACTTTTAAGTTTAATCTATATTACTAACATTTTTTCCCACCATTTTCTCAAAACTAGCCAGTCAACAAAACAAAACCTTGCCTAGTACTCTGCTGACATCTGAGGTGTAAATGCTCAGACTAAAAATTCAACAATTGGCTCTCAGAAGCCAGTTTGAGTTGGCTTTAGCACACCACTAAATATGACTCACAAATTGTTGAAAAGCAGTGGGGAGAGAAGAACACAGATTTACAGAAAACTTGGCATGACACTCAATACTGGCAGCATTTAATGATGAAAATGTTAGGTAGATGAGATAGAATACTGGTCCAGGAATTAGGAAGATTCATCTTCCTGAGTTCAAATCCAACCTCAGACACTAGCTATGTGACCCTAGACAAGTCACTCAACCCTGTTTGCCTCAGTTTCTTATCTGTAAAATGAACTGTAGAAGGAAATGACATACATTCCAGTACCTTTGCCATTAAAATGGGGTCATGAAGAGTCTGATCAGACTGAAAAATGAATGAACAACAACAGACAACAAATGGAGGAGAAATGTATTTAACGGGGACTTTTGGCCAGTGGGAATTTTACATACAAAACAGATGTCAGTGTTTCCATAGGAAACTTTTCCCAGTGACAAAGTATTTGTCTTCTACCATCATATCAAGGAAGTAGATATAACTCTAAAGTAAATGAAGACAGGAAGATGGGCTAGACTCAATATACACAGAAGTTCCTGTTGGAGAACACAGTTCTGAGGATGTTGATGGATTAGCTTGCAAAGTTTCTGAAAGAAAAGAGTATCCCAAATGATTATGTAGGGTGGGGAGAATGAGAAACATATCTTATTAAAATTAAAAGGTGATCAGGAAAATATCAATTATAAACTATCAATAACAGAATTATTTCCCTATCCTTGACAAAAAATCTTGAGAATAACCTATCTGCATAGTTCGGATATTTCTTATAAAGGTTTTGGTAGGGAACAAACAAGTTTTCCTAAATAATATTCTATAACCAACTACATCTTTACATTTAAACAAATACATTCTTTTTAATAGCTCTGCCTCTACTACTATAGATGAGTACACTGAAGCTGAGTATGGTTAAAAGGACATGCCTATGGTTATAGAGAGATATTCAGTACTGGCATCATGAGCTGAACTGAGGTCTTTTGACTGAATCAAAATAGGTAGCTAGAAAGAATGGAAAATAGAACATTGGACCTGGAATCTGGAAGACCTAAATTCAAATTTGGCTACTTACTTGCTATGTGAGCTTGGACAGATCACTTAACCTCTCAGCCGTAGTTTTCACATTTGTAAAATGGGCATGATAATAATATCAATTCACAGGGTTGTTATGAGAATTAAATAGTATTTGTACAGCACTTTGCAAACCTTAAATTTTATATTTTTGTTATTCATACATTTCAGTCATGTCTGGCTCTTCAAGACCCTCTTTGGGATATTCTTGGCAAAGATCTTAGAGTGATTTCTTATTTTCTTCTCCAGTTTACAGATAAGGAACCTGAGGCAACCCAGGGTCATTTAGTTAGTGTCTGAAGTAGGATTTGAATTCAACTCTTCCTGACTCCAAACCTGGTACTCAATCCACTGTACCACTGTATATATTTGTTATATATATATATATATATAAGCGCTAGTTATTATTATTACATTTTAAAAGACTGAATTCTACAGACTTTTGTCCCTTTAATTCTCTTTGGAAAGAATATGCCTGGGGTCAAAACAAAGGGTGTTTTTGGCAGGTGATTCTACAGGTAACAATTTGCTCAACAGCTGCTCTTTTAATTGTTGCTATTATTTAATTGTTGCTACCTGTTATGTACCCATTGACCTATTTTTATAGCCTTCATTTATAACGTTGATGGGATTGTTCAACACTTGGCAGGAGCTAATATCAGTGGTAGTAATCTGGGAAATGCCATTTTCCATTTTTCTTAGGCCAGTGTTGGTTGTTGAAATCTTTTTTCATCATTAATTCAGAATTCTGTTGTATCTGTTGTATCACAGTTGTATGTGTCTGGTAATTACACACACACACACACACACACACACACACACACACACACAACCCAATTCTTTTCTCATGAGCATAAAGCAGGCTCTTCTCTGTTTTCAACTTACAAACTTTTCCTTTTAATCTATCTTACCTCATGAGCCACCTGAGCCAATGGAAAGAAATGGTGAGGCAGCAAAGAGTTATAAGGCTGTGTGTACCTTTTGACCCAGTGATACAACTATTAGATTTATTTCCTAATGTGATTAAGGAAAAAGGAAAAGAACTTATATTTTTCTAAAAGATGTATAGCAGCTCTCTTTGTGCTGGCAAAGAACTGGAAAATGAAGGGATGCCCATCAATTGGGGAATGTCCAAACAAGTTGTGGCGAATGATTGAGATGGAATACTACCGTGCAGAAGGTTTTTATTGGAGGCACTCACTAGATGTTTGCTGATTAAGATTGAATGAAATAACCTATTCCAATATTAAACAATACCCTTTCAGGAAATTATATCCTTAATGTTACAGTCTCCATTTTTTTCTTAGTAAAAATGGAGAAGAATGACTAATACATTCCATTGTAATAGATTACTTGTATGTAGCAAAAGTGGTCCTTTTTCTGACCCCACCTTTTCCCCCATTCACTTCCTTTACCATTGCATAGGGGCATAGGTAGGCAGCAAAAGATCATCTGTGGAGTGGGTACAGAGGCTGATGCCAGTGGAAGAAAACCAAATGCCATGTGGGACTCTGGGTCCACTACATGGACAAGATAAGGATTTGCTTTCCCAGGATGCTTAGTGACCCATAGGCAGGCACTGATTAGAGAAGAGAAAAGGGGATCATTAGGAACAAGGACAGTAGAGGAGGAGAGAATAACATGGATGATTATTACTTCCTATTGCCTTATTTATGAAGCAAAAGTTAAGTGGTCTATGTGTAATGATGCTTTAGTGGCTCACTATTGGCAAATATGGTAGACTTTTATGGCTAATGCAATGACCATTCATGATAAAACATACTATTCACTGCAGAGAGGCAATAGATTTAGGGTTTGGCTTGAGTCATATGTGTATAGGTATGTGTGTATTTGTATGTATGTGAATATAAATGTGTATATAACTTTTGAGTGAATTTTCTTTGCTTCACTTTGTATATTTATTACAATAAATATTTTCATGTTTATTTTTATCTTTACATGTAAATACAATATTAATAATCATTTTCTGACTTTTTTGATCCATGTTCTCTCCTTCCTATCCTTGGACCTCTCCCTGAGATGACAGGTAATAAGTTATAGGTTATACATGTATTGCTAGGCAATACATGTGTTTTGAAAGAAGATAACTTTTCACTTACCTAAGGAAAAAACTCATGAAGGAGAAAGAAAGTAAACAGCACTATGCTTCTTTCTACATTGACTCCATCAGCCTTCTATGGCTATGGATAGCATCTTTTTTGTCACGAGTCCCTTTGATTTGTCTTTGTTTTGCATTTTTGCAGTATTTGCATTCCTGATAATAGTTGATCATTGTACATTATTGCTGTTGCTGTTTTAAGATCTAAATTAATATCCAATAACTCCAAGTATTATATTTATAAGATTTATTAGTAATCATTTGAAGTAGAAGAAATAACAGAACAAAAGTAAAAAAAGCCTGAGTAAAAACCACATGAGTAAAATTCTCCTGGCTGGCTCTCACCCAACCTCCAAAGCCTCCTTTCCAGGAGCAGAGAGAGAGAGAGGTCAGAGCTACACAAAACTAATGTCTTCCCTATGTTAGTATGTTAATGTAAATATGCAAATGATATGCTGGGAAAGAGAGTCCTGGGTAGCAAATTCTAATTACACAGTGTGTATAACATTCTCCTGGTTCTACTCACCTTTCTTTGCATCACTTCAGTTAAATCTTTCCAAGTCTTTTTGTGATTGTCCTGTTCATCATTTCTTATGGCACAATAGTATTCCATTCCAATCATACACCATAATTTTTAGCCATTCTCCAATTAATGGACATCTCTTCAGTTTCCAATTCTTTGCCACCACATAAAGAACATCTAAAAATATTTTTGTATGGTAGGTCCTCTTTCCCTATCTATGACTTCTTTGGGATATAGACTTAGTAGCAGTATGGCTAGGTCAAAGGGAATGTACAGTTTTATGGCTCTTTGGGTATGGTTCTGAATTGTTCTCCAGAATAGTTGGATCAATTCACACCTCCACCAGCAGTATATTAGTGTCTTAGTTTTCCCACGTCCCAGCCAACATTTATCATTTTCCTTTTTTTGTTGTTGTTATATAAGCCAGTCTAGTAGGTGTGAGGTAGTATCTCAGAGTTTTTTAAATTTGCATTTCTCTAATTAATTATGATTTGGAACATTTCTTTATATGACTAAAATAGTTTTAATTTTTTCATCTGAAAACTGCATCTTTTTATCTTTTGACCATTTATCAATTGGGGAATGATTTGTATCTTATAAATTTGACTCACTTCTCTACATATTTGAGAAATGAGGCCCTTGTCAGAGATACTTGCTTAACACTTAAATTCAATTCTGTCCTAAGTGGACATGTTCTGTTACTAATCTTAATGATGTTCTTAGTTTGCTAGCAGACATGGACATTAGTTAATTTCAGAAGTTCAAAATAGTTATCTGATTGGGAGCAAAATGAGATAGAAGTAATCATAAAGAATCCTTGTAAATTCACATATCCAGTTAATTGTTTAAGAGGAGGAGATTCTGAAAATAGTTCTTAGATTAGAAATACATATAAAGATTAGAAGACAATAAAAATTGCAACAGCTTCCACTTGACCTATTCAAATGAGCCAGCAATGCTAAAAAATGAGAACTAGAAAAAAAGGAAAAATATTGGCCTTTATTATTATCATTTCCTGTAAAAACTTAGGGCCACAGAAGTCCCTTGAGTCGGTAAACACAGTATCTTGCCAAAAAAGAGATGCATGGAAACCAAGGACAAATTGGATTAGAGCATACTTACTAACTGAGTGATCCTGGGCAAATTACTTAACCTCTCTCAGCCTCATTTTCTCAGCTGTAAAATAGGAATAATAATAATAATAGCAATCTCACAGTATTGTTACTAAGATTCCAATGAGTTAACATGTATAAAATGCTTTGAAAATATTATAGAATTATGTCCCAGTGGATAGAATGCCAGGTCTGGAGTTGGGAAGACCTAGTGCAAATTTTGCTTCAGATACTAGTTATGTGACTCTGGGCAAATTGCTTTTTTTTTGTCTCTGTCTCAATTTCCTCATCTATGAAATGAGCTGGAGGACCTAAAGGAGAAAATGCATGGGGATAGATAGAATAGGATTACTGGAATGGATGGGCTGCAATTTATCATGATGGAGATAAGAGCTATGTTGAAAAAATCAAGACCCATGTGTTTAATGTAAAAGATTTATTATATAGTTTTCAATTTAAATATATTAAATTTATTATTTTTAACTAGTGCTCTCTTCATCTTTGTTACTGTCAATATCATTCTCTTAGTAAAAGTGTCATTGTAGCCCCACTTAAGTTTTGTGCAGTCCGGATTTACAAAACAAGAAAATCCAGTCTTTATTTGCATCAATATAGGCTGTATTAACGTTTAAACTCTAGTCCCTTCTCTCCTAATTTGAAGGATATAACTACCCATTTCACTATTAAAGAAGGAAGGATTCTTTTCTCACTTTCTCTATAAATATGCTTTGTCTCCTCAGTTATTTGAATTTAATCTATTTGAAGGCAATTCTATTCCTCTTACCCTCAACTCATCCTTGTGGTCACATCTTCCTCAAGTTCTGAAGTCTTACTTAATATATTCATCCCTTGTTCTTTTTTCCTTTTTTCTAGTTACCTAATTTTTCTGCTTTTTCCCCCTCGGTTAAGGAGTAATTCTTTTTCCAATCTTCCCCTTGAACTCCTCTTTGTTAGTTTTAAATTTAATTCTCAGTGCCTTTTGAATACTCATGTAAACATACATGTATATAGTTGTTTGCTTCAATTTCCTTGTCTGTAAAAATGGGCTGGAGAAGGAAATGGCAAACCACATTGGCATCTTTTCCAAGAAAACCCCAAATAAGGTTATGAAGAGTCAGATAAGACTGAAAAAAGACAAACAATAATATACATATATATATAGATATGAAAACTGAAAAACAATGAAACAGCAACTGTATGTAATATATATATGTATGTATGTATAATGTTGTTGTTTTCTGTTGTGTCTGATTCTATGACCTCTTTTGGAATTTTGTTGGCAAAGAGGCAGAGTGGTTTGCCATTCCTTCTCCAACTCATTTTACAGATAAGGAAACTGAGGTAAACAAGATTAAGTGACTTGTCTAGGATCACATATCTAGTGAGTGTCTGAGATTAGATTTGAACTTGGGTCTTTCTGGTTTCAGACCTGCTGCTCTATCCACTGCACCATGCACATATATACAAAAGCCATTCTCAAAGGAAGCAAACAACTCTTCATTTTTAATATTTTTATTTTATTTTTTCCAATTACATGTATTATCAAATTTTCCTAAGTTATATGATTGACCTTATCTCCTTTCCCTTCTGGTGCTGGCACATGATTTAATCTGGGTTCTATATGTATTATCATGAAAAACATCTTTCCATATTGTTCATTTGGGTACTCTTATAAAACCAAAATCCCAAATCATAAACCCAAATAAACAAGTGAAAAATGGTAAGTGAAATGAAATAATAAACTGAAAGAAAACTTATTACTTGTTGAACTGGAGAAGGTAAACTGAGGGGGAACTTTTACTTATTGAACTAGAAAGAATAAACTGAGGAAACTATTACTTCTTGAGTTAAAGAGGATGGACTGAGGGGAACCTGTTTCTTCACCAATGGCTGTTATTCTCTGGCTTTGACTAGAGAAACTGCTTACATGAACCTAAAACTGCTGAGGGAATCTGAGGCTACTTATTGGTAATGGAGGACAGAGAAATGGTGCTGGGGGAAGCCCCAACACACACAGGGATACTGGTACACAGAGGACACTCTGGGGAATCTGCCTATTGATCCCTAACAATGGCTGATCAATTTCCTAATCTCCTTCCTCCCTCACTCCCTCCTCCCTGCTTCAACTGCCACCCTTCTCCTCCCAATTTTCCCTCCCCACTGAGTGAATTACAGAATACTCTAAGTTTCTTTCTCAGGTAAGGAGTTTATTGGGATAACAGGATGGGAAACTGAGGTAAGGGTGATGAGGAAGTCCCTAAACTAAATGAGATAAATTTGAGAAAATAGTCCAGTTACAAACTGTGACTATTAGACAGGGAGATGGAGGACAATGGCTTTTCAAGATCTTTCTTCTTCTTTAGTTAGATTTCTCTTTCTTGTCAATATTCAACTATCCAAAGTTAGAGAACTTCAAGTAACCAAGTCAGCTTCACAAAAGTCTCTCAGCCAGCTTCAAACTCCAGAGAGCAAATGTGTGTCCCTCAGTCAGAGACCCAGAGACCAAAAAGCCTTCTGGTCAACTCCAACTGTTCAGAGCCAGAGACTAAGTTCAAAAGCCCAGCTTCTCTTCTCAGTGAGGCCAGCCAAAAGCCTCCAGGGAAAAGTAACTTCAGTCCCTGAAACAGAGACACCAAAAGACCCCTCTCAGCTCCAACTGCCCAGAGCCCGAGAGAGACAGAGAGTAAGTTCAAAAGCCAAGTTTCTCCTCTCCCACCATGTGGCTAGCAAACCCCCAACTCAGCTCCAACTGCCACCATCCCGGAGACATTGCAATGGAATCCTGGCTTGACAGACATCTAGAGCTAGATGCATTTTTAGAGCTAGATCTCCAGTCCTGCATCTTGGTCCACAGGTCCTGCAAAAACTTTTCTCTCTTATCTCTATCACATAAGGCAGGCAAACAAGTCTTAAGAATTGCCAAATATTAATAACTATAGACAAGGATATCCTACATCACTAATAATAAGAGAAATGAACCAAAACAACTCTGAATTTTTACCTCATCCCCTGCAAACAGGCCATGAGGACTAAAAATGGGAATAGTAATTAAACCTAAAAACAATCAAAAGTATATGCAAAATTACAAAGAAGAAGTATGGCTCCAAAGAGATATGGGAAGGCACTTCTCTCCTCCCACCTACCCATTTATAGAGGTAGGATATACATGAATGTGCACATTGTACATATTGTCAGGCTTTTGTGGATCCATGAGCAGAGACAATCTTTTGACTCTATGTATTCTCAGGTAGTAGCACTTAATAAATGTTTCTTGACTGATCAGTTTTGCTGATTTTTTTTTCTCTTTTCTTTTGTCTTAAAAATTTTGTTATGTGGAGTGGATCTCTTGGAAGGGCAAGAAAAAGGGAGGAAGGGAAAGGAAACTGGGGAATTTTTGGTGATGTAAAAATGTATCAATAAAAATTTCTTTAAAAAGGAAGGAAGGAATTTTTCTCTCTTGGCTTCTCATGCTATTTGTAATAATGTTTTACCCCATCACTTAAAGTTTACTTAAAATGATATCTTCCCCACCAGAAATTCTGTAGCAGCCTCGCAACTATTAAAAACTATCTTTTGTTTAAAATTCAAACCTTCATCAAAGCAGAAACTTTTAGACAAACTTCAGAAAGGCTTGGGGGTGGGTGGTTGAATTTTTTGTACAGACTTAAAATGGCTTAATATTCTTGAAAACTGTAATTAAGTTACACCCTGGATCATGCTAGTCTGGTTAAATGATCCTACATCTTTTTATCTGTTCCACGGGGAAATATATTTTCAATCTCTTAGTCATCTTTCTGAAATGTTTCCAGAATCTTCTTTAAGGAAAAGCTTGCAGGCAAGAAGTTATAAAATAAGGGTGGGCAGCTAGATGTCACAGTGGATAGTCAGGAAGACCTGAGTTCAAATCCAGCTTCAGACATTTAGTAACTATATGAACTTGGGTAAGTCATTTAACCCTGTTTGCCTCAGGTTCCTCATCCATAAAATGAACTGGAAAAGGAAATTGTAAACCACTCTAGTATTTCTGCCAAGAAAAACCTAAATGGGGTCATGAAGAATCAGATGCAACTGAATGACTGAATGACATCAACAAGTTAGATAAAGGAGGACCATTGGTTAGCAAGGGAGCAGAAGCATGGTCTCTGTATATTATAGTGGTGATCGTTGATAACCATTTGTTGAAGCTTTTATTTATTTATTAAAATTTATTAAGAATATTTTTCCATGGTTACATGATTCATGTTCTTTCCCTCTCCTCTTCCTTCCCTCCTCCTGGAGCTGACAAGCAATTCCACTGGGCTATACATGTATCATTATTCAAAACCCTTTCCATATTATTCATATTTGCAGTAGAGCAATCTTTTAACATCAAAACCCTAATCATATCCATATCGAAGCACATGATCAATCATATGTTTTTCTTCTGCTTTTCACTTCCACAGTCCTTTCTCTAGATATAGATAGTGTTCTTTCTTATAAATTCCTCTGGATTATCCTGAATCATTGCATTGTAGCTAGTAGAGAAGTCCATTACAGTTGATTTTACCACTCTGCATCAGTTCCTGGAGGTCGTTCCAGTTCCCATGGAATTCCTCCAGTTCATTATTCCTTTCAGCACAATAGTATTCCATCACCATCAGACACCAAAATTTATTCAGCCATTCTCCAATTGAGGAACACCTCCTAATTTTCCTATTTTTTGCCACCACAAAGAGTACAGCTATGAACATTATTGTACAAGTCTCTTTCCTTATGATCTCTTTGGGGTACAAACCCAGTAGTTCGATGGCTGGATCAAGGGCAGACAGTCTCTTATCACCCTTTGGGCATAGTTCCAAATTGCCCTCCAGAATGACTGGATCAATTCACAACTCCACTAGCAATGAATTAGTGTCCCTACTTTGCCACATCCCCTCCAGCATTCATTACTTTCCTTTGCTGTCATTTTAGCCAATTGATACCTCAGAGTTGTGATTTGCGTCTCTCTGATTATCAGAGACTTAGAACACTTTTTCATCTGCTTATTAATAGTTTTGATTTTATCATATGAAATCTGCCTATTCTTGTCCCTTGACCACTTATCAATTGGGGAATAGCTTGATTTTTTTGGTACAATTGACCTAACTCTTTATAAATTTGAGAAATTAGACTTTTATCAGAGGTCTATGTTGAAGCTTTTAAACCCAATCCATAGGGGTGGAAGATAGGGATGGAGGTGGGTTGGTTGAAGAACTAGGACAGTCTCCTCACCTGGGGGACAGGGAGGGAAACCCATCTGGATCAGTGCTAATAGAGAAATATAGCAAGACTCCTTGAGATCAATTTTCATCAAAATTTGTTATTATCATCTTGCCTCTAGGCAATGAGAAAATGAGAAAAAAAGACTGAGAAACCCATTCAAATAAGGTAGCTATAATCTCAGTTTCCACCTCAATTTCACTTTAGCATAAGGAAGACCTTTTGGAAAACAATTAGAGTGGTCCAGGAGGGATTATGGAGGAGCCACCTCCTCCATGAAGAATAATAACTCACATTTCTCTGGCCCTGGAGGCTTACAAAGCACTTTCTTTGCCTTTTTTTTTTTTGTGAGACATTCTTATTGTTCAATTTAAATTAATACACATTTAACCTGAGGTGCTGGGAGTCCTAGTAACTTGCTCAAGATTACACAGTGACTCAAACATATGTCATTTGAAACCAAACCCATTGCACCCTGTCTCCCTGGCCTTGCATTGAAACCTTTCCTGAAGGATCTAGGTCAGTTGTTCTTGACTCTGTGTGTGTGTGTGTGTGTGTGTGTGTGTGTGATACACCCTTTTAGCAGTCTGCTGAAACTGATGGATCTCTTCTCTGAATGCTTTAAATAAGAAGAATGCACCGATCTACAAAAAAAAACCAATTATAATGAAATAGTTATCAGACTATTAAACAGACAAAAAAAAAGTACAAAGACCCCAGATTGAAAACTACTTGGTGAAGATAAGGTCTTTTTTGAAATTTCTCGGAGCATTTTGTCTGGACTTCTCCCTTGTACTTTAACTCTGAGAGTCAGTCTTGTGTAGAGTGCTAGAATAGTGCTCTCCTTCTTTTCATTATTTTCTATTTATTCTATCCTATTCAACCTCATTTTAAAGCATTTCCTCTTTATATAAACTGTGTTGTATATATTTGTTTGCATGTTGTCTCTCTATTATATTGTAGGCTCCTTGAGGGCAGGGACTCTTTTGCTTCATTTTAGCATAGTGCCTTGCACATATGAGGTGCTTAATCAATATTTATCAGTTTTTTGAAGATATGGGTTTAGATCTGGCCTGAAACATGAAAACTGGCCCTGGACAAATGGCTTATCCTCTCTGGGATTCAGTTTCTTCACCTATAAAATGAGAGCATTGGATTAGATGATTTCTAGAGTCCCCTTGAACCTTAAATGTATGGTTCTATGTCAGTCAGTAAATAAACATTTATTAGATACTTAAACAACTAAGCTATGGGACTAAAACAAAAGACAAAAACACTACCCCTGTCCTCAAGGAGCACACATTCCAATGAGGGAATGAGAAAAATATGTAGTACCTACTGTGTGCCTGGCACTGTGCTAAATGTTTTACAAGTATCTCATTTGAGCCTCACAACAACCTTGTAAGGTGGGCACTGTTGGAATTTCTACTGTACAGTTTAAGAAATTGAGGCAAACAATGGATAAATGACTTGCCCAGATTATCCCACTGCCAAGTGACTAAGGTTGGATTTGAACTCAGATCTTCTTGATTCCAGGATCAGTTCTCACCCTCTGCCCTCCTGAATAGGAGAAACAGCATACAAAAAATTATGCACATAGTAAGATATACACAGGATAAATAGAAGGTAATATCAGATGGAAGTTGGAGGAAGTGATGAATGAAAGATAGACCAGTAAAGATCTCTAGAATCAAGTAGGATTGGAACAGAATCTTGAAGGAAGCCAAGAGCTTGAGGTGAGGCAGGACAGAATTCCAGACATTAGAGGAACAGCAAGTACAGAGACAGAAATGGGCAATGGAGTCTCAGCAAGTCACTCTCTCTTGTATCATAGCTACCAACTGGTTTCTTGGTATTCATGTCTACAGTGTGTCAAAAGAGGATTCCCAACTCAGCCCAGAGCAGCTACTCACTTAAGCTATAGAGAAAAGTTTTACCAACTCTGCCTTTTTTGAGGGCTTGTCACTTGTGACTCAGGCAAGCCTCAAGCTTAGACTTGCATCTGGGAGGGAGGATTCCTGCCCTTCCTCCATGGGCATGATGGCATGGCCTCAAGGACACATGTGCTTCCTGACGCAGTGTGAACCTGAGACTGGCCAAATCTCTAGTTTCCTCTCCAGCTTTGTATTTCCCTGAGAGATGAGATTTCCAACCTGATTAGTTACTACTTTGTGAATTTTACATGTTGAGGGTTCCTGGTTAGGTGTCTGCTGATTGCCCAGTGGAAAATGCTTGGAGTATTCTCAGAGAAGAAAGCACCACAATTAGGAGAAACCGCCAGGAAATTGCTGTCATAAAAAAGGCTAGGAAAGCTCAACATATTCCCTGACACTCCATCTTCCCCCTATCTCACCCCTCCATTCCCCAACACATAAATTTTACTCTCTTTTTAGATAATAGATTGAAATTATACCATGTATTATATCTAGTTTTTGTATCTCCTTTTCCCCATCCCTAATTTATTTGAGACATTAGATGAGATTCCTTTTAACTCTGAGAGTCTATGATTCTATGGGTCTAGTTTCACAAGAACTTTTCTAGTTTTCCAAGGTGTATTTGCATTTTAATTTTTTCCATCACCAATTCATAGGATCCTAAATGGAGAGCTGTTAGGAATCTCTGAAACTATTTAGAATACCACTTTCTTTTTGCAAATAGGAAAAATGGGCTCAAGGAAGTTAAACTGATTTGCCCAAGGTCACTGAAGTAGTTAATGTCAAAGGTGGGATTTGAACCAAAGTCCTTCAACCAAAAATTTAATGTCATTGACAAACTTAATGATTATTCTGTTATTAAGGCCAAGCCTGACTCAATTGAGTACTATTAGTTAAGGTTGGATATTGGAATAAAGAAAGTTGTCTAGCTTTATCTCAGAAGTAAAATTTATGTAGGCAGCAGGGTATTGTGATAACTTAAATGGACTTCTGACATACACTGTTTGAAGAGCTCTCCACATGGGTGGACCTTTTGAGGATCTTGATGACTAGAAAGTCACCCTGATGTCATCAGTGGAGGCATTGCTTGAGTTTTAGCCCCTTGGACCTATCTTTCAAGTCTTAGGGTCAACTTTGATACTTGTCAAGGAAATACTAACCTAATTTACACAGGTGAAAGGATTAGGATATTTCTCCCATAATACTCCATCCTGGGTGTTAAGGACCTTGAAATCTCTTAGAGAACCTTCTAGTATTTATGTTAGGGCTATTACTGGGCTAGTCTAAGCTTGCAGATTCAAGGAACCTAACATAAAGAAGAAAAAAAAATAACTAAAAAGATAAAAATAAAGTGGACACACAGCAAAAAAGTTTAATGGACACCTAAAGGAATAGGCTGCAAATGAGAAAAAGAAAGAAGATCAGAAACTATCAATCTGTTTAATCAGGTTATTTATTCTGGCCACCCCTTGGTACCTGGTAAAGGCCCTGCTCAATCTCGTCTTTATGGACTGATACCTCTAAAATCACAGATCTTGCAGGGTCATAAGGACTCAAAGTGAAATGGATCACCTGCTTTATATCCTCCTGGGCTGTAGGATTCTACTGGGGCCCTCTTGAAAGAAATGGATCAGTAAATGGGGGCCATCAGGATCCCTGGAAAATTCTTTATCTGCTTCCACATTGGCATTCCTGAAGGAAAAAGCTCAGCCCATGTCCTGGACTGACACTTTCCATGCTCTAGTGAGTTTCTGAAATCAGTAGAGATTTCACGTGTCATACAGAAGGGAGAAAAGTGCAAAGTCTAGAGAGCTAAAGTCTTTTCAATTTGATTTTCCCCATATGTACATTGTTGTTAAGCAGTTTTTATCACTTATTGTATAAACTATCAAGAACTTGAGTATATCCGTAGCTCCATAAGTCACTGAACCTTTGATCTTTATATCATATAAATACTGACTTTTAACTGTTTATTGCACATTTATTATTTGTGTGTCTTATTTTCTATATGTTCCTTTTTATCAAAGGGCAAAGAGCCCATCTATGCAGTGTTTTATGTGTTATCCGTTGCTCTAAATATCTATAAAGTAACATTTGGGTATTTTTTATTGAGGAAATGAAGGATTGAATTGTTTCATAATTAGATAGTAATGATTATATAATGTTATGACAGTCACCAATACTGGGTAGTCAGGGTTTATTATTATTATGTATTAATTAATTATAGACTATTATTAGGGGCTACCCATGGCATGATCTCACTACTGTTCAGTTCAGAAACTTTGACCTGCCTCCTTTCTGACTTGGGCTACTTTGTCCCACCTTTGGCAGGCTGGCACTCACCAACCATATCAATGTCAAACTTAGTCCGAACTCCTGATTGGCATAGCCCACTCTGGCTCAGAATTTCCTGTCTCAAGAGGTGTGCAAGCCTCCACCTCTCTGGTAGCAAAAATTCCAGACCTCAGCCATCATGCCTGGCTATACTCAGAGTTCTATATTTTAGTGATACTTTGCTTCTTAAAGTATTGCATTTGCTTTCAAAGGATCTGGGGTTGAATCACAGGTTCTGTAGCACCTACTGTCTGTACCACTAAAATAGGTGTTTCATCATATCTGGCCTTGTACTGCTGTTTAAGCATCTGTAGAGAGTCTTGCCTCCATTCTATAAGGCTGTCAACTCCTTAAGGATTGGAACCATATTTTATATTATACTTATATACTTTATATCTTGCAGAGTACCCAGCACTGGGATTTTGTAAGTGTTCTGCTAATAGAGAATCTTATATTGAAAGAAGATGCTAAGAATCAAAAGACCTGGATTCTGGTCCTGACTGATCCTTACTAGGTGTGTGACTTTGGAAAAACAACTGACTTGGGACAGTCATGTTCTCCAAACCTTAGTGTCCTCATCAGAAAAATGGAGCTTAGAAGACTCACTTTGCTTCTGTTTCAAGCCTTCTGAAAGGATCAGATGGATACCAAATGTATGCTAAACCACTTTGAGAGCAGAAACATTCCATTTAAATGTGAAAGAAAGCATTTTGATGATAATAATGGGACATCCAGGGACTCAGCTGATACATGAATGAAAAGACCTGCCTTCCATTCAGATTATGGTGTCATAGATGTACATCTGGAAACCAAGTCAGAAATATGCTAAGGCTTGAGTTTTGCTAAAGATTCCTGCCCTTGACTCCAACATCAATACTCCATCTGGGGAACTTTAGGAACAACTTGGAATACAGTATCTGAATCCCATTTTGGTGCTGTGAGATTATATAGGAACATAGAAGTAGAGTTGGAAGAGCCTGACAAAATTGTCTAGTTTAACTCCTTTGTTTTATAGGGATAGGAGGTGAAGCTCAGGAAGACTGTGTGATTGGTCAGCAGTCACACAAGTAGGAAGTTTCAGGTATATGGGACTTGAATCCACTTCCTGAGACCCAGCTTGCTAGCTCAGTTAAGTGCCCCTGGTGCTAGCCACCATGTCTCCGCAGGATGTATAACGATTTTGTCTTTCACTCCTCCCTGATGTTACATCCTGCTGCCCAGAGTATTGTTCAGTACTGTTATACTCTTTGTGATCCCATTTGGGGTTTTCCTGACAAAAATATTGGAATGATTTGCTGTCTCCTTCTCCAGCTCATTTTACAAATGAAGAAACTGAGGCAAACAGGGTTAAGTGACTTGCCACAGCTAGTAAGTGTCTGACATGGGATGCCAACTCAAGATGGGTCTTCCTGCCTCCAGCACTCTATCCTCTGAACCATGTAGCTACTGCAGCCTTAAAAAAAGATTAGCAGGAAACTATCTTCTTTTTTAAAAAGGTCCTCTGAATCTTCAGTTTTTAAATCAATCAGAGAATTCTTAGGGGTTAGTTACACATGGCCAGAAGCTACCTTTCTACCCTCCTCCCCCTCCATCCCTCCAACCTGAGTTTGTACATGGTCCCCTCACAACAGGTAGGTAATACCAAAGTTTGCTGCAGGAAAATGGAAATTAGGTGTGTTGAGAGGGAAGATGGGAGGAGAAGGAGGTAAGTATCTCATTATACCAAGTAAATAAGGGAAAAGGACAACCAAAACCTCTTAGAGAACCTTCATAGAAGGTTTTTACAGAGCACAAGAAATCTTGTCTTAAAATGTCTCTAATCTGGCAGTAGCCCATTTGATGAATGAAGCTAGATGGCCTCTTCCCCATTTAAGATTTGGTCTTCCTATGTGGCTAACCATCATGAACCTTAGAGGGATCAAAACATAACTGTCCTTGGCAATCCTTCAACCCAATTCCTATTCCTGGAGCGTCAAACCTCTCACACCTCACACCAATTCCCAGCTTCAGGATGCTTCCCAGCATAAGCCCATTGGTATGGCTGGGAAAATCTGGCATCAGCTGGGACCAATGAAACATTTTTATATTTATCCCAGTCCAGCTGTCCCCTCCACCCATTTCCTTGTTTTCAAACTGATGAGTCATTTGTCTTTAAGGAAATGTCCCTCCAAATCCCCTTAAAATTTTATAGTGTCACACATACATTACACATACAGCAATAACAACATATAATTTATGCCAAGAAGAAGGGAAGGATCCTTACATATCTCCTAACCTCCCCCCTAGACCATTAAGCCAGGGAAGGGAAGTCAGAGGTCACTGTCTAGGCTCATTCTCCCAAACCTCACTCCTTAGTCCTTTGTGCTTTCTTTCCACAGAAGCTAATGTGAGGAAGAACCCAATAAGCCCCCAATACAGGGCTTACAAACTTGGGAATTAACTTAAAAATTTTTTTTTGATAAGTATGATTGGTATCTTATTTTATGCCTTAGAAAACATTATTCTGAATATGGAAATGTGTTTTGAGTATGATAATACATATACAATCCAGATTGAATTGTTTATCAACTGCAAGAGGGGGGAGGGAAGAAGGGAGAGAGATGACATGAATCATATACATTTGGAAAATTTATGTGGAAATTTGTTATCAAAATAAAATAAAGATAAAACTAAAAAAAAACATTATTCTGATATGGAGTCCATAGGCTTCACAAGATTACAAAAAGGGTTCAAGAACCTTTTGTAAGAGCAGGATGCAGGGGAGAAAATGGAATGTTCAGAGAGAGATTTGATGAGCAGGCGAAGACCATTGGAAGGGGAACTAAAAATAGGGTTTTAAAATGTAGAGTTGCCTGGATTCCATGCCAGTTGGTGGTAGAAGCTTCATATTCTGCTAGAAGTCCTCCATCTTATTGGAGTTGGCAAGTTCTCAGATCATTCAAGGGTGGTGACCAGCCATGTCTGCCCTGAACTGGGTGATGGGTAAAGAAGAGGGACAGGTTGACAGGAAGACTAAGGAGAAGACTAGATCTTAATGGACCTAGGCAAGAAAAAACATTTCTCAGCCTGTTTCTCTCAGATCCCTGGGACCTAATAGAGTTCTCTCATGTTTGTGATTTCAGCCATATCCACACCAAATAGTCTATTCTCTGAGCCATACCTCCCTAGGATCTCCAACAAATCATGCAACGCCACCATCCCAGTTATACTCTTTTAGTCATGGTCTGGTTTGTCAAAGTCTTTTGGAAAAGTGGCATTTAGAACATGGTGTTCCAGCTATAATTAACCAAGGCTTTCCAGGTTGCAAAGTAGTTAAAGTTTTAAAAATTAATTTTTTTCAAATGAATCTCCTCCCTCCCTCCTCTCTTTCCCACCCTTCACTGAGAAAGTAAGAAAAACAAAATACCTGTTACAAACGTGTATAGTCAAGCAAAACAAATTCCTGCATTAGTCGTGTTAAAAAAAAAAAAAGTCTCCATGTGCCCTGGGAATCCATCACCTCTCTGTCAGGAGGAGGGCAGCCTGAGTTGTCTTGAGTCCTCTGGTGTTAATCAGAGTTTTTCAGGTTTTCCAAATCGTTTGCCTTTACAATGCTGTTGTTATTGTATGAATTGTTCTCAGTATACTATGTCAAAGCACTGTTTATTTGTTGTCTTATTAGATTCTAATGCTAGCACTAGGAGAAAGGTGGAGCAGGCATTATTATCCTCATTTTACAGATGGGAGATCTAAAATTGAATGAAAGACTCCTAATTGCCAAGTTAAGTGCCCTTTCCTCTACACTAGAGGCGACAAACAGGCAGCCTGCACGTAGTCCATAATATTTTCAAGTGCAGTGGGAACCAGATTGAAATGTAATCAGGCAATATTTCTTGAAATACCTAAAAATGCAGTAGGATTTAGATAATGTTAACATGTGGTTTTCTAAGTCAATATGGTGCCAACCAGGATCCTTATGTACCATACTTGTTAGTGGCCTCAGTTCTATTTGAGTTTCACACTATTTCCCTATTCTTTGCTGCCAGTATTTAACAGTTCCTTGGCCTAAAAGACTGCTGAATGACCTCCCCACCATTGGTACATTCTGAATCTTTCTGCCATGATAGTGTGTTATGGAATGTATCTAGGTTTCAGTCATGGAGGACTCCAATACTTGAGCTCAAAAAGGACTCCCTAAACCATCACCAGGAAAACAATAGAATGTGAACTCTTTGAAGGCAGGGACTATCTCACAATGGGCATGCTGCCTCACCCCACTTACTTACTTACTTACTAAAAGCTTATTGGTTGGATTTCAGAACTCTGCCTCAGCTGCCCTCTCATTCTGGAACTTCCTTCAGTTTATAGAGTTTCTCCTAGGGCCTTTGTTTTGGGGAGAAGCCCAGGACAGTGAACTTTCATTCCCCTCCTGGATCGTTCTCCTGATTTTCTTGGATTTCTACATCATGGCCATGCATAGATGCCTTCTCTGTTCTCCTTCTCCCCCCAGTTTTTCATCCCTCCTTTATGTGTTGTCTTCTCCTTGGGGGCAGGGACTCTATTTCTTTGGGGGGGCTTGTATTGGTATCCCCAGTGCTTAGCAAAGTTCCTGGCTTAGAACAGTCACTTAATAAATGCTTGTTGTCTCAATTGATGGATCAGAAGCCTGCAGGTGAAGCACCCTCAAAAGGTGCCTTGTCTTACTAGATAATTATGCTGACAACAGGGTCTAGAGAAAAGTTCTGGGATATTGCTGAGACCTAAGAGAGTTCTCAGTGCCTCCATGGTCCAGAAGGCGAGCCGGAGTTACATGCCCAGCTGTGGTGAATGTATGTTCTGAGGGTCATGGGAAGGACATTGTATTCTGTTCTCAGCCACAGGGAGTGAGATAGATACTGTACAACATAAACACCATCCATCCTTCAGCCTACTGTCTTCTGTGTTTGTCGAGAGGATTTATAGTTTAAATGTAACTGATTTATTCTCCCATTTTAGTCTGCTTCCCTTCACGAATGGGGTGCAGGCAAAGAAAGCATCCCACTGTGTGATGCCTCCTGAGCAGCAGTAATCACAGTGATATTACTGCCTTTCTGTTCAGAACAGGTGTCTCAGAGGAGACCCTCCAGTCCAGCCCCAGAAATCTGTTTGCTTGGTTTGGCAGAGAGAAATGAAGGTTTTCAGTCTGCTCTGGTGGCTAAGGGGCGATTGAAAGCGCTCTAACGATTCATGAAATGATGATGACATTGCAATGGCTGGGTTGTTCTAATGGCCCATCATTGGCTACCACTCATTATCAAAGATTTTATGGCTCACAGCTGGCTAATAAGCAGGGTGGTTGGAGTGGAGGGACTCCACGTAGGGAGGCGGCTCATCCCACAACCTGTAGTTTGCCTCTCTTTTTTCCAGAGTGTGAATGAATGATCCAGGGAGACATAAGAAGGAAGCAGGTTGTCAGTCCTTATCAGCTCTGTCTGGGAACAGAAATTTGGGTCGATGCCATAATGATTCATTTGCCTGTGCCAATCAAATCCTAGTTTTCATATGGCAAACAGGAACATCTTAAGTGTTTAGAATAACAGATTTCAGACTGGAAGCAACCAGAAAGTCCCAAACCCTCATTTTACAAATCAGGAGCCTGAGAACCAGAAAAGGTAAAGGACACATTGGAAATGGCAGAGAAATATCCTCTGATTCCATATTCAGTATTCTTTCCTCATATAGTCTGTGTGAGGGGAACATTCTAATGCCTAGACCCTTGCCACAGACCTAGTGCCCTAGCAACACTGTAAGATTTAATGTCCCAAACTCCAAGTATTAATTTTAGAAAGTTTATTAGGAATCACTTGAAGTAGGACGAATAAAAACTTAATTATCTAACAAAAACAAGACCACATGAGTAAATTCTGCCACTCACCTCACACCACCTCCATAAAATGCAATCAGGGGAAGAGAGAGAGTGAGAGGTGGGACTACACAAAACTTATATCCTCCCTATATCAGCACAAAAGTGTGATGATCAGAATTGAAGTCCAGGGGAGCAGGTTCTAATTACACAACATTATGCAGGCGAGGCAAGCAAAATCCGACAGATCCCAGTGCCTTGTATGAAGCCAAATGCCTTGCCTATTCCCTGAAAAGTGCTCTGATTCCCCCGTTACCCCACTCTCTGCCCCAGCAAGCAATCTGTCCTGGAGGATGGGAGGAAATAGTTTGTTTTCAACTTGGATTTTTTTTCTAGTTAGATTTAGGAGCTATATATATATATATATATATATATATATATGTATATAAATATATACATATATATATATTATCACAGGTTAATTGGTAAATGTTTACCAAAAGCCTTTCCAAAAATGTAGGACATACTTTTAACTTTAATTTACATTATTAATACTTTCCCCATTACTTTCCCAAGTCAAGAGTAGACAATCAACAGAACAATGAATGAAATCTGTGATTTGTAGCATTTACCAATTTCTAAGATGGAAATCCTCACACTGAAAATTTAAAAATTAACAATTGGCTCAAGATAGCTTGCAGGAACCAGCCCCAGCACACCCTTGGACTGTCCCAAAAATTGAAGTTCAAATTAATCATATGAAGGAAATACCTAGCTGTCAAGGACTTATAGGCTCTTCAATAATTCCATGCTAATGAGCTCCTTGACATGTAGGGCTATAGTTTATTTCCAAAATTAACCTTTGTATTCATTCCCTGATGACAACTTGTCAAATTATTGATTGAAGTGTTGAGAATTAATTAAAGAGCAGTACAACTTAACAAGAGGTTCAGTGTGTCTTTTATCAGTTTTTGCAATCATCAAATGTCTCAACTGATTCACTCTGTCATCACCCATGATAAGAAACACTTTAAATCTGAATAAAAACAGAACAAAACAGTAAAACTCCAGACCCAAATTCAAGTATTTAAAAGGACAGCCATATAGCTTATGGAGTGGAATGATAGACTGAGTCCACCTCAGATATCATGTACAGGAACTGGTGAGTCATTAAGGAACCTCAGTTTACATATTTATCAGATGGAAATTTTGGAATTACACATTTAAAGATAGAAGAGGCATCTATCCAATCTCTGCATTTGTAAATAAGGAAGCTGAGGTCCAGAGAAGTTAAGAGAATTTCTGAGCATCTGAGATTATACCTGAGTATCAGAGCTCAGATCTAAGACTTTTGTCCCCCACTGAGATAATAGATCACAGGGATCTTATCTGTCATCTTGTAGTAATGGTATTAATTTATATATTTATATAATATATATATATAATATATATAATATTATATATTAGAGTTATATATTATATACATGCATAATTTGTATGTTTGAGGTTTGCAAAGCATTTTACAAATATGATCTCATTTGAGCCTCACAACAGCCCTGGGAGGTAGATGCTATTGTTATCTCTATTTTGCAGATGAGGAAACTAAGGTAAAAAGAGGTCAAGTGATTTGCCCAGGATCCCACAGCTCGTTAATATCTGAGGCTAGATGTGAACTCAGGTCTTCCTGACTTCAGCCTCAGTGCTCTGTGCTTGATGGTACCATCTATCTAATGGTCCTGTCATTCAGCTCCTTCACTTTACAGAAAAGGAGGTCTTAGTTTAGACAGGTCAAGTGACTTGCCCTGGGTGAAAGAAATAGTGAAAGGCATAACTTGAATTTAAATTCAGGTCCTATGGCTCCAGGGAAGAAGAAAAAATTTTAGAGTAGTCCATCAGTTTGGCTGAAGTTCTACAGGTAGTAAATAGAAGAATCAGAATTTGAACCTAGGTCCTAGAAGGCACAGTAGATAAAGAGTTCAGGAATGGAGCCATGGAGACTCTTCCTAAGTTCAAGTCATAGACACCTGGACAAGTCACTTAACTCTTTTTTTGCCTCAGTTTACTCATCTGTCACATGAGTTGGAGAAGGAAATTGCAGACCACTCTAGTATCTTTGCCAAGAAAACCCCAGAGGGGACCACAAAGAGTCAGGCATCCCTGTAAACAACTGAATTACAACTTCCACTGCCAAAATCTTATGCTCTCTCCACTGTAGCAACTGCATAGTGTGTCCCTCACAGACTTGTTGGAGGTATAATGTGTGTCAAATCTCTGTGGATAGAGACCCAGTCCTGGAAATGGGTGGCCTTGGGTTCAAATTTGAACTGAAATATTTCCTAGCTGTGTGATCTTGGGCAAGCCATTTAACCCCAGTTGCCTAGCCCTTACCAATCTTTTTTGCCTTGGAGCCAATATTTAGTATCAATTCTAAGAGGAAGATAAGAATTGTTTTAAAAAAAAAAAGGTGTATCACTACACTCTACCCCTCATCCATATAGATCCACAAGGATCAAGTGTGCTTGATGAATTCTGAATTTATCAAGGAAATAACAATTATGTGCCAGACATTATGCTAAATATTGGCTAAGTACAAAGGAAAATTCTTTAAAAATTCTTACTCTCACAAAGTTTCTATTTTATTGGTGGAGATGACATTGTGTGTGTGTGTGTGTGTGTGTGTGTGTGTGTGTGTGTGTGTGTGCACAAGATCTACAAGAACACTGGAAGTACAGGAATTGTTGAGATTGTGAAAAGGTTTAAATGCCAAAGGAACTTTTATTTAATCCTGGGGGTAAAGGGGATCTCTGAGGTTTTTTTCTTTAAAATTTCTTTATTTTGTTAGATATTTTCCAATGACTTATTTAAAACAATTAATAATAATTTTTAAAAAATTTGAGTTCCAAATTCTCTCCCTCTCTCCCACCCCTCACCTTCCTCTGTGAGAAGATAAAAATTTTGATAATGAACATATGAAGTCAAGCAAAAATATTTCTATATTCCTCTGAAATTTTTTGAGTAAAGGGATAACACGCTTGGACCGATGGTTTAGAAAAATCATTAGTGATGATCTGGGAGCCCTAAATTATACCATCTATACCAGTTGTACCCCCCCACCCCAGAATAAGGAAGATTCCATGCTTCCAAATGGAAGAAGAAATCCTTCGATCTACCATTGACTGGACTTTGAGGCCCTTACTAGAATCAATGTCAAGTGCATAAGGCTATAGATCTAACTCAACAAACTGCAGTGACTCCCTATTATGTCTAGGATCAAATTTAAACACCCTAGTTGGCATTTGAGTTCATCATGATCTAGCCTGATTTTGCCTTTTCAGCCTTATTTATTTTTACCATTGCATTTCACTTATTATTTTTTAAAATACATATAGAAACCTTTTTTGAATTTACATTAAAATATTTTATTTTTCCAATTACACTTAATAATAATTTTAGCATAAGTTTTCCAAAATTATAAGATCCACATTGTCTCTCTCCCTCCTCACTCCTGAAGATGGTAAGAAATTTGATCTGGGTTATACATATATTATTATGCATTACATACTTACATGTTGGTCATTATTGTAAGAGAATACTCATATAAAAACGAAATCTCAAAATATAAAAACACAAATAAACTAAAGTAAAAAAATGCTATGCTTTGATCTGTATTCCACCTATAATAATTCTTTCTCTGGAGGTGAATAGCATTCCCCATCATGTCCTTCAGAATTGTCCTGGATCATTTTATTGCTGAGAGCCGTTAAGTCTTTCACAGTTTATCATCATACAGTATTGCTCTTGCTGTGTACAACGTTTTCCAAGTTCTGCTTAATTCTGCATTAGTTCATGTAGGTGTTTCCAGCTCTTTCTGAAATCATCTGGTCCATCATTCCTTATAACACAGATAGTATTCCATCACCATCGTAAACCACAATTTTGTTCAGTCATTCCCCAATTGAGGGGCATCACTTTAGTTTCCAATTCTTTGCCACCACAAAAAACACAGCTATAAATATTCTTGTACAGACAAATCCTTTCCCATTTAAAAAAAATCTCTTTAGAATATAGACCCAGTAGTAGTATTATGGGATCCAAAGGTGTGCATTGGGCATAATTCCAAATTGCTGTCCAGAATGGTTAGATCAGTTCACAACTCCAGCAATGCATTAGTGTCCCAATTTTGCCACATCAACTCCAACATTTATCATTTTCTTTTACTGTCATATTGGCCAATCTAGTAGGTGTGAGTTATTACCTCAGTATTGTTTTTTTAATTTTCATTTTTCTCATCAAGAGTAATTTGGAACATTTTTTCCTTCAATTATTGAAGGCTTTGGTTTATTCATCTGAAAATTGCTCCATATCCTTTGACCATTGTCAGTTGAGGAATGGCTTGTGTCCTTACAAACTTGACTTAGTTCTCTATATATTTGAGAAATGAAGCCTTTATCAGAGGACTTTGCTATGAATTTTTTCCCAGTTTGTTGTTTCCCTTCTCATTTTGGCAGCATTTTTTGGTACAAAAATGGAAACTTTTTTTAAACAATTTGTTTCTGATTTTTTGCAATCTACATTCTGTCCTTTTCTTCCTGCCTTCCCTACTTTCCAGGAGGCAATCTGATATAAGTTATTCCAGTGTTGTCATACAATACAAATCTCCCTATTCCTCAAGTTGTGAAAGAAGACATATATTGTACATTGTATTCGAGGGGAGGTTAATTCATAATAGAGGGGTTCAGTCCTTCAGTATAGAGAGGAGAAGAATGGAAACCCCCCTTCTCAAAGCAGGGTTCAGGGGAGACAGCTGATGTTTAGGGTTGGCTCAGAGAGAGGAGAGGGAGTTTTGAAGATTTTCTCCCTTCTGCCTTTTCTCCTTAGCTAAGGCTGCTCTCCCAGATTTGCTCTGGTCCCTCTGTCCCCCCTCCACTACTGGAGACCAAAGGGTCTCCCCTTGATCTGTTCACACACACAGCTTGGGGAAAAGTTAACTATTTTAATGTCAACTCAATCAAGGTAATACAAAGAACAACTAGCAGGGAAAGGAAGGTGGGAAAAGGGGGTCCCTGTCTCTAAACCCTTTCCCCTCCCTCCTTGATTTTGGGGGGAACTCGGGCCTTGGCAACCTGAGCCCCCTGAGAGAGAGTCAGGTTGACTCACCCTGGATTTGGTCCCTTGGCCTCAGTTCAGACTCAGGGCAACAGGAGCTGAAGTAGTCAGACAGAGATTTAAAATGTCTTTCTCAAGTTTCCTCCTCAATAGTCTTTTTCAATTTGGAAATATTGGGGGGGAAGGATTTCCAGTCACAAGCAGGAAAAGTGAGTAACCCTCAGGAGAAAGTCTTTTTCAACTTTCTCTCTTCGGCTTCTCCTGACTGAGAGACCAACTCCTCTACCAGCCAGAGTCTTCTCCTCCTCAAGATTCTAATCCCTTGGGGCCCCGCCCCTGTAGAGGTGATCAGTTTCACACGCTCCTCAGCCTGGCACTTTTCTTGTGTGCCAGCCTCTGTCACAAATCCTCCATTTCCTGTTGTTCATGTGGTGCCACCCTGGCCCACACCAGTAACTTGCCTTCTATGGCTATTCTAATCTATCTATGTTACTTATTGTTCCCATCTAACCTCCCTCCTCCCAAAAGAATAAATCTTATCCTAATCTGTCTATTTGTTAACCTAAGTTCCTATCTTATGCTAAGTCTGAATTGTGGGAAGAGGATTAGGATAATGTACCAATACAATTTCTACAATATAACAATTTCTTAATACAAAGGTCATTCCCATTGCAATCAATATAAAATTTAACTCTTAAGTAAAATTAAACTATCCTATGCCTCATGTAATGCTAATTCCAATATAACAATTTATAATAATTAGATATATGTATATATAGTATCTAATGAAATCTGGTTTATTCTGTCCCTATGATACCTCTCTAGTTACAACATTCCCTTTTCCACCCTAAAATATTCTGTCTCTGACTCTTAATGGTTAGTATTTTAACTCTCTCCTTTCTATCTATATTAGTGAATAAGATCATTAAGCTACATATGTACATGTGTGTTATTTGTACACATTTATACATGTCATATGTTATTTATATACATATGTATATATATATATATATATATATATATACACACATCCTCTGATAGTAGAGATTTATTTGCAGATATACAATTTATGGGCTCTCCTTATTTACGGCATAGCCCCTAATGTCAATGTGAAATTTGTTCATATTCTAGATGTGTCGTGGTGGATGCATGCTTATTCCTCTTCAGGAAATCCACTTCTCATATTGCCTGAAGATTTCTTCTTCATTCTTCCTGTGTAGATTCCAATGTGTATGTGGATGCAGTTCCCTATATGTGAATTTAATGTGATTGGCGATTAATCTTACGTGACCTATTTTCCTGAAGTTCATTCCCCATAATGTCTTTGATTCAAAGTTCTTTCCAGTTGTCAGTGTGTCTTCCATCCTTTGGTGTTGCTTGAAGCTTGTCACCAGTCCTGTACCTTCTCCTTTACAGAATATATACTTGCCTGTTGTCTCACCCTGAAAGACGATATCAGGTATCTGGAACTACAGGACCATGCGTGTGTATAAGATTAATGTGTTTGTGCATGTATAAGTGAATATGTTGATGCATGTGAGTGAAACTTTATACAGGATGTTTGTGCCATCTTCATGTGTGCAAGTGAGATTTTTTCAATGTAATGAATGTAGGTGTCTTTCTTAATGTGTGACTGTAAGGCAATTATTATATTCCTATGTGGTTGATTGTAGAAGTTAATGACATTTTAGGCTAGGCTTGAGATGGAGATTTGTATATTTGTTTACTAATTCTAAGGGATTCTAAATCTACCCAAATAAACTCCCAAATTCTGCAAGGAACCACTTCTCCTGTGTTTCACAGGCTACCCTAATCCTCCCTGCTCTAACTAACTCAAATTTATACTATCTGTGTTGGGCATTGTTCTGTTTCGGTTTCACTGTCTCTGTTTGGTATCTCTATTACTTCTTCTGCAATCTTGTTGGATTCATGGGCTCTATGTTTATTTACAAGGGTTGTTCCTGGGGTATCTGTGTTTGAATGGATTCTTGAGCTTCCATTAAGTTGTCTTTTGGCGTGTTATCATGGGCAAAGTGATGTTTAACGTGAGATGCATGAAACCAAGAATCTTTTCCTATTACCTTGATGGATGTAGGAGTGGTAAGAGCTACATCATATGAGCCAATCCATTTGGGTTCTGTGGGTTTGTGTTTGATAAAATCTTTCACATATACTTTGTCCCCTGGCCTGATGTTATATAATGAGAAATCTAGTGGGACCCTTTGCACTAGTAGTCCTAGCCTTCTCAGTTCTTCCAGTCTATCCTGTGTCTGTGTCAGATAGGTGTGTAACTGGCATTCCCCTCCCAGCATGGAAACGTGTGAGAAAAAAAATTCATGAACAAAATAAAATAAGGTAAGAAATGGCATGGTTTGATCTGCATTCAAACTCTGACAGTACCTTCTGTGCATGTGGATAGCATTTTTCATCATCATTCCCCTTGGAGTTGTCGTGACTCCTTGCATTGCTATTAATAATTAGTCTTTCATAGTTGATCCTCATGCTGTATTTCTGTCACTATATATAATATTCTCCTGATTCTGCTCACTTCACTTTGCATAAGTTCACACAAGTCTTTCTAAGTTTTTCTGAACTCATTGTGGTTATCATTTCTTATGACACAATAATATTCCATTACAATTATATGCCAGAACTTGTTTAGCCATTCCTCAATTTGTGGGTATTCATTCAGTTTACAATTTTTGCTGCCACAAAGAGGACTGGTATAAATACTTTTGTACAAATAGGTTATTTTTCCTCCTCTAGGATCTCTTTGGGATATAGACCTTATTGTGGCATTGCTGGGTCAAAGAGTATAAACAGTATAAAAACCTGTTGGGCAAAGCTCCAAATTGCTTTCCAGAATGGTTGTATTAGTTCACACCTCTATCAACAATGTAATCCTCTCCAGCATTCATTATTTTTCTTTTTTGTTATATTGGTCAATCCGATAGGTGTAAGGTTGTATCTCAGAGTTGTTTTAATTTGCATTTCTCAAATCGTATATTTTCATTATGAATATAGATATTTTTGATTCTCCATCTGAGAATTGCCTGCTCATATTATCTGACCATTTACCAACTGGGGAATGACTTGCAATCTTAAAAATTTGCCTCAGTTCTCTATCTATTTAAGATATAAGTTCTTTGTCAGAATTACTTGCTATAAACTTTTTCTCTCAGTTGTTTCCCTTGTAATATGATTGCATTGGTTTTGTTTGTATAAAACCTTTTAAACTTAATCTAATCAAAACTATCCATTTTACTTCTTGTAATGTTCTTTATATCTTGTTTGGTCAAAAATTCTTCCTTCATCCAGTAGGTCTGACAGGAAAACTATTCTGTATTTGCTTAATTTATTTGGAGTTATCACCTTTTATTTCAAGAACATTTATCCATTTTGATCCAGCATTATTTATTATGTATTATTCCTCTTCATGCATACTTCTTTTTTATTTAAAAATGTATGCACAGTTCTCCATATTCTTTCTCACACACACATACTCTTCATCTCTGGCCTTCATGCTTTTGCACTGGTTGCTACCCACCCCATTCCTGAAACTGGTTTCCTCCTTCCTCTGACACTTCTCAGGAGAATAATAATAATAGACAACATTTAAATAGAGCTTACAATGAGCCATGCACAGTGCTACTTGCTTTATAATTATTATCTTATTTGATCTTTAACCTGGGGGATGGAGGGTACTGTTGTTATCCCCATTTTACAGGTGAAGAAACTGAGATAGAAGTGACTTGCTTAGTCACATGGAAAGTGTCTGAGGCTGGGTTTGAACTTCCCTTAGAGGCTCAGCTTAAGTGCTAGTTTTTCCATGAAAACGTTCTTGATCTTCCTTCCCCTAATTCCCAGCTACTAATGTGCCCCTATGTCCCCCACCCCCAATTATCTTGCATTCATTCAGTATATACCTATATGTGTATGAACCTAAATTGGCTGTGTTGGACTTGGAGTCAAGAAGACCAGAGTTCAAATCTTGTCTCATACATTCCAGTTTCTTCATAAAAGAGGGATAATGAACAACACCTCCCTCACATGGTTGTTGTAAGCCTTAAATGAGGCAGCATGTTTAAAATATTTTGCAAACCTCTATGTGCTAGTTATTATTATTATGTACATATTTTATCTCTCTCTTGGATAGGTCATAAGCAGTAAAATGGATAGAGAGTTGGGCTTGGAGTATGGAAGACCAGAGTTCAAATCTAGCCTCAGTTTCTTGGTAAAGTTACTTGGCCCCTACCTGCCTCAGTTTCCTCATCTGGGGATAATAACAACACCTCCCTTGCTAAGTTGTGAGGAACAAATGAGACAGTATTTTTAAAATGTTGAGACTGTACCCTGCACATAGTAGGGGCTTCAGAATGCTGGTTCCTTTCCCTCCCCTCTTGCAAGGCAGGGTCTTTGCATGCCAAGTGCTTAGTCCTGGTCTTGGCTAATCACAGAAGCTTTAGGAATGACCAGTTCTGGACTGATTTTTTTTCTTTCCCCTGGAACTTGCACCTTTGAACAATTAAGGACTCCTAGTGCTTTGGTCCCAGGGAGATCAAAGAGAGAATCTTGGCTTTTGCTGGCTGGTTGCTGAATCTCAGATTCCCCAGCGCCACAGGGATCGCACTGAGTCACCGAGGAGCCGCAGAGGGGTGAGGTCTGCAACAACCTACACAAACTCCTAGGCAACTGGAACGGAGGATGGAAAGTTTTCCCTCTGTAATTTCCTCAGGCCTCCTTCTATAGTTTATGCTATTCATGCTTTCACAGTATTTCCAAATGCTGGGTTTGCTCTCCCGTGACCTTAGCAGGAAGATTGTATTTGCCTCTCTTTTTAACCAGTGAGGCACTGACATTCCGAGGTGTTTACTTTCTTTGGAGGAGAATTGCTGGATTTAGAAGCTGGTATTAATGACAGCTGAATCAAGAAATAAAAGTTTAAACCTAGTCCTCTTGGCTTTGCAAAATGAATGGTTCTAGACTCACCTAAACTGAAAATCCCTTAGTTCTCCATCATGCACACCAGGCTGAGGGAGAGAGAAAGGGAATGTGGTGTGGGTTAGTTCATAAACATTTATGAAATGCCAGGCACTGTGCTAAGCTCTGGACATACAAAGAAGGGTAAAAGACAGTCCCTGCCCTCATGGAACTCAGTCTCATGGGGGGTGGGATGGGGGTGGGGGAACAACTTGCAAACAGCTACATACAAACAAGTTACTTATAGGATAAATGGAGGTTAAGAATCAAAGCAAAAGCACTCAAATTAAGGGGGATTAGGAAATGTGGGGTTTGACTGGGACTTGAAGGAAATGGGATAAACCAGCAGGAGATGAGCAAGGAGAACATTCCAGGCACAGGAGGTAGCCAGGGAGAAAGCCCTGAGTCTGGAGATGGAGTGAAGTGTCTTCTTTGAGGAACAATATGGAGGTCAGTGTTACTGGATCCAAGACTATGAGAAACTGTAAAGTGGAAATAGAACTGGCTTTGGAGTGAAAGAAGATGGATTCAATCTCTGCCTCTATTTGTTGTTGTTTAGTAATTCAGTAGATATATCACCCCATATCTACATAAGATGTGTAAGAGCTCAGTAACATACAGATGTGAAAGGATGGGGAGAATGGGGTCAGGGTAATGATGGAATATAATCTGAAGGGAATTGGTCTTGCTCATTTCCTGTAAATCATAGATAAGGAGCATTTCCTAGTTTATGGCTTGTTCCAGGGACAGAAATCAAGTCCCAATGCCTCTGACCTATGCCTCCCTCTGAAATGATGATTTAGTGTGTGATCCCAAGGACCATAGATAGCCAATCTATTCTCCACTTTCTCTAAAAATCTGTCCTTAGAGGCTTGGGGCAAGTCATTCAGTCTTTTAGCCTCCATTTCTTTATCTATCAAATGAGGTACCAGAGAACATGACTATAGCAGGTAGAGTTATCTGTAATTCCAGGTTCAGATGGATGGTTGTAGATAGTAGGACCACTTCAATTATTAATAAGATAAATATATGTTCTATTTTTTAAATCTATCAAGATGATCAGAGAGGCAGCCAAGTGTGTGTGTGGGAAAGACTGGGGTTCAAATTTTACACCTGCTGTAGGATTAGGAGCAAGTCTCATAACCTCTATGAGGCTCAGACAACTTCCTACAGTTATATACTAAAGTCTTTGTCAAGTAAGGAGGGAGGTCTAGCCCCAAAGAAATCACAGATCCTAGATTAATAGAGACAATTATTAAATCTCTATTGGTATTTCCATAGTGAAGTAATTGTTCATAGTTTCTTAACAATTATAACTGCTCTAATTGAAAATTGTTGCCTTGCATTAAACAGGTGCTCAAAATGTTGCTTTTTTGGAGGGAGGACTCTAGAGCTGAGCCATTCACTGATATATACAGAAAAGATGGAAAGATTTTGCTGGAGATTATAAGTCCCTTGAGGGCAGGAATTGTCTTTTGCCTCTTTTTATATTACCTGCACTTAGCATACAGTATGACACTTATTGTTTAGTCATTTCAGTTGTGTCTGATGCTTCTTGATCTCATTTGAGATGCTGGAGTAGTTTGCCATTGAGGCAAACAGGGTTAAATGACTTGCCCAGGTTCACATAGCTAGTAGGTGTCAGAGGTCAGATTTGAACTTAGATCTTCTTGGCTTGCTTCTCTTTCCACTGAGCCACCTTGCTGCCTGGAAAGGCACTTGATTGACTGTCTTTGGGGTGGGAGTTACTATAGTGGTTTTTCAAAAGGCAATGGATAAATCTTATAGGTATGACTAGCTTAGTAATTCTCAGGCATCTTATGATTTAGTCACTTCCTTTGGAACATATGTTGGGAGAGGCAGAAGCTGTCAGTCAGTAGGGTCAAAAAGCATTATTTCCTTTTAGCCTGGTAATGATGGTTACAAGGGACATATATATGTCAGACATATAAATATCTGGCACATATTATAGTGCCTTCCAAGAAAGACCAATTCATCCCCCAAAACACTAGATTGTAAACTCCCTGAGGGTCTGTGACTTATTAGTCTTTTTTCTCTCAGCACCTCAAAGAGTATATTAAACACAGTAGGCATTTAGTAGACATTTATTGATTCAGTGAATCAATGTAGCCTTCCATTATGTGTAGAGTACCATGCTAGATTCAGAGAGAGAAAGAAGAGTTCCTATCCTCTAGTTACTCAAAAGGTAAAGAATAAAGACACAGAAATACATGCAAATATGTTCATGTCAACATTTGCTCAACTAAATTTAAGGCAGGGTCTTGTGAGAGTGTGAGATTTGACAAAGACTGGATTCCCTAGTTCTTTAGGCTCGAGGGTTAAAGATGTATAAGAGCTACACTTACGTTATCTTTTTTGTTTTCTGTGGCAGTACAAAGCTTAAGAACAATTAGAACACAAGCATGACATGGGCAACATTTCAGAGGAAGTCATAGGTCAGAGGTGCTGGGATTTGATTTCTGTCCCTGGTTCAAGCTCATAAACCAGGAAAACACTCCTTATCTGTGAATTACAGGAGATGAGTAAAGCCAATTCCCCTTCTTCAGCTTCTGTAATAGAGAAAAGGTTTGGGCATGATAAAAGGGAATAGAATCCAGGAAAGACAGCTGATTTTTAGGGTTGGCTCAAAGAGAGGAGAGAGGGCTTGAAGATTTTCCCCCTTCTGCCTTCCCTCCTTAACTATGGCTGCTCTCCCAGATTTGCTCTTGTCCCTCTTGTCCCACCTCCACTACTCCAGACCAAAGGGTATCTTCCTAGGAAGATGTCTCTCCCCTTGATCTGTTCACTCACACTTGATTCACAGCTTGGGGAAAAGATAACTACTCTAATGTCAATTGACTCAATAAGGGTAATTCAAAGGAATAACTGGCAGGGAAAGAATGGGAAAGGAAAATGGGAAAAAGGAGGTCCTTTCTCTAGCTAAAACCCTTTTCCTCCCTTTTCTAGTTTTGGGGGAACTCAGGCCTTGGCAGCCAAAGACCCCTGAGAGAAAGTCAGGTTGGCCCACCTTGGGTTTGGCCCCTTGGCCACAGTTCAGACCCAGGGCAACAGGAGCTGAGGTAAAGTCTGACAGAGATTCAAAATGCCTTTTCTCAAGTTTCTCTTCAGTGAGTCTCTTCAATTGGGAAATGCTGGGGGGAAAGATTTCCAGTCACAAGCAGGAAAAAGTGGGTAACCCTCAGGAGAAAGTCTTATTCAACCTTCTCTCTTCAGCTTCTCCAAACTGAGAGCCCTACTGCTCTTCAGAAGGAACCTTCTACTTCTCAAGATTCTAATCTCCTGGGGTCCCTCCCCCAATGAGGGGAAAGATTCCATAGACTCTTCAACCTGGCACCTTTCCCTTAGTGGCAGCCTCTGTCACAGTTCTATAGTTACCCGGACCCCATTCTCCCCCTTCTACCACATCTGTGTGTTACTGAGCTCTTGTACATCTTTAATTTATAAATGTAAGCTAATGTTATTTTCCATGATCACAATAATGAATAACTCCTTCTGCCTGTTTAAATTGTGATCAGCCAAAGAATTCTGGCATGTCTAAGCTAGAAGAATCTAAGAAATCATTTGGCTTGACTCCTCTTTCTAGAATGAAATTAATCCTGGAGAGAGTAAGTAATTTGGCCAAATTTACTGGAATAATTTTCCTTACTCCTTGGACCTGAAATGAAAGTATTTGTAGAATGTAGTGCTTGGTAGCCCCCCCCCCCCCCAGTAGAGCTATGATTCTATGATGATTTAGCTACTTGTCTCTTGTGATCTCTGTTGTATGGAATGCTCATGGAGGACCAGCACCTTTGGTGTGAGGGCTTGCCAAGCTCTTTTCCAGGCTATTTATCCACCTTTGGTGTTCATTTGTCACCCAACTCTCACCTGTGGCTCCAAGAACCTATAGCACATGCAGCAGCCATATTTGGGTAGCATTATCTAACCAGTTAGATCAAATCAGATTGAGAGTAAACTCAGTGGGTGAGTTAGGGGAATGTCTACCTCAAACACATGAAGACTTCTCCCAGCAAAATGGGAAGATGAGAATAATTTGTTCCGGTGCCTATAAAAGTAGTGGAAGTAGGCACTGTGAACCCCTTAGGGCTTGGTTAGACATTGGAGAAGCCAAGGTCATCCATTGTATCCCATGTAACCACCAGTCATCCTGAATTTTGTTTTGCTTCTGGATTTTTATGGCTTTAGAAGAAAGAGTGAGAAAGTAGGAAAGGATTTGTTTGTCCAAAAATATTTATAGCTGCTTTCTTTGTGGTGGCAAAGATTTGTAAACTAAAAAAATGTCCCTAAATCAGGGAATGGCTGAACAAATTGTGATAACTTTTGTGCCATAAGAAGTGGTGAATAGGATGATTTCAGAAAGAGCTGGAAAGACCTTCATGAACTGATGCAGAGTGAAATAATTAGAACCAGGAAAACATTGTACCGATAGTAACAGCAATCTTATGGAATGATAAAATGTGATAGACTTTGCTACTAATAGCAATTCTATGATCCAGAACAATTCTGAGGGAATTATGAAAAAGAATGCTCTCTACCTCCAGAGAAAGAACTGCTGGAGTAAAAAATGCAGATAGAAGCATCACTTGTTTATTTGGGTATATGTTTTAGGGTTTTGGTTTTATAAGATTATTCGCTTTCAAAAGTAAATAAAATGGAAACAAAATAAAGAAGAAATAATGAGGCTGACAATTTTGTTCAACTCCTGCCTCACTAAAACCCAACTCAGGAGCATATCAAGCCATTTCCCTGTGATGTCACTGACCCTCTTTGAAAAGGAAGGACCAACAACCACAAGAGATATAAGGGTCCTGCAAATTTTCTCAAGAACAAAGGCTCTACAAGTCCAAAATAGTATCATCTGCAAAGATATTTATAAGTTTATTCTAATTGATTTTTTAATTAAGGAACATAAATGGTAAGTGGGAAGGGAGGTTATTTTTGAAAGTAGTAAACCTTGATAGGTGTTTTGGTATAAAGCAGTGACATCAGACTGAAATAGAAATGGATCTCTGTGGGTCACATATTAACTTAGAATACCATGAAGCAGCATTATCTATGTCGACTTATATTATTTATTTCATATTATAATTCTTTATTTGTATTTTATATTATGTTTATTTATTTCAATAAATATTTCCTAATTACATTTTAATCTGATTCAGGTTGAATTCTGGACTTTTTCTGGAAAGTACTTGACTTTGTAATTCCAAAGACCTGGGTTTTAGTCTCAGTCCTACTACTTACTAGATATGTAACCTTGGATAAGTCATCTTTTTATTGTTCTTTAGTTTTCTCATTCATAGATTAGAGAAGATGAACTAGATTATCTTCCTTTCTTTTATTTTAAAACCCTTACCTTCTTTCTTAGAATCAATGCCATGTATGGGTTCCAAAGTAAAAGAAAGGTAAGATCTAGGCAATGTGGGTTAAGTGACTTGGCCAGGGTCACATCTGAAGCTAGATTTGAACTCAGGACCCCCTGTCTCTAGGCCTGACTCTCAATTCACTGAACTATCTAACTGCTTATTAGGTAATCTTTCAACTTTAATAACTCTAGAGTATTTTGAAGGCTAAAGTTTGGTGAGAAGAAGAGGAAAGGGATTTACAGCAGAATTTTCTTTGACCTTAATATTTACTGTTGTCTTTGACTTCAATCTTCACTATTTCTACCCCTCCTTACTTTAAGCTTTTGATGACAAAGCACACTTAAAGCAATTATCAATAACAACTGTTCATTCTCATGTTATCAACAGAGATATTTATGCAATGGATGTTGTTGGAGGGAACTACCTTTCCAATAAATTTTGGCAAGACATTTTGTCGTGTTGGCCTATAGTTCAGTTTAAACTAAATCTGATTAGAAGGAATATTTTTGGTTTGAGAACCAAATCTCTTCTGGTTAGAGATGGTAGAATCAAAAATTGAATGATTGCCCAGATGATAGCTATATGGGTCCCTGGAGAAGAAAGCATGCCTAGATTTTACCTACATCAGCAAACCTCTTATATCCTCAGTTGTTATTATTTTTCAGTCAAGTCTGATTCTCCATGACCCTATTTGGCATTTTCTTGGTAAAGATATTGGAGTGGTTTGCCATTTCCTCCTCTAGCATATTTTACACACAAGGAAACTGAGGCAAATCAGGAGAAATTATTGCCCAGAGTCCCAAAGCTAGTAAGTGTCTAAGGCTGAGTTTGAACTTAAGTCTTCCTGACTTCAAGCATGGTACTCTGCCTAATTTCCCCCAGATCCAAGCATAAAGGCTTGTATTACATCCTTTTTCATTTCTTTTATCCCCAAGTTACTGAAGATTTTGTTTTAGATAACTAATTTCAAACCTCTGTTCTTTGTCCCTAGGTAGTCACTTAACTTCTCTGAGATGCCATTTCTTCATCTATTTAAGTAGAGGGTTATATTAGATCAACACTAGATCCCAGGACCAGAACTCAGAAAATGAGAGATGAGAGAGTGGATCAAGCTGTTTTGACTAATTTGGTGTAATTAAATGGATTCAAGGAAATTGTCAAGGGCCAAACCAATACCATCAAGTCAAAACAGTCATTAAGAATTAGGAAAAGAGGCGGAGTCAAGATGGCATCCTAGAAGCAGCAGAAGTTCAGACCTCTGAATACCCTTCCTTACCGATCACAAACTGAATGTTCCTAGGGGACTGAAAATCAAACCTAACAACAAGACAGAGCCAAGGAACCCTCCTGCTGGACTCAATTCAAAAGGTACACCCCACCCCAAAGCCAGAATCTGAGAACACTTGGGTTTAAGGGGAAGACAAAAGGAAGGTCCCAGGGCCTCTCCCACCAACACCTAGAGCACTAAGCCTCCAGCGGAAGCAGGAACCTCTGGGCGGGCAAAGGCACTGGTCTGGAGGGTGTACCTTGCAGTTAGAACTCTGCCTGGTTCAGAGCATTGAACATAGGCGGTAGGGAAGGAGCTAGAGAGGGAACATAGAACAGGCAGCCTGGTCAGAGTTGCAGAGACCCTCCATATTGCTCTAGTCTTCCAGGAGGTTTTGGCCTCAGAGCACGCCCAGCCCAACCCAGCTGAACGCAATCCCATCAAAAGTGTTCAGAGGTCAGGGAAGCTCAAACTCCAACACCCATCCCCTATGTACTGCATGGAGAAATCTCTTGACAAAGCTCCAAGAGGGGAGCTCCAAGACCCCTTCCCCACAGACTGCTGGACTTTAATCCAATCAAAAGCCTCCAAAGGATAGGGAAGCTCAAACTCCAACACTCATCTCCCACAGACTGCATGGGGAGATCTCCTAACAAAGCTCCAAGGGGGGAGACTGACAGAAAGACCCAAAACCAAAAAAATGAGAGGTGTAATAGCACAGACAAATATAGGGAGCAAAGAAGGGGTAAATATAAGCAAACAACAGGAAAAGAAGAAAGAAATTACAAAAGACAGCTTCTGTACAGGCAACAATCTAAGAGCAAATGCAACAGAGGAGGAAGCAAGCAATAAAAGAGAAATCCCAGGGACTCAGATATAGGCTTTGGAAGAACTCAAAATGCAATTCAAAACACAATTAAGAGAGGCTAAAGACAATTGGGGAAAGAATTTAAAAACTAAGATAAGTCATCTTGAAACAGAAAATAGTGTCTTGAAAGCCAAAATCAACCAGCTTGAAAATGAGGCAAAGGGGATGAAAGATGAGGTAAAGAGAATGATAGATGACCTCCAAAGAAAATCAGACCAGAAGGAGAAGGATAACCAAAAAGCCAGGGATGAAATGCAGTCTTTAAGAACCAGAATACAACAAGTAGAATTAAGTGGCCTCACAAGACCACAGGATACTATAAAACAAAACAAAAAGAATGAAAAAATTGAGGAAAATATGAAGCATCTTATTCATAAAACAGAGGATTTAGAAAATCATTCAAGGAGAGACAATTTAAGAATCATTGGTCTACCAGAAGACCATGACAAAAGAAAAAGCCTGGACATTATACTACAGGAAATTATTCAATAAAACTGCCCCAATATTCTAGAACAAGCAGGAAAAGTAGAGATTGAAAGAATTCACAGATCATCTCTTTTACTTAATCCCCAACTGACAACACACAGGAATATTATAGCCAAATTCAAGAACTACCAGATCAAAGAAAAGATATTACAAGCTGCCAAGAAGAAGTCATTCAGATACCATGGAACTACAGTGAGGATAATGCAGGATCTGGTTGTATCCACACTTAAGGACCGAAAGGCATGGAATATGATATTCTGGAAAGCAAGATGCTCATTCAACAAAATAGAAGAATTCCAAAAATTTGTAAAGAAAAGACCAGACCTGAAGAGAAAATTTGATGCCCAAGCACAGAACTCAAGAGAATCATCAAAAGGTAATTAAGAAAGAGGGGGAAAAAGAAAAACAAAACAAAACAAAATTAAAAAAAATACCTTTTTTGTTTAAGAGGCTCAATGAGTTAAAATTTTGTGTATCCCTATAAGAAAAGAGGTCATTGGTAACTCTTAAAAATTTTTATTATCATCTGGGCAGCCAGAAGAATTACACTTAGAGGGAACAGTGACAAACTGTATAGGATGAAACGACAAGACTTAAATAGGCATATAAATATATGTATTCATAAATGCATATACATATATATATACACAACTAGAATTTAAAAAGAGGTTAATATTAAAAGAAATGGGAAAAGAAACAAAAGGGGATGAATTTATATGTCATAAAGAAGCTCATGGTGGGAGGGGGGGAGAACATCAATACACTGGAAGGGTAAAGAGGTTGGAGATAGGAAATACTCAACTCTTACATGCATTGAAATTGATTCAAAGAGGGAAGAAAAATCAAATACATAGGGGCAGAGAATTGATTTGCACCCCACAGGGAAGTAGAAGGATAACAAATGGACTGGCAGGGAAGGAAGCAGTACAAGGGAGGGAGAAGGTGGGGGAGTGGTTTTAGAAAGACTGCAGGGAAAATAAGGGGGGAATAAGAAGGGAGGGGGGTAGAAAGGGAGGTTAAAAAGGGTGGGAATTATGTGGACTGATTAAAAACAAGCATTGGTGTAGAAGGAAATAGTGAAAGAAGAAAAGGCAGGACCAGAAGTAGAAATCAAAATGCTGGGAAATACACAGCTAGTAATCATAACTCTGAATGTGAATGGAATGAACTCACCCATAAAACGCAAGCAAGTAGCAGAGTGGATTAGAATCCAAAACCCTACCATATGCTTTCTACAAGAAACACACATGAGGAAGGTAGATACGCATAGGGTGAAAGTAAGAGGGTAGAGCCAAATCTATTGGGCATCAACTGATAAAAAGAAGGCAAGAGTTGCAATCATGATATCTGAAAAAGCCAAAATAAAAGTAAATCTAGTTTATAGAGATAGGGAAGGTAATTACATCCTGATAAAAGGCAGTATAGACAATGAGGAAATATCAGTACTCAACATGTCGGCACCAAATGGCATAGCATTTCTAAAGGAGAAACTAGTGAAGCTCAAGGATGAAATAGGTAGAAAAACTATACTAGTGAGAGAACTGAACCTTCCTTTACCGGAACTAGATAAATCAAACCAAAAAATAAATAAGAAAGGTTAGAGAAGTGAAGGAAACCTTAGAAAAATTAGAGTTGGTAGATATGTGGAGGAAAATAAATAGGGACAAAAAGGAATACACCTTCTTTTCAGCAGCACATGGTACATTCACAAAAATTGACCATGTATTAGGGCATAAAAACGTTGCAAACAAGTGCAAAAGAGCAGAAATAATAAATGCAACCTTCTCAGATCACAGTGCAATGAAAATAATAATTAGTAAGAGTACATGAAGAGGTAAATCAAAAAATAATTAGAAATTAAACAATAGATTCTCCAAAACCAGTTAAAGAACAAATTAGAAACAATAACTTCATTGAAGAAAATGACAATGATGAAACATCTTTTCAAAACCTATGGGATGCAGCCAAAGCAGTGGTCAGGGGCAAATTTATATCCTTGAGTTCATATATTAACAAATTAGGGAGGGCAGAGGTGAATGAATTGGACATGCAAATAAAAAAGCTAGAAACTGAACAATTTAAAAATCCTCAGATGAAGACTAAATTAGAGATCCTAAAAATCAAAGGAGAAATTAATAAAATTGAAAGTCAAAAAGCTATTGATTTAATAAATAAAACTAGATGCTGGTACTTTGAAAAAACAAATAAAATAGACAAAGTATTGGTCATTATAATTAAAAAAAGGAAAGAAGAAAACCAAATTGACAGTATCCAAGATGAAAAGGGAGACCTCACCTCTAATGAAGAGGAAATTAAGGCAATAATTAAAAACTATTATGCCCAAGTATATGACAACAAATATGGCAATCTAGGTGATATGGATGAATACTTACAAAAACATAAATTGCCTAGACTAACAGAGGAAGAAATAAATTACCTAAACAACTCTATATCAGAAAAAGAAATTGAACAAGCCATCAAAGAACTCCCTAAAAAAATCCCCAGGTTCAGATGGATTCACAAATGAATTCTATCAAACATTCAAAGAACAACTTATCCCAATATTATACAAGCTATTTAACATAATAAGCCAAGAAGGAATTCTACCAAATTCCTTTTACAACACAAATATGGTTCTGATTCCAAAGCCAGGCAGGTCAAAAACAGAGAAAGAAAACTATAGACCAATCTCCCTAATGAATGTAGATGCTAAAATCTTAAATAGGATACTAGCAAAAAGACTCCAGCAAGTCATCACAAGGGTTATTCACTACGACCAGGTTGGATTCATACCAGAAATACAAGGATGGTTCAATATTAAGAAAACCATCCACATAATTGACCATATTAACAAGCAAATGACAAAAGTCACATGATTATCTCAATAGATGCAGAAAAAGCCTTTGATAAAATACAACACCCATTCCTATTGAAAATACTAGAAAGTATAGGAATAGAAGGGCCTTTCCTAAAAATGACAAATACTATATATCTAAAACCATCAGCAAACTTCATCTGCAATGGGGATAAACTAGAAGCCTTCCCAATAAGATCAGGAGTGAAACAAGGATGCCCATTATCACCTCTATTATTTAACATTGTACTAGAAACACTAGCAGTAGCAATTAGAGAAGATAAGGAAATTGAACGTATTAAAATTGGCAATGAGGAGACCACACTATCACTCTTTGTGGATGATATGATGGTCTACTTAAAGAATCCTAGAGAATCAACCAAAAAGCTAGTCAAAATAATCAACAACTTTAGCAAAGTTGCAAGATACAAAATAAACCTGCATAAGTCATCAGCATTTCTATATATCTCCAACCCATCTCAACAACAAGAATTAGAAAGAGAAATTCCATTTAAAATCACCCTAGACAATATGAAATACTTGGGAATCTATCTGCCAAGACAAACACAGGAACTATATGAACACAACTACAAATCACTCTCCACACAATTAAAACTAGATCTAAACAATTGGAAGAACATTGATTGCTCATGGTTAATATGAGCTAACATAATTAAAATGACAATCCTACCCAGATTAATGTACTGATTTATTGCCATACCCATTGAACTACCAAAAAACTTTTTTACTGAATTATAAAAAAAAATAACAAAGTTGATTTGGAAGAACAAATGATCACGGATATCCAGGGAAATCATGAAAAAAAATGCAAAGGAAGGAGGACTTGCAGTCCCAGATCTCAAACTATACTATAAAGCAATGGTCATCAAAACAATTTGGTACTGGCTAAGAGACAGAAAGGAGGTTCAGTGGAATAGACTTGGGGTAAATGACCTCAGCAAGATAGTCTATGAGAAGCCCAAAGATCCCAGTTTTGGGGACCAAAACCCATTATTTGATAAAACTGCTGGGAAAATTGGAAGACAGTATGGGAAAGATTAGGTTTGGATCAACATCTCACACCCTACACCAAGATAAATTCAGAATGGGTGAATGACTTGAATATAAAGGAGGAAACTATAAGTAAATTAGGTGAATACAGAATAGTATAATTGTCAGATCTTTGGGAAAGGAAAGACTTTAAAACTAAGCAAGAACTAGAAAAAATCACAAAATGTAAAATCAATAATTTTTATTACATCAAATTAAAAAGTTTTTGTACAAACAAAATGAATGCATCCCAAATTAGAAGGGAAGCAACAAATTGGGAAATAATCTTTATAACAAAAACCTCGGACAAAATTCCTCAAATTTATAAAGAGGTAAACCAGTTGTATAAAAAAATCAAGCCATTCTCCAATTGATAAATGGGCAAGGGAAATGGATAGGCAATTTTCAGTTAAAGAAATCAAAACTATTAAAAAGCACATGAAAAAGTGTTCTAAATCTCTTATAATCAGAGAAATGCAAATCAAAACAACTCTGAGGTATCACCTCACACCTAGCAGATTGGCTAACATGACAGCAAAGGAAAGTAATGAATGCTGGAGGGAATGTGGCAAAGTTGGGACATTAATGTGAATTAATGTGAATTGTGAATTGATCCAACCATTCTGGAGGGAAATTTGTAACTATGTCCAAAGTGCAATAAAAGACTGCCTGCCCTCTGATCCAGCCATAGCACTGTTGGGTTTGCAGCCCAAAGAGATAATAAGGAAAAAGACACATACAAGAATATTCATAGCTGCCCTCTTTGTGGTGGCAAAGGTCCAACACTCTAGATGACCATCTGTGATTAAAACTACCTTGGGTTCAAGTTCCCTTCAATTGGGGAATGGCTGAACAAATTATGGTATATGTTAGTGATGGAATACTATTGTGCTCAAAGGAATAATAAAGTGGAGAAATTCCATGAGAACTGGAACAACCTCCAGGAATTGATGCAGAATAAGAGGAGCAGAACCAGGAAAACATTGTATACAGAGACTGATACACTGTGGTACAATCAAATGTAATGGACTTCTCCATTAGGGGAAATGCAGTGATCCTGAACAACTTGGAGGAATCTATGAGAAAAACCAATATCCACATTCAGAGGAAACGTTGTGGGAGTAGAAACACTGAAGAAAAACAATTGCTTGAATACATGAATGGAAGGGATATGGTCCAGGATGTAGACTCTAAATGAACATCCTAGTGCAAACATGAATATAGGTTCTGATCAAGGACACAAGTAATACCCAATGAAATTGTGCATCAACTGCGGGAAAGGTGGGTGGTGTGGAGGGAGGGAAATAATGTGATTATTGTAACCAAGGAATAATGTTCTAAATTGCTAAATAAACTAATTCAAATGGGAAAAAAAGACTTGGAAAAAAAGGAACAGACTGCTGGAAACACAAGTCAGGATCTGAGGAGAAGTAGACCCAACAAACCTGAAACCACGCTAAAAATATAAGGAATTGGTCGGGTTTTCTAAAGCCTATCAGGAATAAACAATTCTTAGAATCAGAATTTGAGTTCTTTGAGGGCAAGAATTATCTCATTTCTGTCATCTTTGCTTTCCTAGTGCCTAGCACAGTGCTTAACACATAGTAGGTACCGTAATACATGCTTTTGATTGATTACTAGGATAAGTACTTTTCCTTGGTTTGGGTTGAATGATGAGGAAGGAAGGTTGGGAGGAATGGAAATGGTGGGGGGAATGGAAATTATTCCCCAGCAGAGGGAATGCTTCTATATCTAGTCTTTATGTAATTATTTAAGGTTGGTAGTCTTTACAAATATGACCTCATTTTATCCTGACAACCATCTTGGGAGGTAGGCATTATTATTTCCATTTTTCAGATGATGAAACCACAGTGGAGAAGTTAAGCAACTGGTCCAGAATCACACTAAGTGTCAGATTTGAACTAAGGGCTTCCTGAAACACTCTAAATGACCATCTGTGATTAAAAATATCTTGGGTTCAATCCCCTTTTTTAATGTATAGATTTCCACTGGCCATTCTGGCAATGTCATTTACACAACTGGGAAATCTCCACGTCTAGTTCTGCTTCCACTCATGCTCATATCCTCTAGGTAACTTCCCCTGGATGTCCTACTGCCCTCTCCTCAAGTTCATAGTGCTCCCCAAAATCTGGCTTCTAGACCATTTCTGTCTTTTCGGCAAGGCTTTTTTTTTATTTTAAAGCTCTTACCTTCTGTCTTAGAATCAATACTATGTATTGGTTCCAAGGCAGAACAGTGTTAAGGATTAGGCAATGGGGGTTAAGTGACTTGCCCAGGGTCACCCAGCTAGGACAGGTTGAACTCCTGACCTCCCATTTTTAGGTTTGGCTCTATCCAGTGAGCCACCCAGATGTACCCAAGATGTTAAAAAAATCTTTACCACTGAGAGCCCAGAATAGTTCCAAGAATGATGACATCATGAAAGAGTTGTCTTATGTCAACCCAGCTATCTTTCAGGAAGTCTAACCTCAAGAATTGAAGTCAAACTGTGTGAGAGAAAGACACTAGAAACTGAGGAAGAAGAAAAGGGTGTGTATTTTAATGTATTCTCAGCAGACTCCTCTCCTAAGAAGAGGAGCCCATTACATGCAGAGATTAGCCAGCTTTTATTATTTGAAAGATGAGGAAGAGAATAAATTTAAAAAAAAAAACAGATTTTGTACCTTGAGGGACAGAGTATAACAGCATATTCTTAGCTCCTTGGGGTGACTTTTGGGGTCTAGAGGAGAGAGGCTGATAACAATTAAACTTATCTGGAACTCTCTGGAGCCCTTCCTGGTGAGATAATGATTTTCTTATCAGGAAAAGTTCATTGGATTATTCTCAGCCCAGACCCTGTTGGTGTGAGTTAGAGCTGGGCTCAATTGCTTTTAGTCACAAAGGATTATTGTTATGTATCGAACAAATCCAATCAGTTATTATAGTCAACATTTCTTTCACTTTCTCAGTTTCTAGCCTGGTAAATAGGGAGCATGACTCTAGCTATTCATTATGTTTTTTTTCTATTATAAACATCTATCTAGTATACCTTTATTTAAGAGTCTTAAACTGTGGTTAAATGTACCAGTCCATTACAAAGAACTTGCTGCTGTCCATGTTTTTAGTCATGAATGAGCAGGCATGTTTATAGTACATGGGGATTTAAGGCTGTTCTGAGGCAAAACCCTTCTTACTAACTTACTAATAAAAGACAGTGTTAATTTGGTGGGGGAAAAAAGAGAAAAAAAGTCATCTAAATACCAATAGATGGTGGGTGCTAGTAAGAGAAACTGGAGGAATGGTATTTTCTCTTATTATCATTAAAGAAACCATCATTTTTCTAGATAATAACATTTTAAGTTTTCTGGGAATTGGAAAATTTTCTATACTAGAATTCAATAAGACAAACATATTAAATCCCTTTACAAGCAGAGGATTCTAGAACTAAGGGGAAGAAGAGATGGGGCCACAACTGTGGTGAGTTAAAAAGGTGCTGGACTCCTCCGGGTATCCATTTTGGAAGGCTGTGGCCGAATTCACTCTCCTTTCTGCAACTCTAACTTGAGGGTTGTTAGTCTTTGGAGTTCCAAATAGTCGACCTCTCTCTGTCCTTTCCTATCCTCTTGGCTGCTTGGAAAAAAAGTCACAGCATCAGATGTCCAACAGAAGCAGAGTGTGTAAAGGTAAAAACACCCCCAGTTCCCTTTAAGGCAAAGAATACCAAGATATTATGTAAAGTGTATACTCCCTAGAGGTTCCAAACACCAAGTGTTCTTCTCTTAAACAAGATCCAAAGGAACTCTGGGAAGGAGTCAGGAGTCCTGGTCCTAGAGAGAGACTGGCTTTCAGCCTTTGTGCTTTAATTATTTCCTGTTCATCCTGTGGCAGCTACACTGTATATTTAACTGAGGAAACAGGCTTAGGGAACTACTGAAGATAGTTGGTCAGAGGTGAACTTAAGTGTCCTGACTCATCATGACCAGTACTATTCTGACTATAACAGTATGCCTCTGTAGGGGTATGACGTAAAGAAATAAGAATGGGACTGATGAAATTTTAAAGGTCTAGTTCTGCTCTATCCCAAATTAGCTATATATGATCTAGGGCATGAAAACAAGCCCTAAGCTCTCTGGGTATTGGTTTCCTCTTCTGTAGAGGAGAAGGTTGGACCAAATTATATGATCTGAAAGCTTCAAAATAAAACAGCTTTGAGTCATCATCTCATAGCCATCAAACTGGCAAAAATAATAAAAGACAGCAAAATTCAATGTTGAAGATATTCTTATACCTTTCTGAAAGGTTTTGTTTAATATGCAATAGAAGCTATAAGAATTAAAAGTAAAAGCTACAAAACTAATTCTAGTCTCTGACCCAGTTATTCCATTGTTGGGCATATGCCCTGAAAGTGTTGTTATCAAAAACAAAACAAAAAACTGTTTTCATTGCATTATTATAAGTAATTGCAAAAAACTGAAGAAACAAATATTCAAACAATAGAATAGTTAAATAAATTATGATATATTCATGCAGGAATTTGGTTAAAGTCTAACAACTATGAGGAGTACAAAGAAATCTAGAAATGCCATTATGAAATAATGCAAAGTGAAAAAGCTGCACTGAAATAAATTTAACTATAAATAGTTAACTAAGCAAATGTATTAGTTGTTAACAATATTAAACAGTACAACTAATTAAGTTTTCTTGGAAACTATTTACAGTTAAATTATTTCAACACAGAAAATAAAACAGCTACATAGATGTCTGGGTTAGTGAGAGTGTGTTTTTGACACAAAGAATCCATATTTCGTTTAAGGGTCATTCCCCCATTAAACCTTGCCATGGTTTTTCTGTTCATGCAGATTCAATAAAAAAAAAAAAACACACCAACTTATTGATTACTACAAATTGCTTTATCTCCAACAAAGAGAGTGCTCCCTCAGCAGACCTTTGCCCTCTAGGGCAGTATCACCTGGGGAATATACAGCATAATGAAGGATTGGGCATAAAGTTGGCCAAGGAGAGATCCTTCAACATATAATATATATTAGAATATCTGAGAAGGGAAAGAGTTATTGGCTCCTGATTGGGATATACTGAAAGGCTTCAAGGCTTCAAGGAGGTGGTGGTTCTTGAGCAGAGCCATGAATGAAAGAAGAAATCCAAGAGGCTACTTGGAAGAGGGAGTGTATTTCCGGAGATTAGGGACAAAGGGGATAACTCTGGCTTTTGATATTATCCCATGGATGTCTGGGATTAGAAGGCTTTGGTGACTGTAGAAGCCCCTCTCTTCTCTTTCTTTCTCTTCAATGAACTCCAAAGGGTAAAGGGCTAATGCCCCTTAGAAGAGAGGCAATTCCCTAGCATTTTTCCTCCTTCTCAGTACCAGTGCTATGTCTTTCTTTGCAGAACAGGACTAGAAGCCTACTTTACCATATGCCCTTTAAAGACATCATCTGTCATTAGCTTTTGCTGCATGACCTTCCACTGCTTTCGACTAATTCTTCCAACCCAGTTTGTTTGTTTATTTTTCATAGTGTATACAAGTTTTATTGAAAACTCATGGAAACTCAAAAATGAGAAGAGTGTCACTTGTTGGGAAAGTGCCAATGGGTGACATTTTGCAACCCAAAACACTGAAATGATAGATTAGAGTATCTAAATAAACAAAATGATTTTTATTGATCTCTTAACTGAAGATAGCACTGTACACTTTCATGTCTTTAAGTTTTATGACTAGAAAGTCTTGCTTCTTGATTTCCTAATTCCCAGGACACAAAGTTACCATTTACAGAACACGAACCTGCTTTTCTTGTTGCTGTTCAGTCATTTTTTTCAATCATTTTTCAAATGGGGTCATGAAGGATCAGAAACAAGAAACATCTCTTAATGCAATTCAGTTGCACAGCATCTTTTTTGACTATTATACTGTATTATTTACTCATGTTAAACTTTCAGAACCTTAAATGGCTCAATTTTTTTTTCAGATGAACTGCTCTCTCTTCCATTTTGTAATTGTGATGTTGATTTTTTTGTGTGGCAGATACTGGAATTCCTTTCTATAGCACATTTTACAGTTGAAGAAACTGAGGCAACTAGGGTTAAGTGACTTGTCTAAGATCAAACAGCTAGTAATTCTGAGCATGGATTTGAACTGAGGAAGAAGAATCTTCTTGGCTCCATGGAGGCTTAGCACTCTACCTACTGTAAGCTTACCTAACTGTAAGATTTCATATTTATGCTAATTAAATTTTGTCTTCCTGACTGTGGCCTGATTTGCTCAAATCTTCTAGGAGCCTGTCATTATCCCTACCAGTTTTATTTCACCTGAAACACTGATAAGTGTTTTATTTCACTTGAAACATTGATAAGCCTTCCCTTAGACAAGTTATTGATGAAAATGTTCAATAGTAGAGAGCCTTGGGGGAATGCTCTGAAGCCAAAGTTGAGGTGTGACTTAGATTTAGCCATTCAACCAGTTTCATATCTCTCTATTGTATTATCATCTAGTACAGTGCATGCTTCTACACGTTTTCCATAAGAATATATGAAATAACTATCAAATTCTTGGTAAAAAATTATACTTATACCCTGATCTTCTAGTTTAATGACTGCCAAAAAAGGAAATGAAGTTAGTCAGGAATGACCTGTTTTTGTTGTAGCCATGTTGGCTCTTTATAATCACTTCTCCCTTTTTTCTAGAATTTTCTTGGGAAAAGAAGTCAAAGTCACTAGCCTTTCTAGTTAGCAGATTCTATTCTCTTCCCTTTCCCCCAAACTGAGAGAATATATATATATATATGTATACATATATATATATATTCTTTGCTAATTTGATGGAAATTCTCTAATTCTTTATTATCATTCAAAAATCATTGATTCAATAATCACATTTGTATTTTGTTTTTTTTTTAAGTACCTAAGGTTGTAGTGCCCCTTGGTCAGGTGACTTAAATTCTTTAGGAGTAGCTAAGTGCTCCATTACAGTTTTTAAATTTTTTATTTTAAATATAACCCTTTCCTTCCATCCTAGATTCAATACTATGTATTGGCTCCAAGGCAGAAGAGCAGTAAAGGATAAGCAATTGGAGTGAAATGCCCCGGGTCACTATCTAGATACTTTGGATTCCAATTATTTAATAGCTATTTTGGTTCCAGACTTACCAATCCAAAGATGACACTTCTTCAAAGAGAAAACCAAAGCAAGACAGGAACCAAGAGACTTTGCTCCCCACCCCCCATCTCTAATTATCACTTTTCCATTTACCCAGAAGAGTGATCTATCCCCTTTCCTATTCTCCACAACATAGTTAAAAAAAAACAAACCCAAACCTGTTTCTTGTTTTCCTTAGCTTTCCTTACTCATCTCTTCTGAGTTTTAGCATCCAGACACAATTTGATGGAACCATTTGATGGAATTGTGAATGTCTTTATGTCTGTCTTATGCTACCTGTCTTTCCTTCTTCATGTGTTTTGAAAGTTTAACTTGGCTGGTGGTTCCCTGTATTCTCTCTGGACATGGGTTGGAATACTGCCCATGATAGCTGTGTGATCAACAATTAACCTCACCAAGCCTCCCTCAGCTTCTCCTTCTGTAAAATGAGGATAATAATGTGTATAGTACTTAATTCAGGCAATTGTTGTAAGGATCAAATGAAATAAAGTGTATAAAACAGTCACAAAATTTTAGGTGTGAATTGAATGTCAGTTATTATGATATGAATTGTAGCCTAAGACCTAAATTTTTGAAAGGCAAGTTGGAACCTTATAATAGCAATTTTTTGAGGCTAACAACTTGGCTCTCCAGCTACCAATTAGGTGGGGCAAGTGTGATGACAAAACCTTGGAGTTCACTCCTCCCTTTGACTCAAACTGTTACAGTGATAGTAGGGTGACTCAAGACACTCTGCCCTGGGATCAAGGGAAAAAAGGTGAGATAGTAAAAGGAAGAGAAGGAATTCTTGTCAGAAGTCACGTAGCTAACAACCAGAGTATCATGGGTTCAGAGAATCACAGGTTTAGAGATGGAAGTGACCTTTGAGGTCATTTGGTTCAAGCTCTTTGTTTTACAGATCAGAAAAGGGAAGACTGTAGAGGTTATTTTTTAAATTAATTTTCATAATTTCACCTTTAATTAGTAAAGTTATCACCTATCATTTTTGGAAAGCAAAAAGGAACTCCCAAATAGTTTTTAAACCCTTACCTTCCATCTTGGAGTTAATACTGAGTATTGGCTCCAAGGCAGAAGAGTGGTAAGGGCTAGGCAATGGGGGTCAAGTGACTTGCCCAGGGTCACACAGCTGGGAAGTGGCTGAGGCCAGATTTGAACCTAGGACCTCCCGTCTCTAGGCCTGACTCTCAATCCACTGTGCTACCCAGCTGCCCCCCCAAATAGTTTGTTTTAAGTAATTTTCAGATTAAAAAAAAATCAAAGCTATAAATAATCATATGGTAAAATAATCAAAATCACTTGATTAGAGGTACCACCTCATACCTATCAGATTGGCCAATATGACAGTAATGGGAAATGATAAATAAATGCTGGAGGGGATGTGGCAAAATTGGGACACTAGTACATTGCTGGTGGAGTTGTGAGCTGATCTAACCATTTTGGTGGGCAATTTGGAACTCTACCCAAAAGGCTATAAAACTATGTATTTACTTTGATCCTGTATTACCACTACTGGGTCTGTATCCCAAATAGATAATATATAAGAGGAAAGGATTTACTTGTAAAAAATATTTATAGCAGCTCTTTTTGTGATAGTAAAGAATTGAAATTAATGAGATATTCATCAGTTGGGGGAATGGCTGAACATATGGAATACTATTGTGCTATAACAAATGATAAGCTAGATGATTTCAGAAAAAGCTGGAAAGATCTGCATGAACTGATGCAGAGCAAGATATGCAGAACTGGGTGAACATTGTACAACGTGACAGCAATATTGTACAATGATCATCTGTGAAAACTTGGCAATGCAATGATCTAGGACAAACCTGAAAGGTTTGTAATGGGGAATGCTATCCAACTTCAGAGAAAGGACTGTTGGAGTTGGATAGATATGAATGAAAGCATATTCTCTTTCGAAATCAAATAAATAAATAAATAAAGATCTTGGGGGGATGTTTTCTCTTCTTATTAATGTCTAAACTGTACAAAAGGTTTAATGTGAATATTCATCATTAATGGTCCATTTTTTTGTTGTTGTTCAGTCATGTGACCCCATCAGGACCTTCTGTCCTCCACTATCTCTTAGTCTGTCCAAATTCATGATCATTTTTTCCATGACACTATCATTTAATGTTACATTTGTGAAAAACTATACATAATGACATGATAAAATTAAAAATAGAAGGAAAGTCAAAGAAAAATGTATTTAAAATTTGTATAAAAGCATTTTTAAAAGTACTTCAAAATATGACAGGTGACCATGTTTTCCTGAGTGCCATCTCTAATTATGTACAAATAGAATATGCTCTGTATGATTCATACACACTAAATACAGTTCTTTGCCTGTATATGTAAAATGATGTCACATAAGGTCATTAGACAAATATAGGGTTTTTTTTGTACCTTTATTTAAAATTCAGGTTGTAAAATATATACTCTAAATATTATGGAACAAGGATTTTAGTTTTACATAGTACTTTAAAATCATAATGAAATGTTGGATTGGACCTTATTTGGAGTAAGCTATGAAAATATTGCTAATTTGATTATTTTAAAATATATTTTTCCCATTTAAATGTGAAAACAATTTTATCATTAATTTTAAATTTAAAAAATTAAAATGTCATTTATTTATTTAGCCCTTCCCTCACATCCTCACACCACAGAAGGCATCATCCAGCAAAATATATAGATTATGTTTATTGTGTTTCTACTTTTCTCTGGAAGTTGTGATAAAGGATGGTTTGCAAAAACTGAGAGATGGCAGACATCAGAGTGGGTGATTGACAGGAGCATGTGACTAAGGGAGGGTCACATGGGAGCCTGAGGCTTGAGATCTGGGAAAGATTCTATGCCCAAAAGACTTCATCTCATCTCTATCCTGGAAGGACCTGAGGTTGAGGCTTGGGAAGGCTTTCTCCTGAGACCAACCGAAGGAAAGAAATCTTTTGGGTCTGGCTGCTGGCAGCTTTGAATCAAGAAGATTGAAGATAATCTAGAAAGATGACATGAAGTCCATTGGGCATAGAATCTTTCCCAGATCTCAAACCTCAGGCTCCCATGTGACCCTTAGTCATATGTTCTTGTCAATCACCCACTGTGACATTGGCATCTCTCAGTTTTTGCAAACAATTCATCCTTGATCACAAAGTGAACATTCGTGAGTTATTTTTCAAATTTTAAATGTGTAGCTATATATAATGTTCTCTTGATTCTACTCATTTCATTCTTCATTATCTCATGTAGCATTCATTCAGCAATGGTATTGCTGGATCTAAAGATATACAGTTTTATAGTTCTCTGGGCATAATTCCAAATTGCTCTCTAAAGTGGTTGGATCAGTTCACAGTTCCACCAACAGTGTAATAGCATCTCTTCTTTTCCACATCTCCAACATTTATCATTTTGCCCTTTTGTCGTTTTAGCCAATCTGATGAGTGTGAGATGATACCTCAGAAATGTTTTGGTTTACATTTTCCTTATCAGTAGTGATTTAAAGCATTTTTCATGTACATATATATATGACTGATTTCTTCATCCAACAACTGTTCAAATCTTTTGCCCATTTGTTAGTTGGGGGATGACATTTATTTCCATAAACTGGACAAATTTCTTCATATATTTTATATATAAGACATCTACCTAAGAGACTATGAAATCCCCTCCCCCAATTTTCTGCTTTCTGTATAATTTTAGCAACATTTGTTCCCTTTTTACAAAAGCTTTTTAATTTAATGTACTTAAAATTACCCACAATACTCTCCCTCTGTTGTTTATTTATAAATTCCTCTCCTATTAGAATAGGTAATGTATTCCTATTTTAATTTGCTTATGACTTCTCCTTTTATGTCTAGATCATTCATCCACTTTGATTTTATCTTAGTGAATGGTGTAAGATATTGGCCCATACCAATAGCCAAAAGAAAACAGGGCAGGTGACCTGACAATTTTTACCAAATAGTGATTCCCCCACCCCCAATAGCCTGAATCTTTATTTTCTATATTTTTCAAGGTTACTATAAGCTTTTACTGCTGTTTATTATATGCCTGCCCTATTCTACTGATCTAACTTTCTATTTTTAGCCAAGATCAGATAGTTTTGATAACTACTGCTTTATAATACAGTTTAAAATCTGGCACTGCTAGACCTCCTTCCTTTATATTTTTTCATTAATTCTTTTGTTATTCCTGATCTTTCAAATTAATTTTATTACTTTTTTTCTAATTCAGTAAGATAATTTTTTGGTAATATGATTGGGATGGCATTGAATGAGTAGATTAGTTTAGGTAGAATTATCCATCCATTAACAATGAGTATTTCTCCAGTTATTTAGATCTAACTTTATTTGTGTAAGAAAGTGCTTTATAATGATGTTTGTGTAGTTTATGGGTTTATTTTGGCAAGAATACTCCGAGATATCTTATTCTATCTATGGTGATTTTAAATACATTATCTGTTTCTATCTCTTTTTATAGGACTTTGTTAATGATATATAAAAATGCTTTTGATTTATATAGTTTATTTTACGTCCTGCTACTTTACTAAAATTGAGTTTCAGCTAATTCTTAAACTGAATCTCTAGGATTGTCCACACATACCATCATATTGTTGTTGTTGTTTTTTAAAGATAGTTTTGTTACTTCTTTGCTCATTCTGATTCTTTCAGTTTCTTTTTCGTCTCTTATTGTTAGTATTTCTAATACTGTGTTAAATAATATTGGTCATAATGGGCACCCTTATTTGACTCCTGATTTATTGGGAAGGCTGCTAAGTTTATCCTTGTTACTTTTTGGTGATTTTAGAAAGATGTTTCATATCATTTTTTAAAAAATCTCATTTATACCTGTGCCTTCCAGTGTTTTTAACAGGAATGAGTATTGTATTTTATCAAAAACTTAGTTTTTTAAATTATTTTTGTTATTAATATGATCACTTTTATTGAGAGTTTTACTTTTTAAAAAACCATCCTTGAATTTCTGGTATAAATTTTGTTTGGTCACAATGTGTCATCTTTGTGATGTATTGTCATAGTCTCCTCGCTAGTATTTTATTCAGGATTTTTGCATCCATATTCATTAATGAAATTGTCCTATGTTTCCTTCTCTCTTTTTGCTCTTCCCAGTTTAGGTATCAGTATAATATTTGTTTCATAAAAGGAGTTTGGTAAAATGCCTTTTTAACCTATGACAGTCAAACTGTCTTAATCATGGCAGAACTTGTTGAATTTGGTATATGATGAATTTCGATGTGAAAAAAATTGTTGTGGTTTTCAACATTTGCTTGGGACTCAGTGCACTTGTTAGAACTTGTTGGCATAGAGACCTCTCCAGAAGCCTATGTCCACTCCAGTTGAAACAAAAGATCACGTGTTAGTTCAACACTGAGTTGCTGCAGGAACTTCAAAGGGAACAGCAACAACTAGAGGCACAGACTTCCCTTCAGGTGAGGAGGAAGCAAAGGAGGATATCCTCACTTCATTAATAAAGGAAATGGGTACAAAATGGGCAGAAGTGCAAAACTTTGTTGAAAAATCTCACCCTGATGAAGTTTTAACAGAATTGGAAATTTGTAAATGACCAGACCTTTTCCTACTTTAGAAGAATTTTGGAACAGAGACAAAAACAAACATCATTGAATAGTTTCTTATGAAGCTTACACCTGATGAATCTCAAGCAGGATTCAATGGTGATAAGGTACAGAAAAGAGAAAGAGAAAGAACTCCAGAAGGGCAGTTGCCCACTGATATTATGAAAAGGGACTCCTCTTCCAGACAATAAAAATTCTCCTCCTCACCATCCCTTTGGGCCATGAACTCTTCTCAATACAGGTAAAGTTAAGTTAAAATTACTTTATTTTATCTAATTGTTTTTTATTCATGTCTATGTATTATTAATGTTTATTTATAAAATAAATACAACTCTATTAATGGGTATAATCCCTTGTATAATTTTGGGTTTTCTGGGTGCCTGGAATAGATTAATTCAACTTTCATTATTCCTTATGGGAAAAATTCATTTGGTACTTGACCTTTTTGGTACTCAGCTTCCTTCTGGAATGAATTAATGACAAATACTAAGGTACCACTGTATTTCAAATAATTTATTTAATATTGGAATTAGTTAATCTTGAAATGTTTGGTAGAATTCATTTGTGAATCCATCTAGTCCTCATAATTTTTTTTTGAAGAAAGTTCATTTATGGACAATTCAATTATTTTTCTAAAACAGATTTATTTATATATTTTGTTCTCTTTTCTAATAGTCTAGGCAGTATATAAATACTCTTCTATTTCACTTACATTGTTCAATTTGATGGCATATAATTAGCAATATAATTCCTAATAATTGCTTTAATTTCATCTTCATTAATGGATTATTCACCCTTTTCATATTTAATGCTACTGATTTGGTTTTCTTGTCTCTTTTAAAAAATTATATTAACCAATGTTTTATCTAGTTTGTTTAATTTTTATAAACCAATTCTTAGATTTATTTATTCAGTGGTTTTTTACATTAAATTTTATTGCTCTTACCTTTAATTTTTAGTATTTCTAATTTGGTGTTTAGTTGAGGATTTTAATTTGTTTTTTTTTCCTAGTTTTTAAAATTTCATTCCCAATTCATTGTTTTTTCTTTCTCTGTTTTATTAATGTAAGCATTTAGAGATCCAAATTTTCCTCTGATTAATGTTTTTGCTGTATCCCACAAGTTTTGGTATGTTGTCCCATTATCATTCTCTTTAGTGAAACTATTATTGTTTCTGTGACTTGTTCTTTAACCTACTCATTCTTTAAGTTACTTAGTCTCCAAATAATTTTTACTTTGTGTTTCCATGGTCCCTTAATATATACAATTTTTATTGCATTATGGTTTGAAAAGGATGCATTTGATATTTCTGCTTTTCTACATTTAACTATAATGTTTTTGTATGCTAATCTATAGTCAGTTTTTGGAAAGCTACCATATGCTGCTGAAGAGCATTCCTATTCAGTTCTTTCCAGATAGCTATCATATTTAACTATCTAATATTCTATTATTAACATTTGTTTTTAAAATTCTGAGTTCCAAATTCTCACCCTCCGTTCTCCTTGAGACATTCTATATAGCTTATATATGTGTATTTATGTTGCTAATTTATTAGTACAATATTAAAATGAAATAACAATTTATATGTTTTCCACATGCATAATTTGATTTGTAGACTAGGCAAAAATGTAAACAGTGGAAATTTGGAGGGCACTATTCGCTCTTAGGTCCTAGTAATTGAAAGAAATTGACAGTAAACCCTTAACACATTTGCTTAAGAGATTAGTGCATGTAACTCCACAGTTGAGAAATTACTTACCTGGGGTTAGTTGCACAGCTAATTAGTGGTAGAGTCAGTATTAGAGTCCAGGTTTCATTGGCTTAGACCCATGTTCTTCCCATTACATTCTAATGTGGTCCCTGTTTTCTCCTTCCCAGGATGTACCATTCACCAGCCCTGGGTTTTTAATTAGAGGACCTAGATTTAAATTCCCTCCAAGTCACTTACTACTCAGATAATCTCAGACAAGTTATTTAACCCATCTGGTCTTCAGTTTTCATCATCTTTATAATCAAGAAGCTTGGGGCTTCTAGGTGGCACCCTGGAGAGAGTGCTGGGTCTTGTGGTAGAGGCATGGAGAGATAGGACTTGTAAGTCAAGACGCAAGAAACAAGCTGGGGACCTGACCTGCCTGTCAATCAAAAGGAAGGTTCCAAACGTGAAATTGCATCACACCCATAATATTGAGTAGCCCTAGGAAAATAATTGATAAGCAAATACAGTCCCTACTGGAATCACAGGAAAGCACACGAGAGCCATCAAAACACAGAAAAGAGAGCCCTGCCTAAGTTGAATTGATTAAAGTATAGCAAAGCACCTTTAAAGCTGAAGTATATGGTGCAGTTCCTGAATATATGCAGCCAATAACACAGTAATACAAAAGGAAAACTTGCATTTGAAAGAGTAGCAGCCATAGAAAAAAAGCCTCAATATAAAATATAAAATAGTCCCTCTCTGTAACATAGTAACAAAACAAAAAGAACTATCTCCAAGAACTACATATAGTAATAATCCAAGAAACAATATCAGTAACCATATGATAAACCTCCTTGATGAAGAAAAAAAATCGAAATCATTATTCTTACTAAAGTCTTGAAAACCTATGCATAACTCTTACCCCCATTCATGAAGGAAAACACATGTTGATCTAACTTGCAAGCATGAAGATGTACAAATGCAAAAAGCTTACCTCCCATGCATGAAGAAAATCACATGTTATCTTACACATAAAATTGATAAATTCTGGCACTCAAGAAGATTTCAACTCACTTCTATGCAAAAGTAACTTTTCACTCTTGCACACATACGTAAAAAAAAACTTACTTGCACACATGTTCATGGTTTGTTCATGTGTTCCTGGGTTCCTGATTATTGCAGCAGATCCTGATTTGAAGAACACAAGTCTTCAATCAAGTGATGGAAGATAGAAGAGTGATGTGTTGACCAGAGAGGATGGAAGAGTTTCTACAAGCAACATGAATGGACATGGAAGGACTTTGGAACTTGGAAATTTTGAAGTTTTGGCCATGAAGAAGTGCAAGACTGCATCATACATGTAAACACCACATACATGCATGCACATTCTACGTAATAATACATAGCAAAGTAAAATATCCCATGGATTGGGTAAGTATACAACATGCATAGTTACATGACAACAAGACACACTGATGAGTAAGTTCTGTGGAAAATTCAAACAAAGTTTTCTTTTCTGCATGAGTTTACACAGAAATTTAGAATGATGTACATATGTAAATTTGTATGGACACGTGTATTTACTAAGTTACTAACAAGCTAACTTTTTAGAGTAAGTTATTAACAATCTAACTACTAACAGCAGTGATAGCCTAGTGAATTTGTTTAAGGCTTAAGAAAGTAGAGACATAGAAGTTCTGAAGTATAGAAGTTAGATTGAATTATGATTGTAGGTTAGCATTTGTTAGTGTCAGGAAATTTTTCTTAGTAAATTTATAGACATTAGGAATTAGAATATTTGCATATTCTTAATGTTAGTGGAATTGCTGAGATGATTTGGAAATTGTTATTTGTTTTGTTCATCTAATTCCCCTACCTAAACCATTTTCCTATAACCTATTCTTAGCTTAGCATTTAGATAGATAGAACAGCTAAGATGAGTTTAGGATTTTGGTATTTTGGGGGGGTAAGAGTATATGTCAGATAGCAAAGAGTTAAGATAGATAGATGAAATTATTAAGGTATCATTGAAAAATGCAAGTTGCATTTTTTATCTAATAAAAGGGGGGATTATGGTAGAGGCATGGAGAGACAGAGGACTTGTCTGAAGTCAGGAAGACTCCTCCTTCTGGTCAAATCTGACCTCGGACACTTACCTAACTATGTGGCTCTTGGCAAGTCGCTTCAACCTATTGGCTTTAAAAAAATAAAATAAAATCAAGAAGTTTGACTCAATGGCCTCTATGGTCCCTTCCTGATCTATATCTATGACCCAGAAATCTAATCCACTTCAACTATGATTCCAACTCTTTACTTTATTCCCTTTGTTACTAATATTCAATAGAATGATATAGAAAAAAAAACCCTGGAAATAAAATGAACACAAAATACTAGCAGAGGAAGAAAAGAATAGAGGAAAAGAGAAAATGAATTGACAAAAAATATGATTAGGAGTCAGAAGATTCTGATGGAAGTCCCACCTCTGTTATTTATTAGTTGTTTTACCTTGAAAAGAACACTTCTCTTTTTCTGATTTTCAGTGTTCTCATTTTTGGAATGAGGAGGATGAATTAAGTAGTCTCTAAGGTTCTTCTAAGTAAAATGTCTATTAGTTGAACTGAAAGGAGAGTTAATGAGTCTTGAAAAGGAGAAATGAATTTAACATTTCTGGCAATGAATCTCTGTGAAACTCAATTTGACTCCATAGTGGACTTATGGAGTCTTTGTTTTTAAAAATAAACAGCTTTATTTTTTTTATTTATTCACATTCATTTTTAAATATCCTCTCCCTCTTTCAATATGAAAACATTCCTTGTAACAAAGATTTTTTAAAAAACAAAAGCACATAGTTCCCCAAAGATAGCCTATATAGCAACTGTATCTAAAAGCATATATAACATTTCTATAACCAAAACTCTCACCTTTTCAGTGAAAGGAATGATCAACACTTTGTTACCTCTTCTCTAGGGCCAAGACTGGTAAATATACTTTTATTTTTCTTTTTGTTTACATTGCTATCATCCTTGTGTCAACTATTTTCCTGGTTCTTCTTAATTCACTTTGTATAAGTTGATAGAAATCTTCCCTTTTCTCTAAATTTCTTATATTCTTCAATAGAATTCCATTATATTCTTATAATTTATTCAGTCATTGTTTAGCAATTGAAGGGTATCTACTTGGCTTCCAGTTTTTTGCTTTCACTAAAGATGTATGACTATTTTAATGCATAGAGGATCTTTCTTTATATTTTGACCTCCTTCATATATATATACCTAATGGTAGAGTGTCTGGGTCTTTTGCTGAAACATAAGAAGTAATTAATTTTTTCTTTGCCATAGGAGCACACATTACCTATGGGCCTTTGACCTTTGGGGTTTCCCTCTCTAGATTATAGTTTTTCACCTATAATTCTTGTGTAGACATGCTGGCATTTGTGTGTGTGTATGTTTTCTTGTTTGTGATTTTTGTGGCTTTGTCCAACCTTGACTGACTCAAATCAAAAGAAAATGATTCATTATATAACTTTGGGCCTCTTTTGAAATGGGAAACAATTAGAAAGTAGCCTCACAGCCCTAAGGGGAATGACTGATTATATTTGTGCTCTAAAAATTGCTGGGTGCAAAACCTAAGCAGCTACCAGCTAAGAATTGGATAATAATAATATTGACAACTCAATTACTGACCTATTTTAGAATGAGTGATTGGTCAAAAGGAGATTGTAACTCTCCTGGCTAATAGGGACTCATGCCTTTGAGAACAGGCTGTCTGTTCTGCCAGGTACCAACCCCAAGAGGATGCTTCTTCCAGAAAAAAAGCAAAAAAAAAAAAGCAGCAGAATGTAGGGTTTTGCCCTCCACTTCAGAGCTATTCTCTGACTCATCTTATAGAATAATGAAAAGTCTTTTAACTTGCTGTTGTGCCAGAACTGAGGGTGTATACCAATGACACCATCAATAAGTCAATCTCTCTATTTTCCTTTCTGATCCTTTTTCTGAAGTGTCTCATCCAATCAAGAATCCTGTCTCCCTACATGGAAGCAGTGTCATCAGGCTGTCCCTCCTGGTATAACCCTTCTGGGTTTGGGACTATATTAGGATTATAAATCATTTTCCTCACCTATGAAGTAGGCACTGCAAGTATTATCAGGCACATTTTACAAATGTTAAAACTGATGCTTGCCCATGATTACATAGCAAGTTAACTTCAAAGCTTGAGATCTGTCTCTAAGTTCATTCTTCCTTCTAGGCTTTACTGCAGGTGACATAGTTTAAAAAAAAGGACAACTAGAAAAGACAGATTCTTGGAATAAGACACCATGTAGCTCTAGTCATACTTCAATAAAAAGTATGCTACTAAAAATGAGTCCCACTTTTAGGGAGTCTTTTTGGTTGGGGATTGTTAATGATATTGGGCAGAAAGTCAGGAAGATCTGAATTCAAATTTGACCTCAGATACTTAATAGTTGTGCCACCCTGGGCAAGTCACTTAAATTCTGTTTGCCTCAGTTTTCTTGTCTGTAAAATGGAGATAATAATAGCACCTACATTTCAGGATTGCTATGAGGACCAAATGAGAAAATTAGTGCCTGGCACATAGTAAGTATAATATAAATGTTAGCTTTTATTATAATTATTAGTGGGTATTTCAGTCTCGTCATTTCCTTGACTTTGGTAACTGCCTCAGGTTCCAGAACCTGCCCAGTCCACATCTTTGGGGGTCCTCAACTAGGTGTGGCAGCGAAGGCATAAATGAATGATGGAAGACAGTTGAGAGTGTCAGCCTGTGGCCAGACTTTGCAAGGACCTGCTCCATCTGGCCCACAGTTGTGTTTATCTTTATACCCCTCAATGGTTACATATTTTCTTGGCACACAGCTACTTTATATTCAACATATATGTTCAATGCAGATAATTGGATAAGTGATACATTAGCTTTTAACAAATTGTTTGATTAACATTCTATAATCATTCTACATACTATATTGTTACTATTGATTCTGACAGGCCTTTGCAAAAGATAAATGATTTTGTCACAGGCAGTGTAGCTAGAGGTCCATTCTTTCATTAACCTGTGAGGTGCTTGAACTTGCATAGAATCCAAGAAAAATCATTTGTTACTTTTAATAAAATAGATAATCAATCAGGAGCTCTTAGAAGATAATCAACAAACACTGCTGCCAAGTTTTTTAAATATGAAGCTAATCATTTTTCTAATGTTTCACTGGGAGTTTCCAAGACAGATTTTAGTTGGTAAAACAAGTCACTGAGGCATGGTATACCAATCTCTCCCTAGGGTGATTGATATACTGACTTAGGATAATTTGTTCCTGGTATGTACATGGGGGTGGAGAATTTTGAGTACAGCTCTGTTAAAAGTCTTTTAGGTTTGATTTTGTAAACAAAATCTTCTTTGCTTCCCTCCTTCCTTCCTTCCTTCCTTCCTTCCTTCCTTCCTTCCTTCCTTCCTTCCTTCCTTCCTACCTACCTTCATTCCCCACCTGTCTTAGAATTAATACTGGGGCTGTTACTGGGTTCTAATCCTGGTTAGGTCCAAAAGGTCTACAGTTGATTTTATGTTCTATATGCTGAAGTGTTCCTCTGGGAATTGAAGAGAATTTTAATGCTATTTTAGGTGCAGAAACCGAGAGTCAAGAAAGAGGTTAAATAATTTTCTAGAGATCTTATAGCTAATTTGTACCAGAATGTGCACTGGAACCCAGATCTTGGATTTGGGACACTTTCAGGCTCATCTTCCACTTTCCTCCCTTGCTCCTCCAGCTAAGTCCCTTCTCCAGCAAAAATGCACACCTAGATGGGATTTCTTAGTAACCTAGGCTCTGGCAGGGAGGGTTATGAAAGAGAAGTATTTGCTTGGAAACAACCCTTCCTTATAATAAGGGACCCAGCAGTTTGGAAACTGGCCCAAGCTCAAGGGATACAACAACAAACTTTGATTAAGGACATGCTGTGTGCAGCCACAAACACATCAATCACCTGCTATGCACAACTACAAACATTTGTTAATCACCTGCTATGCACAGATCCAAAGTTTAGATAAGACATTGTACTTTATCTCATGGGGCCAAGATAGTTAAAGAGGGAAATAAGACACACAAACACACACACTCACACAATGCTATAATATATGAAAAGTACATTGGCAGCTAAGTGGCACAGTGGATAGACTCCACCAGAAAGACAGACACTAACTGTGTGACCCTAGCAAGTCACTTTGCCTCCATTTCTTCATCTGTAAAATGATCTGGAAGATGAAATGGCAAAGCACTGCAACATCTCTGCCAAGAAAACCTCAAATGGGTCATGAAGAGTCAGAACTGAAAATGACTGAACAACAAACATTGGATAGTAACAAAATTTGACTGTGAGGTCTAGGAGAGATGGATCAAAGAAGGTTTTCTAAAGGAGATAGAATTTAAGATGGGTTTTAAATGATGGATAGGCAAAGAAAATGTGGGAGAACATTCCAGGCATAGTGGAAAGCTTAAGCAAAGACAGAGCTTGGAGATCTGAGAGTAGGTTGAATATTCAGGGCCAAAATGATATTCCTTTTGGAGCTGTGTCCTAACTCCTGCCCCTAAGCAGTTTAGGCTATTTTTTCCTTAAAAGGTACTGAGACAAAACTCCATAGGCTCATAGGAATAAGGTTCAGATTCTGGACATATGTTCCTTGTCTTTTGGGTACAACGCAGGAACTCCAGACTTAGTTTCTGATGCTTGGTTGGTGAGGAATGATGGACAGCTTTGACATGGGAGCTTCACCCACCTGAATCAACTTTAGGTACCTTCAGTGCCTAAAATTATTGAATATACTTCTTCCATTTCCAAGTAAATTTTCAATGAATTCCTTGGGTGAATTCAAGACAAAGAAAGACTTGTGTTTGGAGTATGGTAGTTTTCTTTGAGTATTTGGAGGACTGTAGTCTAAAAACTTGTTTTGTTTGGCCCTGGGAGGCAAAATTAGGACAAATGGGAAAGAAAGGTAGCAGAATAGAGGCAAATTTATGCTTAAAAAAGAAAACAAAACTCTTACCTTCCATAATTACAATGGATTGGTTCCAAGGCAGAAGAGTTGTAAGGGCCAGGCAATGGGAGTGACTTGTCCAGGGTCACACATCTGATGTCAGCTATGAACCTAGGACTTCCTATCTCTAGACCTGGCTCTCAATCCACTAAGCCACTTAGTTGCCCCTGAAATTTAAATTTAATATAAGGAAAAGACTTCCTGACAATGGAAGCTTAGAAGAGATCCCTTCCAGGGATTGTCTCCCTTCTCCTCAGAGAGAGAGCTTTAAGCCAAGTCTAGATGACCATGTACCCAGTGTGTTATAGCTAGAGATAGAAATGAAGCCTGTGATTTAATTTGTTTAGGGAATTCTTGGATAAGAAATTTTCTCCACTGATACAGCTTGGCATCTTCTCTGTTAAACACTAATGCAATAAATGATTTGCCCATGGCCTTACATGTGCATTAGAAGGAGTACTTGAATCTTGGTATTCCTGGCTCCAAGGTCAGCTCTCTACTATGCCACATTGCTTCTCTTTGTCATACAAAGGATTCTTGTTCAAGTATGGTTTGGACTAGAATAATCTTTAACATCCCTACTCATTCTGAGCTCCTGTGATTCTGTGATATTATGGGCTAGGTTATATGCTAAACATAAATGATATACTCTAGTTGGGAAAAGAAGAAAATATATGAATAAATAACTCATGAAACTCTTCTTGTCTACACCATTTCTTCTGGTGATAATGATTGATATCACAAGAAAAACTCAGTCATTAAAAGAATTATAGGAGAGAAGAAGAGAGAAGAGATTCTTTAGAGTTTAAGTTGCCAAGGTTAGCTCCAGGAAGGAGATAGGTTTAGAGGTGGGTTTTGAAAAAAGGGGCAGGATTTCAATATGTGCAGAGAGGAAATGGAGCATATTTTGTGGAAGGAATGGTGTAATAAAAGGCAAATTTTCATAAGGCATGTTTAGGGAATTATAAGCAGAACAATAGGGCAAGGAGCATCTTGGGCACAGCTGGAAATGAGACTGGAAAGGCCAAAGTTGAGTTCAGGTTATGGAGGGCCTGAGTGCTAGCCAAGGAGATTGAATTGTATCTAATTAAGTAATGGAGAATCATTCAGGTTTTTGAATGGAGGTTTCTATGAGTCATATGTAGGACTAGTTGGGGAAAGACAGTATTAGAAGGGATAGCTCTACCCCAAAGAGATAATAAGGAAAAAGACTTGTACAAGAATATTCATAGCTGCACTCTTTGTGGTGGCCAAAAATTGGAAAATGAGGGGATGCCCATCAATTGGGGAATGGCTGAACAAATTGTGGTATATGTTGGTGATTGAATACTATTGTGCTAAAAGGAATAATAAAGTAGAGGAATTTCATGGAGACTGGAACAACCTCCAGGAAGTGATGCAGAGCGAAAGGAGCAGAACCAGAAAATCATTATACACAGAGACTGATACACTGGTACAATCGAAGGTAGTGGAGTTCTCCATTGGTGTCAATGCAATGTCCCTGAACAATCTGCAGGGATCTAAAAAATACTATCCACAAGCAGAGGATAAACTGTGGGAGTAAAAACAACGTGGAAAAGCAACTGCCTGACTATAGGGGTGGAGGTGATAGGACTGAGGAGAGACTCTAAATGAACACTCTAATGCAAATACCAACAACATGGAAATGGGTTAGAAACAGGAACACATGTCATAACCAGTGGAGTCATGCATCGGCTATGGGAGAGGAAAGGATGGAGGGGGAGAAAAAGAAAATGATATTTGTTTCCAGTGAATAATGTTTGGAAATCACCAAATAAAATAATGTTTAAAAAAAAGAAATAAAAGTTTGGAAAATCCTATTTTAAAAAAAAAAAGAAGAAGGGATAGCTCTCAGGTAAGAGAAGTGAATGAAATCTTAGAAAAATTAGAGTTAGTAGACATGTGGAGAAAAATAAATAGGGACAAAAAGGAATATACCTTCTTTTCTGCAGCACATGGTACATTCACAAAAATTGACCATGTATTAGGGCATAAAAACATTGCAAACAAGTGCAAAAGAGCAGAAATAATAAATGCAACTTTCTCAGATCACAATGCAATGAAAATAATAATAGTAAGGGAACATTGAGAGGTAAATCAAAAATTAATTGGAAATTAAACAATATGATTCTCCAAAACCAGTTAGTTAAAGAACAAATCATAGAAACAATTAATAACTTCATTGAAGAAAATGACAATGATGAGACATCCTTTCAAAACCTATTGGATGCAGCCAAAGCAGTACTCAGGGGGAAATTTATATCCTTGAGTTCATATATTAACAAATTAAGAAGGGCAGAGATCAATGAATTGGGCATGCAAATTAAAAAATTAGAAAGTGAACAAATTAAAAATCCTCAGATGAAGACTAAATTAGAGATCCTAAAACTCAAAGGAGAAATTAATAAAATTGAAAGTCAAAGAACTATTGATTTAATAAATAAGACTAAAAGCTGGTACTTTGAAAAAACAAATAAAATAGACAAAGTACTAGTCAGTCTAATTTAAAAAAGGAAAGAAATAAACCAAATTGACAGTATCCAAGATGAAAAAGGAGACCTCACCTCTAATGAAGAGGAAATTAAGGCAATCATTAAAAACTACTATGCCCAATTATATGGCAACAAATATGGCAATCTAGGTGATATGGATGAATACTTACAAAAATATAAATTGCCTAGAGTAAAAGAGGAAGAAATAAATTACCTTAACAACCCCATTTCAGAAAAAGAAATTGAACAAGCCATCAAAGAACTCCCTAAGAAAAAATCCCCAGGGCCTGATGGATTCACCTGTGAATTCTATCAAACATTCAAAGAACAACTAATCCCAATATTAAACAAACTATTTGACAGAATAGGCCAAGAAGGAGTTCTACCAAATCCATTCTACGACACAAACATGGTACTGATCCCAAAGCCAGGCAGGTCAAAAACAGAGAAAGAAAACTATAGACCAATCTCCCTAATGAATATAGATGCAAAAATCTTAAATAGGATACTAGCAAAAAGACTCCAGCAAGTCATCACGAGGCTTATTCATTATGACCAAGTAGGATTTATACCAAGAATGCAAGGTTGGTTCAATATTAGGAAAACCATCCACATAATTGACCATATTAACAAGCAAACTGACAAAAATCACATGATTATCTCAATAGATGCAGAAAAAGCCTTTGATAAAATACAACACCCATTCCTATTGAAAACACTAGAAAGTATAGGAATAGAAGGGCCTTTCCTAAAAATAATAAACAGTATATATCTAAAACCATCAGCAAACATCATCTGCAATGGGGATAAACTAGAAGGCTTTCCTATAAGATCAGGAGTAAAACAAGGATGCCCATTATCACCTCTATTATTTAACATTGTACTAGAAACACTAGCAGTAGCAATTAGAGAAGAAAAATAAATTGAAGGTTTTAAAATTGGCAAAATGGAGACCAAGCTATCACTCTTTGCAGATGATATGATGGTTTACTTAAGGAATCCTAGAGAATCAACCAAAAAGCTAGTCGAAATAATTGACAACTTTAGCAAAGTTGCAGGATACAAAATAAACCCGCATAAGTCATCAGCATTTCTATATATCTCTAACCCATTTCAGCAGCAAGAATTAGAAAGTGAAATACCATTCAAAATCACCCTAGACAATATAAAATACTTAGGAATCTATCTGCGGAGACAAACACAGGAACTATATGAACTCAACTACAAAACACTTTCCACACAGCTAAAACTAGATCTAAACAATTGGAAAAACATTGAGTGCTCATTGGTGGGACGAGCTAACATAATAAAAATGACAATCCTACCCAAAGTAATTTACTTATTTAGTGCCATGCCTATTGAACTACCAAAAAACTTCTTTACTGAATTAGAAAAAAACATAACTAAGTTCATTTGGAAGAACAAAAGATCAAGGATATCCAGGGAAATAATGAAAAAAAAATGCAAAGGAAGGAGGACTTGCAGTCCCAGATTTCAAACTATACTATAAAGCAGTGGTTATCAAAACAATTTGGTACTGGCTAAGAGACAGAAAGGAGGATCAGTGGAATAGACTTGGCGTAAATGATCTCAGCAAGACAGTTTATGAGAAACCCAAAGATCCCAGTTTTGGGACAAAAATCCATTATTTGATAAAACTGCTGGGAAAATTGGAAGACAGTGTGGGAGAGATTGAGTTTAGATCAACACCTCACACCCCACACCAAGATAAATTCAGAATGGGTGAATGACTTGAACATAAAGAAGGAAACTATAAGTAAATTAGGTGAACACAGAATAGTATACATGTCAGACCTTTGGGAAGGGAAAGATTTTAAAACCAAGCAAGACATAGAAAGAGTCACAAAATGTAAAATAAATAATTTTGACTACATCAAATTAAAACATTTTTGTACAAACAAAACCAATGTAACTAAAATCAGAAGGGTAGCAACAAATTGGGAAACAATCTTCATAAAAACCTCTGACAAAGGTTTAATTACTCAAATGTACAAAGAGCTAAATCAATTGTACAAAAAATCAAGCCATTCTCCAATTGATAAATGGGCAAGGGACACGAATAGGCAGTTCTCAGCCAAAGAAATCAAAACTATTAATAAACACATGAAAAAGTGTTCTACATCTCTTATAATCAGAGAGATGCAAATCAAAACAACTCTGAGGTATCACCTCACACCTAGCAGACTGGCTAACATAATAGCTATGAAAAGTAATGAATGCTGGAGGGGATGTGGCAAAGTAGGGACACTAATTCATTGCTGGTGGAGTTATGAATTAATTCAAACATTCTGGAGGGCAATTTGGAACTATGCCCAAAGGGCGATAAAAGACTGTCTGCCCTTTGATTGAGCCATAGTACTGCTGGGCTTGTACCCCAAAGAGATAATGGACAAAAAGACTTGTACAAAAATATTCATAGCTGCGCTCTTTGTGGTGGCCAAAAATTGGAAAATGAGGGGATGCCCTTCAGTTGGGGAATGGCTGAACAAATTGTGGTATATATTGATGATGGAATACTATTGTGCTAAAAGGAATAATAAAGTGGAGGAATTCCATGGAGACTGGAACAACCTCCAGGAAGTGATGCAGAGCGAAAGGAGCAGAACCAGGAGAACACTATACACAGAGACTGATACATTGTGGTAAATCGAAGGTAATGGACTTCTCCATTAGTGGCAATGCAATGTCCCTGAACAATCTGCAGGGATCTAAAAAACACTATTCACAAGCAGAAGATAAACTGTGGGAGTAAAAACACCGATGAAAAGCAACTGCTTGACTACAGGGGTGGAGGGGATATGACTGAGGAGAGACTATGAATGAACACTCGAATGCAAATACCAACAACATGGAAATGGGTTTGAATCAAGAACACATGTGATACCCAGTGGAATTGCAAGTGGGCTTTGGGAGAGGTGGTGGGAGGGTGGGGGAGGGAAGAAAATAAAATGATCTTTGTTTCCAATGAATAATGTTTGGAAATGACCAAATAAAAATTAAAAAAAAAAAAGAAGGGATAGCTCTCCACATAGAGAAGAGAGGAGGGATATATTTGAAAATCAAGCTAATGAAAATGAAGAAGATCCTATAATTGAGGTGTTAATAGTACTTTAACGGGGTGAGTAAAATGGGATTCTGACCTAAGGCTGTGGCAATGGGAATTGAAAGGAGGGGATGGATTTAAGGGGCATAAGGCTTCGTCACTGAGTATCAATATTGAGTTGGGATAGGGATAGAATTCAAGAAAACTGGCAGGTCTTGAAAATAGGTAACTGGGCAGATTGGTTGTGATATTAGCAAAAATAAGGAAGTAGCAGGAAGAGCCAATTTAAGACTCTTGGATTTGATTTGAAAGTTGAGTTTCAGGGAGAAGTCAAATTTGAAATGTCCAGCAGAAAGTTGGATTTGTAAGACTAGGAAAAAGGTCTGAGTTAAAAGAAAGATTTGGAAGTCCTTTGTTTATTGCAGGACAACTTGAAGGTAAGGGAAAAGGTCCTCTCAGGGAGAATTGTTTTTCTGTGAACTTTTCTGTAGAACTTCCATTCTTCCAAGGAAATAATATTTAGATCAGTTTCCACAGTGAGCCAACTATACTTTTATTACTTGGGCATTAACTCTTCTTCCTGATATAACAATTCCCAGATTCTTCTAACCCACTTAGCTTTCTGGGAGCAGATTGATCAGGCTGAGTGACCATCAAACATTCATACTCCAGGTGATTTGGAACTTCTGCCATCTGGTTGCATTCCATACTACAGACTGAGATATCCTGTGTGGTTCCTACACATCTTTTGTACAATTTGCCTCCAAGCTGAATATTAAACTAGTAATTGTTTCTGCAGCTCAGGAGACAGTCTCTTTTCTAATGGGGGAGGTCAGACAGAAGAATCTCAATGGTAAAATAGAGATAAATTTTGACCCTTGAGTTTGTTGGGGAGATCTCATCTCTATACCCTCCCCCTTACCCTGGCAGGGATTCATTCAAAATAATTACCCAAGAATCTTCATTAGCTTCATTTTTATTTATTTATTTGTTTTGTTTGGTCAATTTCAAATATTATTCCTTGTTTCTTTCCTCTGAGATTATCTCTGATTTATTTTTTCTATATATATATATATTTTTGTACATAATTGCCTATTGTCTGCCCATTAGACTATAAGCTCCTTGGGTACAGGAATTGTTTCTTTTTTTAAATTTTCTTTGTTGCCTAGCACTTAGGACAGTGTCTGGGACATAATGGGAGCTTAATAAATGTTTATTGACTTGACACTTGGATCCCTTCTTACCTGAGATTTTATTTGTGCAAGTGTTCAGAGAGAAGAAGTCTAAATATTAGGAAATGTCCTCATGTAGAAGACTAGAGAAAGAAGATGAGCTATGAAAGAAGGGAGAACAATATGTTGGTGTTCTACAGGTATCAAAGAAAGAGTTTTAAGAAATAAGATGAACTTAAAAATGTCTACTAACTGGATTCTCTGTGTAGGAAGAGGGAGTTCATGAGCTGCACCTAATATTCCTTTCTTATTCTTATCTGATCTGTTTGATTGCCCAAAGGGGCAAAAAAATGGAATCTGGAGAGCAGAAAACAAACTTTTTCATTAAAAATAATTAAATTATCTTGTGAAGGATGGAAAGTATTACAGTTTTTGAATGTTAACAGTTTGGTTGTAAAAGGGAAGCAGAAAAATAACCTTTGTTTATGAAAAATGGAAAAAAAATCCATGTGAAGTAACAGTTTTTGGATGAATTGTGACAGACACAGTTCACTAGGAAGAACAAGTAGAGAACTGAGAGGAAATGTTTGAAGACAAGGAAACGATTATAACTGCACTACATTGTGACCCATTACTTCATTTGTAAGTAACTTTGACAGGTTAAAATTTGTAAACTGGAAAATCAAATAATTCTTTTTTTTAATTTAGAATATTTTTCCATAGTTCCATGATTCATGATTTTCCCCACCCCTCTTCATCCCCCCTCCCAAAGCTGACAAGCAATTCCACTGAGTTATTCATGTGTCATTGTTCAAAACTTATTTCCATGTTATTCATATTTGCAGTAGACTGATATTTTAACATCGAAACCCTAATCATATCCCCATTGAACCACATGATCAATCATATGTTTTCTTCTGGGTTTCTGTTCCCACAGTTCTTTCTCTGGATGTGGATAGTGTTCTAACTCATTAGTTCCTCTGGATTTTCCTGGATCATTGCATTACTGCTGAAATCTATTACATTCAATTGTGCCATAATGTATCAGTCTCTGTATACAATATTCTCCTGGTTATGCTCATTTTGCTCTTCATTAACTCCTGGAGGTCTTTTCCGTTCTCATGGAGTTTCTCCAGTTCATCATTCCTTTCAGCACAATTATATTCCATCACCATCAGACACCATAATTTGTTCAGCCATTTCCCAATCAAAGGGCATTCCCTCATTTTCCAATTTTTTGCTACCACAAAGAACAAGGCTATAAACATTTTTGCACAAGTCTTTTTCCTTATTATCACTTTGGGGTACAAACCCAGCAGTGGTATTTTTGGATCAAATGGCAGGCATTCTTTTAAAACCCTTTGTGCATAGTTCCAAATTGCCCTCCAGAATGGTTGGACCAATTCACAACTACACCAGCAATGTATTAGTGTCCCAATTTTGCCACATCCCCTTCCAACATTTATCACTTTCCTTTGCTGCCATATTGGCCAGTCTGCTAGGTGTGAGGTGGTACCTCAGAGCTGTTTTAATTTGCATTCTCTACTCAGGAGGGATTTAGAACACTTTTTCATTTCCTTATTGATAATTTTGATTTATTCATGTGAAAACTGCCTATTCATATCCCTTGACCATTTGTTGTTTGGGGAATGGCTTGAAAATCAAATAATTCTTTAGAAAATATTGAGTTGATTATACGTTGTTGGCTTCATGACTAAATGAAAGGTATATTTTGCAATTTTACATAATAAATAAAAGATGAGTCATGGAGTACCAGGAGGCTCTGATCTGAACCATTGAGAGTGTTAAAAAATAAAGCAGGAGAGAAGATAAGCAACAGCAGTCAAGAAGGCAGCAGAAACTGGAGTGAGAAAGTGCTAGCAGGAGTAGTCAGTCAGCTTACACAAAGGCTTTAGCTGTCATACTTGGAAGACTGCTGATTGGAAGCAAATTATTCCTTCTGAAAGTTTACTGAAGAAAGGTTGGGAGTCTTCTGATTGGAATATAAACTCTGTTGTATTTTCAGCTATTACCCCTTCAAGTTGTATAATTAGAATCTGCTCCCCAGGAATCTAAATCCCAGCATCCCACTTTCATTCTAACCTTATGTCCTTAACATTTTGGAAATAAGCTTTGTGTGACCCTTGCCCCTCTCTCTTTTCCCACACAAGTGGTCAGTAAAACTTTTCTTTACTCAGGTTATTACTTTTGTCCTTTTTATTTCTTTTACTTCAAGTGATTATTAATAAATCTTATAAAACATAATGCTTGGTGTTATTGAATATTAATTTTAATCTTACACGGGCCATCTATAATCTGAAAGAAGCTTCTTAGAATTGTCTGGTTGTTCCCTTCTGGCCCTTCTGGTTCACAAGAAAGCAACTGGGGAAAAATGGTGTTTTCTATGACCTCTGCTTTGCTGTAACCATTAAAGATACTGATAGTAGATTAGGGTAGCTAGGTGATGAAGTACCATGCTTTGGAGTCCAGAAGACTCCTCTTCCTAGGTTCAAAGCTGACCTCAGATGAGTCTTCCTGATTTCATTCCTAGCACTCTGAACTATCTAGCTACCCTTGCTGGCACATCTTAGGTGCAAAATAATGTTTGTTGCTTGATTGGTTAATTGAAATAAAAATTTAAAAAATATTATGGGATGTCAGGGATGAAAGACTTCTCATGTCTGAGCAAGAGTTCCCTCTACAATGTACCAAATGTTGAGTGATGAGTAAAGTACTCACCCAGCTTCTGCTTGAAGACCTCCAATGAGAGGATCCTTTGAGGTCCATTCCACTTTAAAATAGCACTAATTATTAGTAAGTTTTACATTTGTCATAGGAACATAGAGGTAGTGCTGGAACATTCCTTAGACATCATCCAAAGAAGAGGTTCTTTACCTTTATGTGCATCAGATAAAAATCTCAGAATAATGATTTAAATATACAAAATAGAAATCACAGAACTACAAGAGTCCAATTACATTGTAGTATAGTTATCAAATGAAAAAAATCAAGCCATCAGATCTCAGGTTAAGACCTCCTCTGTTTCAACCTTCTCATTTTATAGATGAAGAGATGGTTCATAAGTAATAGAATCAAGGTGAAAGATCTCATCTTTGGACTCCAAGTTCAGACTCTTTCTATTGTAATAGGCTGTCTCTGTCCTGAGAGTCCAACCAGAACAAGTCTAGTTTTTGTTTCAGTTGTTCAGTCATTTCGGTCATATCTGACTCTTCCTGACCCTTTCTGTGGGTTTGTTTGTTTTTTTTTGGCAAATACACCAGAGTGGTTTTCCATTTCCTTCTCCAGCTCATTTTACAGAGGAGGAACTGAGGCAAGCAGGGTTAAGTGATTTGCCCAGGGGTCACGCAGCTAGTTAGTATCTGTGGCCAGATTTGAATTCAGGGAGATGAGTTTTCTTGACTTTAGTCCTAAAACTCTATGAAGACAGCTGCCACATCTTCATTTTGTCTTCTCTATTTTAGGCTAAACATCCTCAGTTCTTCATTTGACCCTCATATGATACAATCTCAAGACCCTACCCCATTCTGCTTGCCTTCACCTAGTTTTTACAATGTTCTTTTTAAAATTTGGCACCAAGATGTAGTCTGACCAATGACAGTACTCTAAGATTGTCCTTCTCTCTCTCCTTCTCTTGTCCTTTCTGGACACTATGCCTCTCTTAGGGTAAAATAATTTAGGTTCACTTAGCCTTTTGTATTCCCCGGCAGACAGAAGCCCAATTCCACTTAGCTTCTGAGATCATTGATATCAGGCATGTGCATCCAGACTGGTGGAATGTGGCATAATGGAATGTGAACTTTAGATCAGGTATGTGCTAACTTAAAACAATATTTTAAAAAAATGTAGATCAGGAAAGATTTTGGAATTGTCTGGTCAACTCCCCTATTTTAACACATGAGAGACACCTATGAAGTCACTTGCCCAAGATTTCTTGGAAAATTAATGGATGCACTGGAACTAATACCTTAAAACCTGCTCAATGTATTTTCCATCATTTTAATTTTAAAAAATAATTATTGATTAATAAGTAATTATCATATGTAATATATAATTATAAATTATAAATAATTATTGATTCTATATATAGAAGTATACAAGTATATCTGAATATGTGTAAATCTACCTATATCTATCTCTCCGTCTATTTATTTTTCTCTTCTTATAAACCCAGCTAGAGAACCATTTTTTATAACAAAGAAGAAAAAAGAAGAAAAAGCAATTCAATTCAGCAAAACTAACCAACACATTAATTGGGTCTGATAGCATATGTACCATTCCATACTCATAGATCCCAACTCTCCTGTACATTTCCTCCTCACTTTTCCCATTGGTAACATATAATAAATATTCAGTCAAAAGGGAGGTATAAGTAGTGCATTTCTAGGTCACGTTATTGTTCTGAGAAGGTGGAAATCCATTTTCCTGGTAGGGAGGATTCTATATCATCTTATGTGGTAGAAAATCCCAGAAGTCACACAGATTATTTTGTTCACATTTCCATTCACTTTTGGGGACATCAACTATCTCTAACCTGACTTGGCAGGAAGGCTGAGCTTAAAAGCCATCTGGAACAAAGCTTTGGAACAATTGTGGTGAAAAAAAATCTCTGACCCAGCAGCATCATTACAATCAAAATGCCTTTCCCACTTCAATAAGTCATAGGAAAGCTATGAAAGCCCCAAACAGTATTTAGTTGTACCATACGCAGTTAATTACATTAGTAAGGGCAAAGACCAAGAAAGTTAGCAAAGTTTCTAAGAATATGCATCTTATTCGTCAGAGTTTCCCAATGCTTTCCCCTTTTTGCTTTTCATATTTTCCAAGTGCTTTGGCTGATTCAGACTCCCAGAAGAGCAAGGAAGCCTTTTCATTGAATGTTGTCCTTTGTGTTGATGGAAACAAATATCTGGTTTTAGTGACGTCTGAAGTAAGAGATTGTTTTTCAGGATATTCAAACTCATCTTCTGGGTCATTGGTTTTAAGTCTGAAAATTACAAGATGTTGTTTCCTCTTTCAGCCTGTCCTTAAAAGCAAGCTTGCTTCATAACTCTTAGTCTCTGTTCTTGGGCGGTGAGAGAATAACAGTAATTGTGCATCTTGGCTCAGAGAAGTTATTCTGTTTATCTCAGGAGAGTATTGAAGACCTTTTTAGCATATATAAGGGCATCCCAAACAGATTTCCAGGAATTACAATGTTAGATTTCCCATAAAATTTAGATCTCTTTTTAGCATAATCTCTATAATTTTATTTTTCCTCCTTTTCTTTATTCTTATGAGTGCATTTCTTCAACTCTGATGAGTATCTCCATTTTCTCTTATCCTTTGGAGAACATTCAATGGACTCATTTTTGTGTGTGTGGTTTCATTTCCCTCCCTTTCTCCTCCCCAAATCTGAAGTGATAAATCTACATCTTTTGTCATCTCCTTATTCATCTCCATGATCATCATCATCTTGGCTAGGCTCTCTCCTAGAACATTACAATAGCCTTCTAGCCTCTCTTTCCCCTCCAATCTATCCTATGCGCCTCAGTGCAAGGTTGATCTCCTTAAAGCACAGAACTAATCTCATATCTTCATTGCTCAAAATATTTCATTGACTCCCCATTGACTACTGAAAAGTTTAAACTACTTAGCCTGACCATCTAAATCTTCACAATTTGGTTGTAATCTCCCTTCATCCCATGTTACATGCTTCCTTCCCTTGTACTCCAAATAAACTAGAATACTTTCTGTCTTCCAAATACATTTCTCATTTCCTTTTTATTCTTACTATCTTCCCCAGAATCTCAGCTTGCCCAATTGGCCAGCCTCAGTTCAGGGGCCATGTATTCCAGGGAGAATTCTCTGATCTGCTCAGATGGAAAAAAAAAAAGCCATCTCTTTTCTGAAATCTCCTAGCACTTTGTCTTTCTTAATAATCTTTAGTATTGCTGCAGAATAAGTATTGGGGTTAGAGGATGGTCATTCAAATGCCAGATCTGTTACTTATTATCTATCTGAGTGGCAGGTATTCAGAGAGGACTAAAGCATCTGGTGTGAGAGTTTGCCAAGCCCCTTTTCTTCAGGACTTTTTATCTACCTTTGGTATCCATCTTTCACCAAACTCTCATTCCTGGCTTCCAAGAAGCTGTTACATGTGCAGTAGTCATGTGCTGGCAAGGCTTCACTAGACAGGCTAAATCAAGTTGAGGGTAAATGAAGGTCTCAACTTCATTGGTGGGTTGGGGAGATGTCTACCTCAAGCTTGTGAAGACTTCCCAAGGAAAAATGATTGGATGAGAACAGTTTGTTCCAATGGCCATGAAGGTTCCTGAAGCAAGCACTATGAATCACTTAGAGCTTCATCAGACTTGGAAGAGGCCAAAGGCATCCACTTTATCCCAGGTTATTAACAACCATCTTGACTTTTGTCCTACCATTGGGCTTGGATAACTCTCAAACTGAGAATGAAGTTGATGACTTTGCATGATGCTGCCTCACTTAAATCCAATTCAGGTGCAAGCAAAGACCTCATTGGTCCTCACTGAAATGAAGAATGAACAGGTATATGCATATTTATGTACTCAGTAATTATGTCTCCCTGGGTTTATGTCACTTAACTTCTATTTGCTTTCCTCGATTATAAAATGGGGATAATAATAGTACCTACTTTCCAGGGTTGTTGTAAGGATATTTGTAACACACTTGGCACATAGTAGACAATAAATACTTGTCCCTTTCTATCCGAATTCTTTGCAATCATTTAAAAAAAAAAGAGTTGTTATAAATATTATTGTGTGCTTGAAAGGTCCTCTTTATCTTTCTTTGCTCTCTGTGGCCCAATAATGGTATCGCCAGGTCAAAGTGTAAACACATTTGGGGGCATAAATCCAAACTGCTTTTTAATATGATTATACTAGTGCACATGTCCATCAACAATATATTATTACTGTGTTTATTTTCCTTAAGTTCCTCCAATATTTTTCATTTTCTCTTTTTTTGGCAAACTTTACCAATCTCATGGGTGTCAGTGAAACTTCAGTTTCTTAAATTTGCATTTCTCTAATTATTAGTCATTTGTCAGCACTTTTTATTATCACTGTAGATCAGGGGTCTCCAAACTTTTTTACACAGGTGGCTAGTTCACTGTCCCTCAGACCATTGGAGGGCTGGACTATTAAAAAAAAAAAACTATGAACAATTTGTATGCACACTGTACACACCTTATTTTAAAGTAAAAAAACAAAATGGGAACAAATACAATATTTAAAATAAAGAACAAGTAAATTTAAATCAACAAACTGACCAGTATTTCAATGGGAACTATGGGCCTGCTTTTGGCTAATGAGATGGTCAATTTCTGGTTCCATTTTTGTCACTGCTAGCCGTAATAAGTGATGCAAGTGTGCATCAGTTAATCTAGATCTGGTTGGAGATTTTAAATGTTTCATTCTGGAAAAAGTCTCTTCACAGACATAAGTGCTGCCAAAGATGGTTGCCATTTTGAGTGTATGGTTCTTGATTAGGACATATCTCATAGGGAAGAGATGCATAGAAATTAGACAAGCTGCTTGACTGGAATGCATCTTTCAGAGAGTCACAATTCTGCAGTTCAGCCAGTTCCATTTGGTAAATTTTATCCACATTTTCAATGTCAATAGAAAATGGGTTATGGAAAAGCTATATGTCCTGTTCATGGAGATGAAGCACTTTAATTCTGAATTGGAACTCCTTTTGCAACTTTTCCAGAGAATCCACATATGTTTCTTTGGGGAATACAATCAAGGGTTTTTCCACTAACAAATTTTGAAAGAAGGAGAGATGGCAGAAATTTTCCTCCTTCGCTTGTTTGATAAGGAGGCCTAATTTTACTTCAAATGCTTTCACATGTGATTCTGTATCACAGATGAACTTCCCTTTTCCTTGAAGTTGCACATTGAAACTGTTGAGTAGCTCTGTTACATCTGTCCGAAAGGTGAGGTGCCATTTCCATTCTGAATCACTGAGCTCTGGAACTTCTTTGTTTTTTGAAAGTATAAAAGCTGTAATCTGTGGATGTAAGTCATAGAAATGTCTCAAAACTCTCCCTTGACTCAGCCAGTGGACTTCTTTGTGGTACAGAACACCTTCATAGGCAACATTTAGCTCAGACATAAATTCCTGAAATTGTCTGTGATTTAGTGCATTAGCTCTAATGAAGTAACCACAAGATACCACAATTTTCATAACAAAGTCCCACTTCAGTGATTTACTACATAGCAGCACTTGTTGGTGGATGAAGCAGTGTATGGCTATTGGATGAGAATGGTTACGTTTCTCCATCTCTTGGTTAATGCGAGCAATTACTCCTTTCTTAGACCCCACCATGCTAGGAGCACCATCAGTTGTCACACTGGCTAGTTTAGCCCAGTCCAGCTCCCAATCCTTCACAGTTTGGGAAACCTTTTCATAGAAATCCTCTCCTGTAGTTGTTCCTTTGATGCTTTGTAGTGCAGCAAGCTCTTCTGTGACTTCAAAATTGTCATTCATCCCATGAATAAAAATTAGAAGTTTTGCAGAATCATGAACATGATTGCTCTCATCGAGTGCCAAGGAAAAATAGGAAAGTTTTCTTGTGAAGTTTTGCAAATGCTGATGCAAATTGTCTCCCATTTCTTCAATCCTTTGTGTAATTGTAGATCCTGAAAGACTAACTGTACTAAATAAGTCTGCTTTAAAACTCCACAAGAAAGAAGACACTCTTTAACAAATTCTCCCTCCACAAATGGTCTGCCAGTGCACACTATTAGCTTGGCAACTTGAAAACTTGCTCGCAGTGATGAAATATTTAGCTGCTTCTGCTTCACTAAAGTATTTTTCTGAGTTGAGAATGTATTTTTCAGTTTTAATATTTTATCTTTTCTTACATCTCTGACCAAACAATCATATTTATCTTTATGTTGAGTTTAATAGTGTTGACGCAAATTGTATTCTTTGAACACAGGCACTATATTCTGTCATATCAAACACACATCTCTTTCCTTGTACTGCATGAAAAAGTAATTATAAGTCCACTGTTCTTTGAATATCTTACACTCCAATTCAATTTTTCTCTTTCTTGACACCATTGTTTCCTAGGGATTCCCAATTGCTGTCAGTAAAATAACAAAATATATACATAAACCCCTACAAAAACAATATACCAACAATAATTTTGCCCACACAGAGACTGCCCATCAATGCAGTCTGATCTGTGTCTAACAATGCAGCCTTCTTAGTCCACATCATTTCAGCATCATCAGTGGCCATATTGGTGGAACTCCACTTTTACCTCAGGCTCCCACTGGTGTGGTGTGGGAACCGGTACAATTACAGAGCTGGTTCCTCCACCACCTTTCCGGTTCACACTACCCTTTGTGAGCTGCACTGCAATCTGTGAACTCACACAGGACTCTGATCGCATGGGCCTTACCCATTGGTAAGGCCCATGCGATCAGATTCCATGGCAGGAAAAAAGAAGGCACACCACTAGTGTGTGTTCTCTTGTGGTCCATGTTTATGGATCTGTAATTGGAGACCATAATATGAAAAACACATGCCTCACTTCCCCCACATAGTACAATGACAACCATACACCCCCAGATGCACAACATAATGGCCCCTATAACCTTCCTTTGCCCAAAAGTCTCTCCCCACATTACTGTGCAGGTGTGACAAGGAAATCACTTTAAAAGACTGATATATATTAATTTAAGGTCGCCAAGGAATTCAGCTATGTAATTCCTAAATGAAAACTCAAATCAGCAGTCAACCTTTTATAAAGTTTAATTACAAACAGGATGAAGAAAGGTATTAGAGATAGAGAGAGAGAGGGAGAGAGAAAGGGGAGAGAAGAGAATAGGGCTTAAATACCCCTTCTGTTAGGCTGGGCCAAAAGGCCCAAGCCCTTAGATAGCTGAGGCAAAGAAAAGAGATCAGTCCCTATTACTCACGTGACCAAAATGGAGAAAGAGTCTCAGGGGCCTCCACCTCCAGCTTCCTTCAGAGCAGCTTCCTTCAGAGCCAGCACAACCTCTCAGAGCCAAAACCTCTCCAACCAACCACCTCTAGTCCTCAGACCCCGCTATCTTTAAGGAAACCATCCAAGTTCTCTCCCCTCAGTTCTCACATCTACCAATCACTGTCCATGTCTTCCCTGTGCCAATGGTGGCTCTACCTTAACCCAGGACCACCCAGAGGTCTGTGGCTTTGCACATGTCTGTTGAAGGTCATATTCTCAAATAATTAAATCTTGATCCTTTGCTACAGCCCTTCCTAAATCCTGTTACCCTGAGTAGGGTAGAGATTGGAATAATTAAATTTTGATCTATGCTGCAGCCCTTCCTAAATCCTGTTAGGACTGAGTAGGGTGGAGATTGTAATTTCCAAGACCTGGTTCTGTCATTCCAAGTATCTCTATTGTATCAATTCTAAAATCAATCATGACTCAAAGAAATTCCTGTTCTATGCTTAAGCATAGGTCAAAGCCCTTTCCATTGTTCAGCAAAAGGTTTCTGTCCTAAAGTAATCTTAAGAAGGGAGGAGGAGGAACCTCCCATGCCAATGGGGTTCACATTCCAATAGACTATCAGTAAGAAATTTTTCAAGTATGAAATTTCCCAATGGTGAAATTTCTAACATTTATAAGTCTAAGAAATTTTAAGGTTTACACAGGACAATGGCCCCCATACTCCCCTAGATGCATAACATAATGGCCCCTATAGGGGCACAGTTGTTCATTTAGGGGAGTATGGGGGCCATTTTACTACTGTGTTTCCCCGAAAATGACCCTGTCATATTAATTTGACCCCAAAAAACAGGGGGTGTCTTATAAAACACCCAGTGGCAGTGGTGGGCTTCTCACAGTAGAGGCCCATCACTGATGTCACAGGCCAGATCACCACTATCTGATGCCTGTATACAGTACTGGAGGCAGTGCTGGGCCTGTGACACTGTATACCGCTGTCTGGGATAGCGGAGGCTGCAGCACTGGCTGTGATGGGTCTGTCACACCTTGCATAGGCCCACCACCACCACCACTATACTGGGCAGCAGTATATTCAGGGCAGAATCCCCTCCCCCAGATCGCTGTTCACCATGCTGAACTTCCATCGTGCAGCCACATAATAATCCTTTGCACCTCGTTCTCAGTCAGTTACTCTCAGAACAAGGCGCCACACAAAGGATTATGTCACTGGAAGTAGTACTGTAGGTGAGTGAAGCAGCACTTTGCGGCACTTCCACATACGGTGCTCCTCTCACTGACCACCAATGAAAGAGGTGCCCTTCCAGAAGTGCCGTGGGGGCTGGATGAATGGCCTCAGGGGGCTGCAGTTTGGGGACTCTTGCTGTAGATAGTTGAATTTCTTTCTTTGCAAACTGCTTGTTTTTGAGTCAGATAATCAGGCAGTCAATACATACTTGTTATCAGGAAGACTAGTGACATTACAGGACGATATCAGGCTTGCACCTGAATTGGATTTAAGTGAGGCAGTTGCACAAAGTTGTCAGCCTCACTCACTCTTCCAGAGTCATCTAAGTCTAGTGACAAGACAAAAGTCAGGATCACTGAGATGCAGTGGATGACCTTTGTCTCTTCCATACTCTCATGCTTATTTTAGCCACCTTCCTGGCCATTGGAACAAATTGTTTTCATCTGCTCATAAGTCTTCACATGCTTGGGATAGACATGAGGGGTTGGCAGGGGGGGTGTAGAATCTAGTAATGAAGGGCTTTAAAGACTTTGTATCCCAAATAGAAGATTTCATTTTTGATCCTGAAGGTGTTAGGGAGCTTCTAGAGTTTACTGTGGAGGGAGCAGTCAGATTCACCTTTTGGGAAAATTACTTTGATAACTGGGTGTAGGATGGCCTGTAATGGGGAGAGACTTCTGGCAGGCCGACCAATCAGTGAGCTAATGTAATAATAGCCTCAGACCATTTATCTGCTGGAGAATGTCGAATTCTCATAAATTTGAATCGGTTCTTTGTATATCTTAGGAATGAGATTTTTATCAGATAAATTTTCTACTCCCCAGACCTACTCCCTTTCTAATTTTAGCTGTACTTGTTTGTATACATTTATTAAATTTTATTTTTAGATTTTAATTTTTTGTAATCAAATTTTTAATTTTGATCTCATTTATTTTTTAAACGTTTATGTAATCAAAATTGTCCATTTTACCAGCTGTGATCTTTTCTAGTCATCATTTAGTCTGGCACTGTTCTCTTATTCAAAATCATGAAATGTAATTTTTTCCTTGCTTTTTAAAATTCGTTTGTTTTGGAGCAGCTAGATGGGGTAGTAGATAGAACTCTGGGCCTGGGTGCTGGAAAATCCGAGATCAGATCTGATTTCACACACTTGCTAAACTGCATCTTAACTTCTGGTCGCCTCAATTTCTTCAACTGAATCAAAATCATTATTAAAAGGTATGTATAGTAGCTGATGGGCTTTTACCATCTTCCTCCCCTTGGGTGCCTGAACAACAGCAACAACACATAGCATTTAGTGTGTGCCAAAAATTGTGCTAAGCACTTTACATTTATTATCTCATTTGATCTTCACAACAACCCTGAGATATAGGTGCTAGTCAGTGTCTGAGGCAGGATTTGAAATCATCTTCCGGACTCCAGGTTTGGTGTTCCATTCATTGTGTCACTCTGCTGCCATCTGAAAGAAAAATATAATAATTTGATTTGGAACAAATATTTCAAACAGAGGAGCCACAAAGTCTTGAGGCTCAAAAGGAAGTCATTAGAGTTTCTTCATACAGTGGGAGAGTGAACAGAAGGCTGGATGAGGAGTCAGGACACCTGACTTCCAATCTTGCCTCTGCTTTCAATAGCTGTGAGGATCTGGGGAAATCACTGAACTTTGTTGGCTCTTAGTTTCCTCATTTGGAAGAGGATCAGGATCACTGGACCTCTAAAGCTCCCTCTAATTCACAAAGACTGAATTTCTTATGAAACCTCAGATATACATGCAAGTATGGACATTCCCTCAGGACACAAACTCTCCCTTTTTGTCTCACACACATGAAACTATTAGGTTTTCATAATTCTTAAGTTGCAGTACCAATGGACAGGATCCAAGACATATCCTGTCCCTAAAAAGCTGTTGGAGCAAGACTTTTCCTGGGCCAGATTCTCTTGTTCCTTCCCCATTCAGCATAATAGGCTACAAGTGGCCTGTTTAAGAAAGCAGTGCAACAGGTTCCAGTTCCCACAGACACAGGGCTGGGGTTTGCCAGGCTGAGGCTCCTGGGAGTGTTCCTGACATGTGGGCTTAAGGGTCACATAATGACCCACTGGAAAGCTGGAGGAAAAAAGAACACCATATTGCCACAGGGCAAAGAAAGCCCGAGGCTGCCCCAACTCTCAGAATTGCTCTAGGAAAGCTCCTTCAGCTAGTTATTTAGCAGCAAAGCAGCAGATGCTCTGTTTAGAATGCCAAATTTTCCTCCCAGGTTTACTCATTCCATTCCTTTTAAGAGCAAAAACAACCTTTTAACAGATCCTGAGTCTTAATTTATTATTGGTAAACTGATCCTTCCCAAAGGTAACTTTTAGCTCTCTCACTTCTTGGTAAGATTCAGTGAATAGACAGACTGCTGGATTGAAAGGATTTGGGTTCAGATTCTGGCTCTAGAACACTGGGCAAGCCGCTTCATTTCTGTAAAATGAGTCACACTAGGTGTGACTCGGGGCCTTTCCTTTGAGCTTTAAATGGATGGTTATCACATGATCTAAATTCTGTTTTTTTTTTCATCCTCTGGGAGATAGCCATCTCTTCTCAGTTATTCTGTTATTAAAGTTTCCTTTAACTACATATGTTTTCCCCTAGTGAAGGTAGTATTTCCAGCATTAAAGAGAATTTTGAACCAAAATCATCATTAAGAGGTTTATATAGTGGTTTGGGGGATATTACCCTTTTCCTCCTTTCCTTGTGTGCCTTGGAAGGAAGAGGTCTGGCTAAAAACAAGCCAGTTTGTGGACTGGTAGAGATCCAGCCCCTACCCTAAGCAATGGGGAACTTTGTTTAAAAGGACAGTGAGTGGAAGACAATAAACCATGAAGAGTAATACCTAAACCCTTAAGTGGGACCTTCCTCATTTCCTTGGAGAGATGATAGTAATTATAAAAACTGGTTATTGTTTAGTCATTTCTCAATTGTGCCAGACTCTTCATGACCCCATTTGGGGTTTTCTTGGCATAGGTACTGGAGTGGTTTGCCACTGAATTCTCCAGCTCATTTTTCAGATGAGAAAATTGAGGCAAACAGCAAGAGTGTGTTGCTCAGGGTCAGCTAGCTAATAAGTATGAGGCTGGATTTGAATTCAAGTCTCCTGGGACCAAGTTTAGGATTCTAACCATTATGCCTCCTAGATGAGATAGCGGATAAGAGTGCTAAAGGGTACATGCAACATGCAACAATGGTTTTGCTAAAGTTTTTCTTTTGTGGAAGGTGGGGAGCAAACAGGTGTGTGTGGCTCAAGGACAGACAATTCTAGCATTTCCTCCCCTACCCTTCTGAGGGAGAATTTGGTTCCTGCAAGGAGGAAAGCAACAGTTTGGGATTATATGCTGGTCACTCTTTTCTCCTCAAAAAGAAGGGAGTAATGGGTTAGAATTATGTCTATTTGCTCCCTTAAATATTATTAATCTAGAATAGAGCAATCAAACTTACAACAGCCTATGTAGCCTTCAAAATCCCCCCAACCAGATTAAAATGTAATTGGGAAATATTTGACAAAATAAATGAAAACAATATATCATAGATGATATTAATGTGTGGTTTTCTAAATCAAAATGTCTCCCTCCCCCTAATGTCACCCCCCCATATATAAGTTTGACCCCATTGTATAGCCTTAGGAATCTTAACCAATAAACAATATGAGGCATTTCCTGGAGAATAACATTGTTTATTAATAGGTGCATGGCATCTATTCATAAAAGTTGAGTCCATCAAGTCTGCCTCTTCACGGAAAAGAAAGCTGCAAGTCTTTTAACAGAAGCATATTTTCCTTTTGATTGTCCTCAACAGCATAGCATTTCAACCTCCCTTGGCAGCCCAACTGGTGGACATTTTAAGAGCAGATGAGATCTCAGCCCCTTCCCCATCCTTTCAGGATAAGGGGAAGGGCAGTTTACTCTTCAGGTGGGTGGATCCCTACAACTTCAATAAGCCAGGGAAATGTTGCTGGCCTGCCCTACTTTCTAATGCCATAGGGAAAGTGTTCTTGTTTAGAAATAAAGAAGAGGCTTTATTCTTTCAAAGCCTTTGACAAAAGACAAAAGATCCCAGCTCAGTTAGATGCCTTGGGGCGTAGGAGTAAATTACCTTAACTTTAGAAACTAGGCTGCTTCTGCCTGACCTTTAGAATTTGGAATTTAAAAAATGAATGGTTTCCTAAAGAAATATCACTAATAAATAATACAGTTCAACATTAATTTTCTTCAACTGGTTTAGAGGTTATAAAGGTTATCATTTTTAGGGTCAAACAAAACTGCTGGTCATTATTTCTGAACAGGAAAGGGTAGGGGGCAGGCCTCTCACTAAATTCATTCCACTATAAATACACAGAAAAGAGCAGTGGAACTCACTTATTGATAGCAAAACACAAATGAGCAAAAGTATATGTAGGAAAATACATACCAGACAATACAGATTGAAGAAGCTTTCCAGTGGGAGTGAAATATTTCAATTTCAACAAAGAGAGAAATAAGCTTATTTTTCATCCTGGGGGGAAATACTTGGAAGTCTTTAGGATAGGGATTAATTCTAAGGCCATTCTAAGGGACAGGGACATAATAAAGGTTGTCAACTCCTATAATCTTTCTCTCCTTTCAGTGATATGAAAAGAGGTTGGCTTTGGGCATCTTTTATCTATTTCTCTCTCTTTTTTTAAAATTTATTTAGAAAAATTTCCCATGGTTCCATGATTCATATTCCCCTTCCTTTCCCTCCCCCTCCCAGAGCAATTCCACTGGTTATACATGTATCAATGTTCAAAACCTATTTCCATGTTATTCAAATTGTAGTGGAGTGATGTAATAGAAGGATTCGGAGGGAAATGAGGAATGGAAGGAGAGAGGGAAATGGGGAGAGAGAGAGAAAGAAAATTTTTCTTCTCTTCTCTTTTCTGGGAGAGAGGTAGCCAAGTCTTGTCTCCCTGACAGAGGGAATATGTCTTCTCAGAGGATAGTTCTGGGAGATGGAAGACAAGACCTAGAGAGATTAACTTTGGTAAGATGACTCACTGCCTCCCCTTTGGTTTGTTGAGAAGCAGGATGGATTCTTCTGCCTCTGGTCTCCTTAGGAACACCCACTGTCACTTTCCTTCAGAAACCTGGGGTCACATCACTATCAAGGAGAGATGTTGTTCCTTGGGTTAGGCAGTTTGGATCACTGTGATCCTGAACTCATCTTCCCTTTTTGGGGAGAGATGTGATTCTCCCTGAATCTTCTGGCCCCTTTCCTAGTGGCAGAAATTAGCCAGACCTAATTCTAAAGTAGTAAACAATTTATTTAGGTTTACACCAGGAAGGTGAGGTAGGGGTATCAGGCAAGGAAAGTGGGGAAGCAGGAAACCCTAACACTTGTCCCCTCTGGCAGACTTCCCCCCACCAAGTTCTCAGGGTTCAAGGGTGAGTGCCTTGAATCCTCTTCTGGCCAGCTGCTGGTTGATCCCTATTCCTCAGCTAACTAGCTTTTAATTCAGGAGTCCAGGTCAGGGAGAGAGAGAAATCTGGGAAAGATCTGGATGGCTCTGGCCAGTGTGAGTCCAAATCCAAAATCCCCTTGAGAATTCAGGTGGCTGTTCTTGAAGAGTCTTAGTGGAGGTATTTTGGGATCCCGGAAGGAATAACAAGTCCCAAATAGATGGTCTCTTTCTCAGCTTCCAAGAAAACCTCCTTCCTCCTTCACCTCCCAGGCTAGAAGACTGTTGAAGTTAGAACTTCAGAGTTCTAACCCCTTTAGAACTCCCAGGCTTCTCTCTCTGCCCCTCCTTTGCTGCTCTTCAGCTGATCTCTCCTTCAACCTGGATCCTCATTGCAACTCCCTGGATCTCTCTTTCTTACGTTACAGTGATCTTTTAACACCAAAATCCTAAGCATATCCCTATTGAACTACATGATTGGTCATATGTTTTTCTTCTGGGTTTCTGCTCCCACAGTTCTTCCTCTGGATGTGGATAGCATTTTCACCCAAATCCCTCAGAATTGTCCTATATCATTGTTTTGCTTCTAGTAGAGAAGTCCATTACATTCGATTGTACCACAGTGTATGTCTCTGTGTATAATGTTCTCCTGGTTCTGCTCGTTTTACTCTGCATCAATTCCTGGAGGTCTTTCCAGTTCACATGGAATTCCTGCAGTTTATTATTTCTTTGAGCACAATAGTATTCCATCACCAACAGATACCACAATTTTGTTCAGCCATTCCTCAATGGAGGGACATCCCTTCATTTTCCAATTTTTTGCCACCCCAAAGAGCACAGCTATGAATACTTTTGTACAAATTATTTTTCCTTATTATCTCTTTGGGGTACAAACCCAGCCACAGCTGGATCAAAGGGCAGACAGTCTTTTAGCACCCTTTGGCCATAGTTCCAAGTTGCTTTCCAGAATGGTTGTATCAATTCACAACTCCACCAGCAGTGCATTAGTGTCTCAATTTTGCCACAACACCTCCAAAATTTATTACTTTCCTTTGCTGCCATATTGGCCAGTTGGGCATCTTTTCTCTAAAAGCTGGAAGCTGATGCAGGAAATTAGAATCTTTTTTCTTGCTGTTCTCACTAAGTTTGTCCCACCTCCTCATGTAGACACAGAGCATTAATCTCTACCAATGAAGAGAAAATCCCATTCTAATGGACCTTGTTACACTTTGTTCCTAAGGAAGGCTCACTAAATGGGGGCTAAAAACAAAAGGTAACAATAAATTCTAAATGTAAGAAATAAATATTGACTGGTGAACTGAGAGGTGGGAAAGGGATTGACCCTGTAAGGATTTTAAATGACTTTAAGCTAATGAAGATATTTGAAGTCCCCTTTTTTTGGAAGATCACTTTTAGCACTAGAATTCACTAGAGCCCTCGCTTCTTCTGAGTGCATGGTTTCTCTGAGCTCTTTCATTTAAGGCAGGCCACATATTACTTTCTTACTGTCTGCAATGTGAATTTTGGGGGGTCTTAATATAGCAAGATGTACCCCCTTTAATCCCTCAAATAATCAGGGAGGCCTGACTAAAATGCAGACAGGTGCAGCTTTATTGCTTATTGGGCAAAGTATGGGGATGTTGTGCTTGAGTCAGAGACCCAAAGAAAATACCCCCAAGATATATGATGGACTCCCAGTTTATAGAAAACGAATACCATGTCCTCCATCTGTGCAAAAGAGTACTAATTAAAGGTTTCTGTGAGAAAGTGGGAGGGGGAAGGAGGAAGGAGGAAGGGAAAGGGAAGCTAATAATTCAAACTTAACTTCTACTTGGAGTTTCAGGAATATTGAGCTAATATTGTTACTTCTACTAACCAAAAATATATTGAGAATAACAGACTAATCTTTTACTGATTTTTCACTCCATACCTTACCAAGGCTGCACTAAGAACTTCTCTATTTTCCCCTATTCCCCAGCTTCTTTTATATCCTGTCTTCCCCTTTTGGAATATAACCTTGTCAAGGCAAAAGGTTGCCTTTCTTTTTCCTTGAATTTGTATTCCCAGGCTCCCAGTTCTTGGTATCCCTTTAGATTGAATAAATTTGTGTTTTTATTTTATTATTGTAGGATTTGAACATACCAATCCAAAAGATTAACAGATTTAATTGGGAGATGATTAAGTTAGTTTGCGTGTCTGTGACCAAATGATAAGTATTTTATTGGTTAGAAGATGTGAAGGGGAGTCAAGGACATCTCTTTACTTTGTTTCTGATGGATATGTTCTTCTGTACCTGGGGATTAGGAGAGGCCCTGCTGTTGGGCAAGTTTTTGTGAGGTCAGAGGCATCATAAACTGCAGCCCAAAGGTATAATCTTAGCAAGAGGAAGTCCAGGATTGATATCACTAGAGCTGTGTGGATATGGTGTTGAAAAATAAACAAAACAAAACAAAACCCAGATTAACTCAGATCATGCCATTCAAATTCTTGACATTTTGGACCAGTCTTGTTTCATTTCTCAAGTCTATCCATTAAAAATGTGGGGCAGCTGGGTAACTTAGTGGATTGAGAGCCAGGCCTAGTGATGAGAGGTCCTAGATTCAAATCTGATCTCAGATACTGCCCAACTGTGTGACCCTGGACAAGTCACTTGACCCCCATTGCCTAGCCCTTACCACTCTTCTGCCTTGGAGCCAATACACAGTATTGATTCCAAGATGGAAGTTAAGGGCTTAAAAAAAAAAGTGTGAAATGGACTACATGATCTTTGATGCCCCTCACCTGCCTAGAATTTAATTAGTTCTCGAGGTTTTCCAGTGGTGCTGACTACTAATAAGCTTTATTACAGCAAAAGTAGAGAGAGTAAAGAGAGGGAAACATAGGAAGGAGGTAGAAAATATTGCCTAGGCTAAATACCCTAAGTCTGGATCCAAGTGCCTCACTGAAGAGAGCAGCCCACTGTAGTCAGGAGAAGAGTGGAAAGGCCAGCTTATCTCTGTTTTTATTCAATTAACAAGCATTTTTTTCTCTCACTTTCACTTCACTATCCTTTCCATTTTAATTGAAAAAGAGTCCATCTTTTCTTTGTCAACAGGTGGGTCCTGTATTACATCATCAGTTCTATCAGAGAGTTCTTAAGTCTTTCATAGTTCTGATCCTCTATTTTACAGATGAAGAAACTGAGATTTAGGTTGAACAACTTGCTCAGTCACACAGTAAGTGATGGAACTCTTGAACAACGCCATTAAATATAAATTCAGTTGCACTGTTCACTGTATTGGGTGACTTACATTTTATATAACAATATGATCATAGAAATACCATAGTAGCAAAGTGAGGTGGCACAGTGCAGAGTGCTAGACCTGGAGTCAGAAAGACCTGAGTTCAAATCCAGCCTCAGATGCTGGTTGTGTGACCCTAGGCTAGTCACTTCATCCTTTTTGCTTCAGTTTCCTCATCTGTAAAATGAACTGGAGAAGGAAACCCACACCAGTATCTTTGCCAAGAAAACCCCATACATGACTGAAATGACTGAGCAGCAACCACCTAATGCTGTTATAAGATTTACAGAGACATTTCTCTAAACAATTCTGTGAAGTAGATGCTACATGTCTGACTGTGCCATCTTACACATGAAGACACTGAGCCCAGAGATATTGAACAACTTGTTATTAGAGCCATGTTGGAGCTGGAATTTGAACCTTGGTGCCATCACTCCAAATACAGTGCTTTTTCTATCATCCTAAGCAATGCGAGAGGAGCTCATTGGAGACTTATGGGCTGATAGAACTGGAAGAACCCTTTGCAGTCTGAACAATTCACTTGACAGATGAGGAAACTGAGGCCTGGAGAGGTAGCTCAAAAACATAACAAGTAACAAAGTAACTTTAGTAACAAAGTAAATAATTACACAGAACTTTGAATCAGAGTTCTGTTTTTTTCTCCCCCGCATTCTTTTAATAAACCTTACCTTTTTTTCTTTCTGGAGTCAGTCTTAGTATTCTAGACAGTGTTGGGCAGTCATTTTCCTAGATTTTCTGTGTGGGTCCTATAGGCTAAGTAAGAAATGCCTCATAGCCTCCCTGGGATGTCATGGGAGTCTCTTGACAAAAGGATTCTGTGTCTATGAAGTGCATGACTGTGCTAATTTACTGAACAATGATGATGTGATTGGCTCTTTCGGGATAGTGGGATATAATAGCAAGAGTGCTTAATTTTGAGACGAAGAACCTGGATTTGAATCCTGACTCTGACACTACCTTTATGTCTTTAGGCAAATCACTTCCCTTCTCTGAACTTCAGTTTCTCAACTGTAAAATAAGAGAGTTGGGCTTTGTGGACCCTCTAAAGTCTCTTTCAGGTCTAGTTCTACAACCCTGTGATGTTGTCTGTGGTTACCATGAGTGATAATAGGAATTAATAGGATTTCTTTTGTTATTGTTGAGTTGTTTTCAGTCCTGTCTGACTATTCATGATGCCATTTTGCTGTTTTCTTGGCAAAGATACTGGAATGGTTTGCCATTTCCTTCTCTAACTCATTTTAAAGATGAGGAAACAGAGGCAAATGGAGTTAACTTGCCCAGGGTCACACAGCTTGTAAGTGTCTGAGATCAGATTTGAACTCAAGAAAGTCGTCTCCCTGACTCTATCCACTGTGCCATCTAGCTGCCCATTGGAAGTCTTGGCTCTTTGCAAATCTATTTATAAAAGTACATTCATATAATTCACTTAAACATATGTGATGACATGTTGGGCTTTAGTTGTTCATTGGCCTAGAATGAAGTAGGCATAATGTGAGCAATTCCTTTCCCTGCTTCACATGACAGATTGTAAGCGCTGTTCAATCCAGACCCTAAGTAGAACTCCATGCACTGAAGATTATACAGTGGGGACCAAGTTCCCGATCATTGAATGCATGAAATACAAGCTTTTATTTGACTGCCTCTTGTTCATTTTGAAGGCCTCTGACTTCACTGATCTCCACTGATGAGATGATGAAAAACAGAAACCACTTTATTTGGGGGGCAATAGGCTTATTATTTTAAAGATATATATATATATATATATAATATAAGAAATATAACATAAAAATATTATATTAAAATAAAAAATTATTTTAAAAAACAATAATTATTATTCTCATGATGTTGTCATCATCAATATTTTAGTCATGATGACTATTTTGTTTCTTGTAGGAAAGGCTATTTTCCTGGCACAAGAAAACTGGTCAAGTGGATTAAATGTTGGGAAATGAAGGGGCCTTGTACCCCACAAAGAAATAGTCTCATAAATGATGAATCAGGATCTAGAATTTGCTGGGCTAAAGACCTACAAGGTGGCACAATGGATAGAGCATTAGACCTGAAGTCAGGAAGACCTGAGTCCTTTTGTACCTAAGATATTTACTAGCTATGTGACCCTGTACAAGTCACTTCATCTCTGTTTACCTCAATTTCTTCATCTGTAAATAGGGATAATAATAACAGCTTCTGAAGGATGCTGTGAGGATCAAATGAGATAATAATTGCAAATGTTCAGCACAGTTCTTGGTATATACTAAATACTACATAAAAATATTGGCTTTTATTATTATATACTTCATCACATACCTGAACAATTTGTAATTCATAGATGTAGACAGGACCTTACTGATCCTTTAGTCTAGCTCATTTATTTTATAGATGATGAAACTGAGGCTCAGAGGTCAGGGACTTATCCAAGTTCACACTTGCCAGAGTCTATATTTGAGTCTAGACCCTCTAACTGATCAATGTCTGTCATACTTCCTTAGGGTCACTCTCCCTTTCCATGTATGCCTTTGAATTTAAAATTCTATTCTATCTATCTATCTATCTATCTATCTATCTATCTATCTATCTGTCTGTCTGTCTGTCTGTCTGTCTGTCTGTCTGTCTGTCTGTCTGTCTGTCTGCCTGCCTGTCTGTCTGTCTATCTGTATATCTATCTGTTTATCTATCTGTCTGTCTATCTGTCTACGTATCTATCTGTTTATCTATGTATCTGTCTGTCTGTCTATGTATCTATGTATCTATCTGTCTATGTATCTGTCTCTGTCTCTCTATCTATGTATCTGTTTATCTGTCTATCTATGCATCTTTGTATCTATGTATCTATTTATGTATCAATGTCTATCTGTCTGTCTCTCTGTGAATTGTAATAAATAATAAAGGACCATATTGGTTGGTAATTGATAACTAACAGATTAGGCAGTTATCTTCTTTCTTTTGTCTACCCTCCCTTCCTCCCCCTCTTCAGCCTCCCTTTTCCTCCTCTCCTCCCTTCCTTCTTCTGTCTCCAAGGTTAAAAGACATAACCCTTCAGTTGGTCTGTTCCTTTCCTTCCAACTGCTCCTCCCAGTAACATTCCAAATAGAACATTCATTTGACTGACAGGTCACTCCACTGACAGCCTCCACTGCTTCTGTCTTTTGTATACTTTCCCAATTTCTCTCTTCCACAGTATCTATGTATATCTATCTGTCATCTGTCTTTCTGTCTATTTATCAACCTACGTATCTACTTATATATCTATCTATGCACCTATGTATCTATGTATGTATCTATCTATAACATTTAATGAACCTTGCTTTTTTTAGGAGTATAAGAAACTTTATTTAAATATTTTTAACTTAAAACACCAAATAACATGGACATTTCCATATAAATAGTAGGAGAGAAAAAGGGTTGCAAATGAAACTAGGGATTTCTCTTGTGTACAGCTTGATTTTCTTTTCCCTCTCACTCCTATTCCCATTGAGGGAAAAAAAAGAAAAAGAAAGCCTTTCTAACAAATAAAAACAACAGCTTGCACTGGTAGTATCTAAGTATGTTTTAATTCTTAATTATGAGTTCATTAACCTCTGTCGGCAGGTGAGTAGCATATTTCATCATTAATCCACTGGAACTGTGATTTGTCATTATAGCAATCAGAAGTCTTAATTCATTGTAATAGGACAATGAGGTTGCTCAATGGATAGGGCACCAGGCCTGAAGATGGAAGGCCCTGGGTTCAATTTTGGCCTCAGACACTTATTTCCTAGCTGTGTGACCCTGAGTAAGTTGTTTAAATCCAGTTGTCTAGTTCTTGCCACTCTTCTGCTTTAAAACTGATATTTAGTATTCTAAAACAGAAGGGAAGGGTTTACAAATAAAATAAAATAAAACATTGTTATATAAATTGTTCTCCAGGTTCTGGCCACTTCACTTGATTCAGTTTTCACAAATCTTCTAAGGTTTCTCTGATCTTTCCCTTTCATCATTTCTTATGGTATGATAATACCCCCATTACATTAATATGCCATAATTAGTTTCCCAGTGTGATTGGAAATTCCTCAATGGATGATCAAACTTTAATTTTGAAGTATTTGCCACCACAAAAGGAAGGGCTATAAATATTACACAGATTGAGGTAGTTAAGTGGCATAGTGAATAGAGTGCTGAGCTGAGTTCAAATTTAGCCTCAGACACTTACTAGGTACATGACTCTGGGCAAGTCACTTAATCTCTAGTTTTCCTCAGTTTCCTGAACTATTAATTAGGCATAACCATAGCCCCTACTTCTAAGGATTATTGTAAGGATCAAATGAGATAATATCAATAAAGTGTGTTTAGCACAGTATCTGACACATGTTTGGTGTTTAATAAAGATTTATTTCTTTCCTTCTATCATGTTTTTTCTTTTTTTCTATGATATCTAAATTTGGTAGTAAAATTTCTACTTTCTGTCCATAGTTCCAAATTGCATTTCAGGATTCTATTTAGTCTGGAGTTCTTAATCTGTATTCCTTGAAATTAAAAAAAATGATAACTCCATTTCAATTCAATTGGCTTCCTTTCTGATCGTAAGTAGTTTATTTTATGCATTTGAAAATATTTTTCTGAGAAGGAATCTATAGGCTTCACTTGATGAACAAAGAGATCCATTACATATACAATAATATGGGCATTAGAGATGGGCATTCATTTGAATTGCTAAAAATCCTCTTTTGATCTTGTTATACTTTGAGTGTCCAGACTACTTAGGATAACAATGGCAGCTTGTAAGATTGTTTTTGGAGAAACCTGGGAATACTGTACTAATATATAGAATCAAGTGGGTAGAATCAGGAGAATCATTTTTATAATAATAATATTGTGATTTCATTTTTTAATGAAAATTTATGTTTCTTAATTATCAAATGGCTTTTCTTTCTCATTATTGGAAAGAATAAGAAAACTCTTGTAACAAATATGCATAATCAAGCAAAACAAAATTCACTGTTGACCATGTCTAAAAATGATAAGAGCATTGTAAAGTCCTTCAAAGTTGTTTGACTTTACAATGCTCTTATCATTGACCAACCCGAGGCCCAGTGATGAAGTATGTTAGTTTTATCATATAGTGGTATAGAATGAGATACATGATTTTTTCCATGGCCAATGCAAGATTTTTTTTTTCCCGCCTAATGGTGCATATTTGTTACAAGGATTTCATTTTTGTTCTTCCCAATGAGGATGTGGAGGTGAGAGAGAGAAAACAAAATGCTTGTACATTGAAAAAATAAACTTAATTTTTAACACTGGCTGCTGGTGAAGAGAGGTATACGGGTGGAATAATTTTGTGTAGGAAAGATATCCTACATTTCTTCTTACAAACAGATAGTTGAAGGGCATGGGAAATGTAGTCCTGTAATTATAGCCAAGTGGCTTAATGGAACTAAGCCAGTGTTAGGAGGGTAGAACTGGAGTTTAGCTGCAGGAATGCAAGACAAGGATGTCAGCTCCAACCCATCCTTCCAATGTTCCTAAGGAAAGATCCAGAGCTCCGAAGATGTATGGCTCCGAAGTTTTGCTAAGAGGGAGCAAAGCATCCTTTGACCACTGGACATTTTTTTTAATAGTGGGTACAGCTATGGGTATGACTAACTTTAATATTTCAGTGATGCTAAGATCTCTTAGATACAAGTGTGCTTGTTCTCTTAGATTCAGAATACCGCTTGTCTGTTAGCCTGATGAAGCAAACAACTAAACTTTCCCTAGGGGTGGACAATCTGAAAAAAGCAATAGTATTTTCTTTGAAGACAAAGAAGCCCTTCAACAGAGGGCAACAGCTTAGCAGAAAAAGCAGCTCAGTGCAGAAGCAACTCAGTAGCAGATGACAGTGACAACAGCAAACAGAAGCTTCAGAGGCATGGGGCAGACCCAGTTAGCAGTGGTGAGCCCAGGAGGCCAGTGAAAGATAGAACCAGTGGCTATTCCAGCCTGGATGCAACCCAGGAGTATAAGAAATTCAGGAAGAATTTTGGCCCTTTCTTACTCACAACATGGAAACCTGGGGGAATTTTTGCAGATGGGGATTTTTCCTTCTTTCTCATGCTATTCTCTTTCATCAAATTTCTTTTGCCTTAAATTCATGTGTTATCTAGTTTGGGCTAAAAGAAGGATATTTATTCTCCAGAATTTGGAGCTATGATGTTTTTACTTTAAAACATTTCATCTATATCTTTTATATTACCTTCATTTCCCAATGTATTCTGCTATCCACCACTCAGAGAGCCAACCCATATAGTAAGGAGGAAAAAAGGCAGAGAGGGGGACAAAAGCAGTTCACCAGACTGATATATTAGTTAAGTCTGCCGGTGGTAAATACAACCCCATCAAACCCCACTGCAAATAAGCAAGGGAGAAGCCCTCTTATAATGACTTTTTTGGCACTAAACTATCATCATAATTACACAACAGACAGTTCTGATTTTGTTGTTGTTGTTAATTGATTTAACATTTACATTGCATATGTTATTTCTGGCTCATCTTGCTTCATTTTGCCTCAGTTTACACAAGTCTTACCATGCTTTATATTTTTTATATTTACTGTTCTTGTTTCAATTCAGTTGTTTCAATTGTGTCCAACTCTTCGTGAACTCATTTGGGTTTTTCTTGGCAGAGATAAGGGAGTGTTTTGCCATTTCTCTCTCCAGTTTCTTTACCCAGGAGGAAACTGAGACAAACAGGGTGAATTGACTTGCCCAGGGTCAAATAGCTAGTAAATGTCTGAGGCCAGATTCAGACTCAAGAAGATGAGTCTTCCTGACTTCAAGACCTACTGCACCACCTAGCTGCCCTCTCACTTTTCTTTTGGTATAGTAATAATATTTATTTACATTTATGCAATACTATTTGTTTAATCATTTTCCAGTTATTGACATCTTCTTTATTTCCAGTTCTTTGCTATTTTGAAAAGAGAACTATTGGCAATATTTCACTGTTTATGGCTATTTTCTTTTTATGAGCCTGGGACTCCCTATTTCATCCAGGCTGGAAGTCTAGAGGCCTAAACCCACTGCTGATAAGCACAGAAGCCTTGATGTGCTCTGTTTCAGATCTGGTCTAGGTTAGCCCTCCTCAAACACCCAATGATAGACCCTTGCTCTTGAGGATTCACCATATTGAAATTATACTCCATTTGGACACTGCAGCTCTGAGTTCAGGTTCATCATCCTCAGCATCCCTAGAAGCAGGGATTAGAAGCATGGGTCACTAGACCTGGCTCTATGGGAAGTTTCTATCTTGGATCTTCTTGGAATTAGAACTCCAGTATATGCCATCACCCTAATGTCCTTGTTCTTTAATAGAATCCCCCAGTTACCTTGCTATTATGAGTAGCTAGAAGACCAGAATTTACTGCTGTAGGCAACTTGTTATGGTAGTCAGGGGAGATGGATAGACATTGTACAAGTCACAGATACAGTATGTACTCAGATGAGGGGTTTTGGCAGGACATTTTTATGAAATACTTGAACATTACTATATGCTCTGATGTTGCTCCACTGGAAATAACTTTCATGAATTCCAGATTCTAATGTTGCTAGCATATGTACAAGATTTACTATCACCAAATTCCATATTCATCAAGTGGGAGATAGATGAAGTAAGTGTCATATTTCACTGACAATCTGGTAAAATGGATCAATAGAATTAGCGTCTAATGGGCCTGGGTTAGAATCTTAGCTTTATTTCTTTTATCTTTGTGACTTTAGGTAAGTCTCCTCAACTCTCTGAACTTCAGTTTGCCCATCTGTAAAATAAGGGGATTAGATAAAATAATCTCAAAAGCCTTTTCTGATTCTGAATCCTTATAATCCAGCATCTCAAATCTAGTGGGCATTGTTTTTTGTCTTTTTTTTTTTCAGAGGATGCAGGGAGGCAGGACAGTGGTAGTGTTGAAAGAGTACTGTGTTTGAATCAAGGCTCTACATTTTCAGTCTTATACAAATAAGATTGGACAAATTCCTTCACTGCTTTAGCCTTCAGTTTCTTTAAAAAAATAAGTAACCTTCACCTTGGATTCCTGTTACTTTTTTCTGTCAAATAGAGTTGCTATTTGTCATGCTGACTTTGTATGCTAATAATATACCTTCATTTTGGCTTAGAAATTCTCAACTGTTTCCCTTTTGGAAAATCTTCTGGAACTCTATAGTTTTTATTTGGGCCAAAGACAATTTTAAATAAAATTCTGTCTCTCTCCCTACATATATATATATATATATATATATATATATATGCACATGTATATAATTTTTTCCAATCCACCCTCTCAAGCTGATGGTTCTGCATTCTTTGTCCAATGTCCAATTTGGACAAAAAGGTTTGTCCAATTAGGTTTCATAATTCATTTACCTTTCTGCATATTCTAGGATTTAAGAGGTGTAAAGATATTCTTAATTTCATTTGATCCAAAGTCTATGTACCAAGTTTCAGCCTAGAGTAATTCTTTCTAGGATGACTAGAAAAGCAGCAATGTGCTCAGAATCACAATTACCAGAGCACACTGAAAGGAAGGGCGACTTCCCAATGACACAGTCTTCATTTGGGTGCTTTTTAAAACCTAGTGGGCTTTGTTCCAGGGGAACAATTTAGGAATTAGGAGACTTAGTGCTTGGCCAAGGTCTTAAAAATGCAGTGTGATCCAAAAAGCATGAACTAGGAAGCGGGGACATTGTGTTTCTGTGACAGTCCTTCAGAACTTTAGGCACCCATGACTTGACTGATTCCTCCACTCACACACAGATTTTGGCTCCTATGTACCTTACTAGACTGGCTTCTGGGGCTCAAAAAGATTAGAAGGAGATCCTCCAAACATCAGTGGGTCCTTGGACAATAATAGAGGCATGATTTGTCACCAGACTCATGCTTGAAACCTTTCCAGTTTGGTGAGTCAATCACACAGTAAGCACACATTTATGAAGTGCCTCTTCTATGTTAAAGAGAGGCAGCATAACATAGTAGAAAGTTAGTCTTGAAGCCAGGAAGACTTGAGTTCAAGTCCTAACTCTGAGACATGTTGGCTGTGTGACCCTGGACAAGTCACTTGAGTATTCAGGGCTTTTGACAACTCTCTAAGGCTGTTAGTTACAGGGAAGGTACTGTTCTGTATTAGTAGAAGGGCTTTCCTCACCCAGGAATTATCTATACCATTGAAATCCCAGGTCTAGCCCTTATCACCTTCCAGATACTGAGCTAAGTCCTGTGAGATAGAAAGGCAAAAATAAAAGTCTCTGCCTTCAAGGAACTTACATTCTATTGGGGAGAAAACATATACATTTATAAGTACATACAAAATAAATTTCTGTGAAGGAAGGTATTAGTAACTGGGTGAGATCACCAAGAAAGGTCTTATGGAGGAAATAAATGTTTAAGTTAACTAGGGCTTTAAATAGGTAGCTAGGTGGTGCAATGGAAAGAGCACCTGGCCTCAAGTCAGAAAGCCTCATCTCTCTGAGTTCAGATCCAGCCTCGGATACTTACTAGCTGTGAGACCCTGGGCAAGTCACTTAACCTTGTTTGCTTCAATTTCCTCATCTGTAAAATAAGCTGCAGGGGGGGGGGGGGAAGCAATCCGACCCAGTATCTTTGCAAGGAAAACCACAAATGGGATCATGAAGAGTCAGAAATGATGGGGACAATGGGATAGCAAACAGATCAGGAAAGTTCTTATGGAGGAGGTGACCTTTGAGTTGTGCATTGAAGGTCACTTGGGATTTAAGTAACAGAGGTAAGGAGAGAGGACATTCTAGGCATGGGGGGAAGGCCAATGGAACCCTGGGAGACCATGGCAGAGCTTACTGGATGTTGGCATAGACTCAAGAATGCAGAGTTACCAGAATGCCATGATGGGGCATGAGAGTCGAGCTATATTGCAGGCTTGTGATACTTAGATTCTAATAATCTGCTCTATAATAATTGCTTTCTTTTCTTCATGATAGAGTTGGTCTTGTTTATTGGGTTCACTAGCATTTGAAATGACAAGTTATTAAAGTTAGAATGTCACAGTGCAGGCCATTATTTATAATGTATTTAGCATAGGCAAGATAAATCAACCACGAAATGACAAATATGCGCTTTTTCCAGTTCCATATTGTGGGACCAAATAAGCACGCGAGTGAAATTTGGAGATACAAATCCTTTGGTTACTGAACATACCTAGACATACAATTTTCTTCTCACAGCTTGTCTGACTTATAGGTTATAGCCTGGTCACAAGATATGAGATTAAAGATCTCTTCTTATTGTTACTGAAACCTTTAATTTGTTGCTTTTCTAGTTATCCTATAAAAAATTACTCTAGACCGAAACTTGGTCTATAGACTTTTGCTCAAGTAAAATTAACTATATTTTTATACCTCTTCAGGGGCTTTCACAAATCCTAGAAGGTTCAGGGAGAAAGGTGAATGAATTATGAAACCTAATGAACCATGACTTTAAAAAATGGAGGCATTTTCTTACCGTACCATATTAGATTTAGTTTTTTAAAAGGTCACACATAATGACTGTGGTGAATTTCAAGCACAAGTCCATATTAAAATATGAGAAAAATCTAGAAAAATAATGTTCAAATATCAGTTTATTTGTGAAGAGTACTGTTGGAAACTAGATAGAGCAGTGTATAGAGTACTGGGCTTGGAATCAGGAAGACTCATCTTTTTTAGTTCAAATCTGGCCTCAGACACTTATTAGCTCCCTGACCTGGGCAAGTCACTTCACCCTGTTTGCCTCCTTTTACTTATATATAAAGTGAGTGGGAGAAGGAAGTGGCAAATACTAAGAAAACTCCAAATGGGTCACAAAGAGTTGGATGTGCCTAAAACAACTGAATAACAAAAACTAAACTAGTTGTCGGGAAACCTAGGTTAGACGAGGATAACAATGATGTCACTTTCCCAAATTGTGTTAAGGATAAAATGAAATAATATTTATAAAGTCTTTGCAAACCTTAAGTTGCTATGTATATATTATTATTATTATTATTATTATTTTCTAAACTGAAAGAGCCTTGGAGTAGATGGCTTCTGAGGCTGTCACTCCTTTCCCCTTTCCCAGGTCTAGATCTATAAACTTACGTTCTTTTTAGATAGTGATACTTAGATAGTTGTGTGTTGAGGAGACAGAGAGAATATGCAAAGATTCATCTTCATGGTTCTGGTCAATCCTCCTTGGAAAAACAGTATTAAAACCCTCAGGCTTTGTTTTGGAAGAAACAGACACGTGAGCATCTTTTCACTCCTGTGTAGGAGGAAGAGATCTTTCTGAACTGGAGGAGTAATGAATGATTCTTGAATGGAGCAGTAGAAGACATTTACTACTGAAGTCATAACAGATATTTCTCAAAATGTCTTCATCTTTGATTGTAGTTATATCATTTGAGGAGAATAGCAAGTCTTGAAAGACAGAAGACAGTTCTTAGAATAGTCCTTGCTGAGAGGTGTTAAGGGTAAAATTAGGGTTGTTGACTAAATATATTATATTAGTGGTTGCCAGGGATTTAAATTCAATCATCATAAAATACTTTGGACTTCATCCCCTAGAAGTCCCTTAGTATTTCCCCAAATTCCATTTATACAGAGGCGATGCTCTCTTTCCACACTATGCAATGGATGTTGTAGGTAGTCTGATTTAGTGATAATGGAGCCAGAGGCAGGGATAGGAAAGCCTCAGAGTAGAATTTGAGGAGATCAGCAGAAACTCATTTGGGAAATTACTCAAACCTTTTTCTTTTAAACCCTTACTTTTTGTCTTCGAATCAATATGGTGTATTGGTGGTAAGGATTAGGCAGTGGAGGTTAAAAATGACTTACCCAAAGTCACATAGCTAGGAAGTGCCTGAGGTCAGATTTTGAACCCAGAACCTCCCATATTAAGGTCTGGTTCTCAATTCTCTGGGCCACCTAGATGCCCCCAAATTACTCAGAACCAACTGTAGGTAAACTACAACATGAATCAAAAGTGTATCTGTAGAGCCAATATTGTCCCATACTTTATGCCTGAAAGTCATGGAACACATTCATCTTAAAAAGACTCCGAATCACAGATGACTCAAAGGGCAATAAAAATCATGGGTGTAAGTAGGTTGCTGCATGTGGCTAAGGATGAAGAGTGGAGTAAAAATCATCCTTGAAGACAGGAATTACCGGAAAAGTAACAAGTTGGTTTGCTCATGTAGCAAGAGTGAGGGAGAAGAGGTGGACAGACAGCCTGAATGCTACACTGGAAAAATTATTTTTGAATGAACAAAAAAGCTTTTATTACAAACCTACCCTGTAGCTGGCCTTGAGCTAGACTCTGGTGACATAAAAATACAACTGCCCCTTCCCTCAAGGAGCTTACATTCTGTGTGTGTATGTGTGTGTGTGTGTGTGTGTGAGAGAGAGAGAGAGAGAGAGAGAGAGAGACAGAGAGAGACAGAGACAGAGACAGAGACAGAGAGAGAGAGAGAGAGAGAGAGAGAGAGAGAGAGAGAGAGAGAGAGAGAGAGAGAGAGAGAGAATAAAGGTACAAGAGTAGTAGTCTTTTTTAGAAAGATTTCTAGAAAGCCATGACAGGAGATGCATAGGATGAGAAAGCAGGGATGAGTTGCAACCTGTTCTAGTGGAGGGAGTATCCACACTGATGAGATAGGTTATAGGTACAATCAAGTATACCCACAGTATATGAAAGGACTGGGACACTTGGAAGGAACTGGAGAGCTGGCCAATTTTCCTACTTTTTTCAAAAGAGCTTTTTACAATATAGTTTATCATCAGATTTTAACTTTCTTGAACATGATATGCCTGTATGAAAAACATATAGACTTAGAGCCAACTGTAATTTATTTTGAAATATTGATAATTCTTGTATTTGGAAATCTGTACCTTCAGATCACGGGGAAGCTCCGGGATGGTGGATGGAGCACCAAGCCTGCAGTCAAGAAGAACCATTTACCTGGGTTCCAATCTGGCCTTGGACACTTATTGGCTATGTGACCCTAGCCAAGGCACTTAATGCTATTTGCCTCAGTTCCTCATCTGTAAAATGAGGAGAAAGCAATGGCAAACCATTCTGATATCTTTACTAAGAAAACCCCAAATGAGAGTCATGAAAAGTCATGCAGAACTAATTCATGAAACAAGAACACTTTAAAATATTATTTGTGAATTTTTTCAAATCTAAATTCTATTACATGGACATAATGAGAATTTTTAATCTGCCTAAAACATATTGATTCATATCTTAGATTATAATACCTTGAGTTTTATTTGCCTTGAGTTTTGTTCTTTTTTGAGTTTTCTGCCACCCCTGAAATTCTAAGTGGGATTGTTAGACAAGCATAGAAAACACATAAAAAAAGGGAAATTGAACTTGGGGTAGCCAACGGGACAGACCTCTGATACATCAATGAGCTTCTCTTTGCCCCAGAGTCCTATATTTCCCCCCAAGAATCACAGTACTGTCTTATGGAAGGTAATCCCATATTGGGCCCTGCCAAAGAAGCACTCCCTTTCTATAAGACCTTAATTTTTCAAATGGCATTAGAATAGTTGGAGAGGAGTAGCATAGTTTGTCCCTTATTGGGATGGCTTTGCTTTCCAGAAAGGATACTGCTCCGGAACTTTGTAGTTCTTTTCTTTCTCCAAGATACCTCTCTCCTCAAGAATCACTTTCTCCAGAAATTCTAATGTCTGAACTCTCAAACACTTGGATTGGAAGTTTCCATCTTGGAGATCAGCAGGAAGATTTGTGCTGCTCAGGAATTTTCCCTTTGGTGGGGGAAAGGGAAGGAAAGGGAACAAGTATTTTTTAAGACTTTTATGTGCCAACACATAAACCTGGCCTCAGATGCTGATTAGCTGGGTGACCCTGGGCAAGTCACTTAATCTCTCTTTGATTGAATCCACTAGAGAATGTAAATGGTGATCCATTTCAGTATTTTTGCCAAGAAAACTCCATGGACAGTATTGGCATGCTATAGGGGCCACAGGATCACAAAGAATTGGACATGGCATGATTGAACAGCAATAGTAAATATTCCAGGTATTTGTTAAGTGCTTTACAGATATTATCACATTTGATTTTCAGAATGATCCTGGGAAGGAGGCTATATTTCCATTTTACAGCTGAAGAAACTGAGGCAAACAGATTTTAAGTGATTTACCCAGATAACTTAGCCAGTAAGTGTTGGGTCTCAATTTGAAATCAGGTCCTCTTGACTCCAAGTCTATCAGCTGGTTACCTAGCTGCCTCAGGTAGAAGGGCTGGATTCTGAGTGATGCTGCCAAGAGGGTTGAAGTGACTCTCCTTTCCACACAGGAGTTTGGGACTAAAGAGCTCTATCTGTGAATTACCATCTTGAAAGTGTCCAAGATGATTATTCTCATGTACACATATGTATAAAATTATATAAATCATATATTTCTATATATGATATATTACATTTTATATAAAATATGTTAAATTAAAAATAGATAAATATATATATATATAATACATATATAAAAATAGGTAGATTTTGCCATGTACTTGTACTGGAATTCTATCAATGCCCTGCCTGCTGTTGCTTTTTAGTCTGGGAAAATCTACTCTTAGGAACTCTTCTCTTTGACTTGTGTTCAGAAAGCTGGGAACATCTCCCATATGCTCTTGTCCTAAGATGATCATTACCATTTTGGGTTGGGGAATGTGGGTAGAGGGCGTAGTAGCGTAACAGTTAAATTAGTTTCTCTACTAAAAGTATTATATTTTTAGAAGTTTATTAAGATTATTAGAAATCAATGACATAAAATAATAAGCCACGTGCCCATGGCTGAAAGCCAAATTCAGAACCCCCATGCTAAGTCTACTCACTGCATCCTTGCAATCTCCAAGTACAGGAAGAGACACAAGTTGGCAATACAGTCAGTTTAAATACAAATGCTGATCTTGTACTCAGGTGAGGACTCAGGTGAGATTATAGGGCATTCTGGGAAGTGCCAAGGACTTTTGGAGATTGAAGTCTGGGGTTCAAATCTCCATCCATGGCAGATTTTTCTGGGATCCTTTGCTGCTTTTGAATTCCAAATCCATAAACCACAGAGGACACCTCTCTTAAGGATCCCTTCTTTTTTTTTTATTTTATAGTATTTTATTTGATCATTTCCATGCATTATTCATTAAAGACAAAGATCATTTTCTTTTCCTCCCTCCCACCCCCCCGTAGCCAACGCGTGATTCCACTGGGTATCACATGTGTTCTTGATTCGAACCCATTGCCATGTTGTTAATATTTGCATTAGAGTGTTCGATTAGAGTCTCTCCTCTGACATGTCCCCTCAGCCACTGTAGTCAGGCAGTTGCTTTTCCTCAGTGTTTCTACTCCCACAGTTTGTCCTCTGCTTATGGATAGTGTTTTTTCTCCTAGATCCCTGCAGATTGTTCAGGGACATTACACTGCCACTAATGAAGAAGTCCATTACGTTCGATTATACCACAGTGTATTAGTCTCTGTGTACAATGTTCTCCTGGTTCTGCTCCTCTCGCTCTGCATCACTTCCTGGAGGTTGTTCCAGTCTCCATGGAACTCCTCCACTTTATTATTCCTTTTTGCACAATAATATTTTAAGGATCCCTTCTGATCAATCATCTGGGAGGCAGCCCCAATCACTAGACAAGTGTCAGAGGTTGCCGGTGTCCTCTACACTAGGTGCATGTCAGGATTCACCTTGGGGGAGGCGTTCCTCAAATGCTGCCAAAAGATCATGCTCTGATCTGGGCAGATCTGGGATTCCCCAGATCACCACCTCCTACTCCCTGAAAGAAGACTTTAAGAAAAGAACAATGAAATTACTACGAAGGAAATAGCATGTGGTCACTCAGTGGGGGAAAGAAAGAAAGGTTTCACCAAGGAGGGAAAAGACACAAGGCCCATGGGGGGGGGGGGGGGGCAGGCATGAGTGTAATAGCTCTGGTTTGTTTCGGTCCTGTTGTTCCAGAACTCATTTGGTTTGTTTCTTCCCACATTTTGCTGCGCCTCCCTGGCAGATGTCCCATCTCACTCCACACTGGGAGGAAACAGGATGGCAGAATATTGTTACCGTGGGAATTAAGCTTATTTGTGCTAGTCTAGTTACTGTTGGAAACCTTCTTGGTTTTTGTTTTCAGATTTTTTTTTTAAAGCCTGTCTCAGAGTGGCAGGTGTCCTTCTTTGTTTTTCCTTGGCTTCCCCTGCTGTGCTTTCAGAAAGATCTGTATTATCTGTGTCAATTACTATCTGTAATCCAGCAGAAGTGAGAGAGAAATTCAGATACTCGTTTGTCATCCTGTTCTGTAGGTTTTGCCTTATCTGACAATTTATAGTAAATCCAGAGGGACATCTGTCAGAAACAGATAATTCGGTTATCAACCAGATAGTATATAAGTGACCTAGGAGTCCCATTTAGTGTAACAGAAGGGAGAGAAACAGAAGGGAATAAGCTTTTATACAATGCTTTCTATGTGCTGGGCAATGTGTTAAACAATTTACAAATATTATCTCTTTTGTTCCTTGCAACAAACCTGAGAAATAAATAATATTGTTCCCATTTTACAGTTGAGGAAACTGAGGCAAACAGTCTGAATGACTTGCCTATGCCACATTGCTAGTAAGAGTCTGAGGCTAGATTTGAACTCAAGTCTTCTGATTTCAGGACTAGTGCCCCATCTATTGCACCACCTAGCTGTGGTATAATTTACTACATTTAAATTAAAAAAAAAATTTTTTTTTAATTAAAACCCTTACCTTCCATCTTAGAATCAATACTATATAGTGGTTCTAAGGCAGAAGAGTGGTAAGGGCTAGGCAATGGGGCTGAAGTGACTTGCCCAGGGTCACATAGCTATGAAGTATCTGAGGTCAGATTTGAATCCAGGACCTTCCAAGGTCTTGGGACTGGCTCTTAATCCACTGAGCCAAGTAGTTGCCCCCTGTGATTAATTATGTGGCTAACTATTTCACTCACAGAAAGATTATTTGAGGAGTTAGAGCTGGAAAGTCTCTTGAAGGTGTATTAGCATAAACTCTGTTTTACAAATGAAGAAACTGAGACTGAGAGAAGTGACAGGATTTGCCAGAAGAGGTCATCATATAATTTATATAGCTCTGGACCTGATGTCAGGAAAACCTGGGTTTGAATCCTGCTTTAGACACTTAATAGCAGTGTGATTCTAGGTGAGTTCCTCAGCCTCTTAGTCTTAATTTCCTCATCTGTAGAGAAGGATGATAATAATACCTGCAAGACTTACATAAAGAATTGTTATGAAGACTAAATGAGTTTTATATATATATATATATATATATATATATATGCATATACTGGTTAAACATCTTCATTTTTCTTATTTAAAAAATTAAACTGATTTTTTAAAACAAATTAATTAATCATTTTATTCAGTCCCTCTCCTCTCCATATCATAAAAGGCATCATCTGGTAAAATATATAGATTATGTCTTTCATGTTTCCATTTCTCAGTTCATTCTGTGGATGTTAACATTTATACGTTATTCTTCAAATATTAAATCTGTAGCTGTATATAATATCTGGGTTCTACTCATTTCACTCTTTATTATATCATGTAGCTCTTTCCAAGTTTAAAAAAAAAATGAAATGCTCATCATCTTTTATGGTGTAGTAGAATTCCATCACAATCATGTACCACAATTTGTTTAGCCATTCCCCAGCTGATGTATGTCTTGATTTCTAGTTCTTTGCCACCACAAAGAGAGCTGCCATAAATATTTTGGAACATATATATCCTTCATTTTTTTAATAATAATCCTTACCTTCTGTCTTGGAGTCAATATTGTGTATTGGCTCCAAGGCAGAAGAGTGGTAAGGGCTAGGAAATAGGGGTCAAGTGACTTGCCCAGGGTCACACAGTTGGGAAGTGTCTGAGTTCAGATTTGAACCTAGGACCTCCTATCTCTAGGCCTGGCTCTCAATCCACTGAGCCACCCAGCTGCCCCCTACATCCTTCATTTTTGAAAAGCACCAAAGACTTTGGGGGTGATGCCTTAACAAATGTGAAATGGATTTAAATGTGGCAGAGTTGCACAAAGTTGTCAACCTCACTCTCTCTTCCAGTCCTCAAAGTCTTGTGGCAAGACAAAAGTCAGGGTGACTGCAGTGACCTGGGAAGCAGTGAATAAACTTGTCATTTTCCAAGTCTGACCAAGCTCTAAGCATTCCACCATTCAGTTGCCTTCGGGGCCATTGGAACAACTTGCTCTCCTCTGCCCATTCTGCTAGGGGATGTCTTCACATGCTTGGGGTAGACATCCTCTTTACTCATCAGCGAGTTTGAGGTCTGTCCATTATCCTCAATCTAGTTTGGCATCTCTGCTAAAATAGTTACACAGTGGGGTAGATGCTATCAATGCTACAGCTTTTTGGAGCCATAGGTTGAAAGGTGGCCCCATTACTTCCTGGCAAATAGAGTGAGCAGTATCAGATTTTATAATGTTAGGCTCAAAGATCACTGGAGATGGTGACTACAGCCATGAAATTAAAAGACATTCCTTGAAAGGGAAGCTATTGCAAATCTGAACAGGATACTAAAAAGCAGAGACATCACCCTGTCAATAAAGGTCCATAAAGGCAAAGGCATGATTTCCGCCCCACCCCCCCCCAGTGGTAATATATGGCTGTGAGAGTTGTATTATTCAGAAAGCTGAAGGAACAGCTCAGTGGATAGGAAGCTAGACCTAGAGACAGGAGGTCCTGGATTCAAATGTGACCTCAGACACTTCCCAGCTATATGACCCTGGGCAAGTCACTTAACCCCAGTTATCTAGCTCTTATTGCCCTTCTGTCTTGAAACCAATACTCAGTATTGATTCTAAGATGAAAGTTAAGCTTTTTAAAAAAAATGCTGAGCCCCACAGAATCGATGCTTTTGAATGGTGGTACTAGAGAAGACTTTTGAGAGTCTCTAATAGCAAGGAAATCAAATCAGTCAGTACTTAAAAAATTATTTTAGACTATCCACTGGAAGGTCAAATACTGAAGCTGAAACTTCAAATAAACAAATGCTTTGGCCACAGAATGAGAAGACAAGACTTATTGGAAAAGACCCTGATGCTGGGAAAGATTGAAAGCAAAAGGAGAAAAGGAGAAAGAGAATGAGATGGATAGATAATGAAGGAAATATGAACTTGGACAGCCTTTAAGAGATAGTGGAGTACAGGAAGCCCTGGCATGCTAAAGATCCATGGGGTCATGAAGAGTCACAGGACTAAACAACAGGACACCAAAGATGGTTAAACAGCCCTGAAAATACTTAGCAGCCCTCATACCAAAGGTATCAGTCCTCCCTGAACAACTCACATACCTCATATACATATATATTTCTGTTTGTGTATATATATATATATAATGTATAAATGATTAATATCAAAGCACAATATGAATGGTTTTTATGAGTACGTTCCAAGATTTGAGAACACTGTTGTTGACTGTAAAGAGTACTTGATTTTCCCTAGCTTCATATCTCTCCTCTACTGCTAGCACCACCCATGTCGTCTTGGACAAGTCACTTCTCTGTTGCCTACTTCTTCCTCTATAAAGTGAAGAGGTTGTATTAGATGAGCTCTGATGTTCCTTCCAGCTCTAAATCCATGATCTTATGAATCCAAATCCTTGTATTCCAGATTCAGAATTCTTTCTTTTATACTCCATTGTCTTGTTTTACTTGTCATAGAAAAATGAATGATCAAACATGAACCCACTTGAAAATTTTTATCTTCAAACTCTCTTCATGGCAAACAAAATAAATGAAATACAACTTAAAATGAAGGGGAAATGACTTAAAAAAAAGAAATTTAAGTGTGTCATATTGTCTTTTAATAATGTAGAAAATTTATCAAAATCATTGAACTCCTTAAGTTATTGTGCTAAAAGACAAAACAAAAGTCTAGATGGTCCAACTGAAAAATCATCTTGGATAATTAAGGTAAATTCATTATTTAGTTCTGAAATTTCAGAAGTTCTAAACAATTATGGAAGTTGTGAAGATTGGATTTGGCTATCTCCTGATTGTAACAATGAAGGTACTTAGTTCTACCTTTATTGGGAAGATTGAATTGTAATCCCTGGTCTATTTTTGGATTTTAATCCCCAAAGTGTTAACTCAGTATTTAAAGTAGATCTACCCAGGGGGGCAGCTGGGTAGCTCAGTGGATTGAGAGCCAGGCCTAGAGACAGGAGGTCCTAGGTTCAAATCTGAACTCAGACACTTCCCAACTGTGTGACCCTGGGCAAGTCACTTGACCCCCATTGCCTACCCCTTACCACTCTTACTGCCTCAGTATTGGCTCCAAGACAGAAGGTAGGGGTTTAAAAAAAATAAAATAGATCTACCCATTTTAACTACAAAAAGGTGTTAACTAACCACAAAAGTTATAACTAACTACAAAAGGTGTGAATACCCATTTCAAACATTGAGTGGGCAGTCCTGGAGCGGAGCATCTGCTGTGATTGGTAGACTTAAAAATTTAGGGGAGGTGACACAAGAGAAAAAGGTCTTTAAATAGAGGAAACAGAGGCACACATGGAATGGAATCAAGGATTCAGTCACTGGGAGGAGAGACTGGAAGATCAGTCACTCAGAGTTGGACTGGAAGACAGACACTTGAGGAGAGACTGGAAGATAGACACTCAGATTTGGAGTAAAGACACTTGGCTGTGGAACTGGACCCCAGGAGGAGCTCCTGCAGGAGACCTCAGACTGCTTACCTTTTAGATGGTCACCTTGGTGAATGAAAGGCTGACTTAGTTTCCTTGCCTTTCTGGAGATGTGAACCTCCAAGAAAGGTCCATCATCTTGAGACTCCTTTCCCCTGGCTGGGGCTTAGAATTTCTACCTGGCTCTGAGGAAGCAGAGCTCTCTCTCTCTCTCCCCTTTTATCTCTTCCTTAATATCTTCCCTCTGTTGTAAATAAACTACCATAAAAATAAATTACTTTATTTTGGGATTTAGAAATTAAATCCCTGGAGACAACCAAATTAAATATAATTCAGAGTCCAACCACAAATTAACAAAGCATAATGGCGAATGTTTTAAGTTTTACTTTTCCATATCATTATTATTCTTGTTGAATGAGTTTTTGTTGTTTAGATCATTTTTCAATTATGTCTGACTCTGTGACCCTATTTAGGGTTTTAATTGCAAAAATACTGGAATGGTTGGCCATTTCCTTCTCCAGCTCATTTTATGGTTGGAAAAACTGAAGCAAACATTGACTTACCCAGGACCATATGGCTAGAAAGGATCTGAGGCAGGTTTCAAACTCAGGACAAGTGTTCTATCCAATTCACCATCTAGCTGCCTCTGAATGAGAAGCAGGTTTTAAAAATTCATTGTACGTCTATTCTTCTTGAGATGTTCAACTTAAATAATCTGAACTGTGTTGATTTCCACAACTTAGACCTGGAGAAGTAGCAGAACTGCCTTTCCATTTTCAGATTATAATATTTGTCTTTGCAATTAGGTTTAACTTTCCTATTTCTCAGTCCAAAGGGAAAAAAGATCGCCATTGGCAATAGGACATAGGGATATGGATTGGACTTGTGATTTCACTGATAATTGGGAACTTCCTTTACCAATTCCATTTGGAACTTTCTCAATTTATAGTCTTAGGGAGTTCCTGAGATGTTAAGCAGCTTGGCCAGGGCTTCACAGCCAGTATATCTCAGAGGTGGGGCTTGAATATAGCTCTTTCTGGTTTCAAGGTTGGTCTTTTAAATAATCCAGATATGTAAACAACTATGCTACCTTTTGTGAAATCACTTGGATCACATGAAGTGGGCAAAAGTCCCCCCGGCTTTATTCTCATTAACTTTTCCAAAGACCCTAAAGCAATAGTAGATGCTTAATAAATGCTTTTGCTTATTAATGCTGATAGTGTTGAAAAAGAAAAGCTTAATGAGAGCAGCTATCCTGACCCTTAGGAACCCTTTCTAGCTAAACCTTCCTCAGGAGTGAAAAGGCTTAACTGAGTTTTACCATTGTTATTTTTGACCAGTTGGTTATAAGTTTTAAGTTTTATAAATGAATGTGCCATAAAGATATTTATTTTTCAAGATTTACTTGACACGAGCTTTGATGTGAAGTCAATTAAGGACAAAAAGGGAATGATGTCTGGGGTTTCCAGTATCTTAAAATTATTTGGGAGTGATGTTACTAATTGACAGTATTAAGTCCAGGCAATTAACTCAATTTTATTATTTTAATTAATATTCAATTTAAAATTTTTTGAATTTCAAATTATTTCCCTTCCTTCTACCCTCTACCACTCATTGAAAAGGCAAGCAAGATGATATCAATTAGACATGTGAAGTCACACACACTAAATATTACAATATTTATTTAAGCAACTCTGCCTTTTGGATGACTTGGAAGTTCTGATAATATGTATTTTTTCCTTTTGAAAGGGTTATTATTTATCAGACATTCTCCTGGAAAATTGCTCTGGGCCTAATAGTAATGAAGAATATGTGGGATATTTCTACTGTAACTCCATAGGAAATTGTTGTGACTAGAAAGGAGTTTATTCTGGGAAAGGCTGTCTAATCTTCCTTTTTGGAATTTGCAAGCTTCCTTTGGACCTATGCTAGACTGCTCAATGAAATTGTAACATTCCCAAATGAAATACAAAAAGTTCAGACCATCATGATTTCTTTTGGAAATAATTTACTTGAAATTATCATGAACAATGTTTGTTCTGGGATAGGTTTTCTGATCTCTGAGTCAAAGATGGGTCCAAAGGGAGTTTGAAAAAGCCAAACAAATACTTTCCTCAAACTCACACTGTTCTTTCTGTTCATGGTAATTTCTTTCATAAGTAAGTTGAAATGTTCGATGAAATTATGTAAAACCCTAGGAAAAATCTGACATTGATGAAAAATATCTGATCCCTCATTTTGAACAAGACTGAAAACAACATTTAAATTTTTTTTTATTATTTAGTCAATGTAGAACATTATTCCTTGGTTAAAAGAATCATATTCTTTCCCTCCCACACCTCCCCCACCCGTACACACAGCTCCACTGGATATTACATGTGTCCTTGATCAGAACCTATTTACATGCTGTTGATGTTTGCACTAGGATGATCATTTAGAGTCTACATCCCCAATCATATCCCCTTGACCCATGTATTCAAGCAGTTGTTTTTCTTCTGTGTTTCTACTCCCGAAGTTTTTCCTCTGAATGTGGATAATATTTTTTCTCATAGATTCTTCCACATTGTTCAGGATCATAGAATTGCCAGTAATGGAGAAGTCCATTATATTCGATCATACCACAGTGTATCAGTCTCTGTATACAATGTTCTGGTTCTGCTCCTTTCATTCTGCATCACTTCTTGGAGGTTGTTCCAGTCCCCATGGAATTCCTCCACTTTATTATTCCTTTGAGCACAATAGTATTCCATCACCAACATATACCACAATTTGTTCAGCCATTTCCCAATTGAAGGGCATCCCCTCATTTTCCAATTTTTGGCCACCACAAAGAGTGCAGCTATGAATATTCTTGTACAAGTCTTTTTCCTTATTATCTCTTTGGGGTACAAACCCAGCAGTGCTATGGCTGGATAAAAGGGGAGACAGTCTTTTATCGCCCTTTGGGCATAGTTCCAAATTGCCCTCCAGAATGGTTGGATCAATTCAAAACTCCAACAGCAATGCATTAATGTCCTGACTTTGCCATATCCCATCCAGCATTCATTACTTTCCTTTGCTGACATGTTAGCCAATCTGCTAGGTGTGAGGTGATACCTCAGAGTTGTTTTGATTTGCATCTCTCTAATTATAAGAGATTTAGAACACTTTTTTCAGGTACTTATTAATAGTTTTGATTTATTTAACTGAAAATTGTCTATTCATGTTCCTAGCCCATTTATCAATTGGAGAATGGCTTGATTTTTTTGTACAATTTATTTAGCTCTTTATAAATTTGAGTAATTAGACCTGTGCCAGAGGGTTTTGTTATGAAGATTGTTTCCCCAATTTGTTGATTTCCTTCTAATTTTGGTTGCATTGGTTTTGTTTGTACAAAAACTTTATCATAGACTGTCTTGCTGAGGTCACTTACCCCAAGTCTATTCTACTGATCCTCCTTTCTGTCTCTTAGTTAGTACCAAATTGTTTTGGTAACCACTGCTTTATAGTATAGTTTGAGATCTGGAACTGCAAGGCCACCTTCCTTCACATTTTCCCCCCATGATTTCCCTGGATATCCTTGATCTTTTTTTTTTCCAAATGAACTTTGTTATGTTTTTTTCTAATTCAGTAAAAAAAGTTTTTTGGTAGTTCAATGGGTATGGCAATAAATAAGTAAATTAATCTGTGTAGGATTGTCATTTTTATTATGTTAGCTCATCCTTCCCATGAGCAATCAATGTTTTTCCAATTGTTTAGATCTAATTTTAATTGTGTGGAGAGTGATTTGTAGTTGTGTTCATATAGTTCCTGTGTTTGTCTCGGCAGATAGATTCCCAAGTATTTTATATTGTCTAGCGTGATTTTAACTGGAATTTCTCTTTCTAATTTTTGCTGCTGAGATGTGTTGGAGATATTCAGAAATGCTAATGTCTTATGTGGGTTTATTTTGTGCCCTGCAACTTTGCTAAAGTTGTTGATTATTTTGACTAGCTTTTTAGTTGATTCTCTAGGATTATTTAAGTAGACCATCATATCATCTGCAAAGAGTGATAGCTTGGTCTCCTCTTTGCCTATTTTAATACTTTCAATTTCTTTTTCTTCTCTAATTGCTACTGCCAGTGTTTCTAGTAAAATGTTAAATAATAGAGGTGATAATGGGCATCCTTGTTTCACTCCTGATCTTATTGGGAAGGCTTCTAATTTATACCTATTACAGATGATGTTTCCTGGTGGTTATAGATATATACTGTTTTTTTTTTTGTTTGTTTCTTTTTAGGAAAGGCCCTTTCATTCCTATACTTTCTAGTGTTTTCAATAGGAATGAGTGTTGTATTTGTCAAAGGCTTTTTCTGCATCTGTTGAGATAATCATATGATTTTTGTCATTTTGCTTATTAATATGGTCAATGATGTGGATGATTTTCCTAATATTGAACCATCCTCGCATTTCTGGTATAAATCCTACCTCGTCATAAAGAATAACCCTCGTGATCACTTGCTGGAGTCTTTTTTCTAGTATCCTATTTAAGATTTTTACATCTATGTTCATTAAGGAGATTGGTCTATAGATTTCTTTCTCTGTTTTTGACCTGCCTGGCTTTGGAATCAGTACCATATTTGTGTCATAAAAGGAATTTGGTAGAACTCCTTCTTTGCTGATTCTGTCAAATAGTTTGTATAATATTGGCATTAGTTGTTCTTTGAATGTTTGATAGAATTCATTTGTCTATCCATCCGGTCCTGGGGATTTTTTCTTAGAGAATTTTTTGATGACTTGGTTCTTTTTCAGATATGGGGTTGTTTAGGTATCCTATTTCTTCCTCTGTTAGTCTAGGAAATTGATATTTTTGTAGATATTCATCCAGGTCACCTAGATTACCATATTTATTACCATATAATTGGGCATAATAATTTTTAATGATTGCCTTAATTTCCTCTTAATTAGAGGTGAGGTCTCCCTTTTAAACTTGGATGCTGTCAATATGGTTTCCTTCTTTCCTTTTTTAAATTAGATTGACTAGTACTTTGTCTATTTTATTTGTTTTTTCTAAGTACCAGCTGCTAGTCTTATTTATTAAATCAATAGTTCTTTGACTTTCAGTTTTATTAAGTTCTCCTTTGATTTTTAGGATCTTTAATTTAGTCTTCATCTGAGGATTTTTAATTTGTTCACTTTCTAATTTTTTAATTTGCATGCCCAATTCATTGACCTCTTCCCTCCCTAATTTTTTAATATATGAACTCAAGGATATAAAATACCCCTGAGTATTACTTTGGCTGCATCCCATAGATTTTGAAAGGATTTCTCATCATTGTCATTTTATTCAATAAAATTATTAGTTGTTTCTATGATTTGTTTTTAAATAATTTTGGAGAATCATATTGTTTAATTTCCAATTAATTTTTGATTTGCATCTCCATGTACCCTTGCTAATTATTATTTACATTGCATTGTGGTCTGAGAAGGTTACAATCATTATTTCTGCTCTTTTGCATTTGTTTGCAATGTTTTCATGCCCTAGGGCATGGCCAATCTTTGTGAATGTACCATGTGCTGCTGAAAAGGTGTATTCCTTTTTGTCCATATTTATTTTACTCCACATGTCTACTAATTCTAATTTTTCTAAGATTTCCTTCACTTCTCTTACCTCTTTCTTATTTATTTTTTTAGTTTGATTTATCTAGTTCTGATAGAAGAAGGTTCAGGTCTCCCATTACTACAGTTTTTCTATCTACTTCATCCTTGAACTCTACTAGTTTCTCCTTTAGAAATCTGGATGCTATGCCATTTGGTGCATACACATTGAGTACTCATATTTCCTCATTATCTATACTGCCTTTTATCAGGATGTAATTACCTTTCCTATCTCTTTTAACTAGATCTATTTTTAGCTTTGTCAGATATCATGATTGTGACTCCTGCCTTCTTTTTATCAGTTGATGCCCAATAGATTTGGCCCCATCCTCTTACTTTTACCTATGTGTACCTTTCTCATGTGTGTTTCTTGTAGGCAGCATATGGTAGGGTTTTGGATTCTAATCAACTCTGCTATTCACTTGTGTTTCATGGGTGATTTCATTCCATTCATATTCAGAGTTATGATTACCAGATGTGTATTTCCCAGCATTTTTATTTCTACTACTAGTCCTGTCCTTTCTTCTTTCACTATTTCCTTCTAAAGCAGTGTTTTGTTTTTAATTGGTCCCCCTAATTCCCACCTTTATTTTACTTCCCTTTCTACCCCCTTCTTATTCCCTTCTTGTTTTCTTTACAGTCTTTTAAAACTACCCCCCCACCCTGTCCCTCCCTTGTATTGTTTCCCTCCCCACCAGTCTGTTTGTTATCCTTCTACTCCCCTATGGGGCGCAAATCAATTCTCTCCCCCTATGTATTTGATTTTTCTTCCCTCTTTGAGTCAATTTCAATGCATGTAAGAGTTGAGTATCCTATCTCAAACCTCTTTACCCTTCCAGTGTATTGATGTTCTCCCCCCCCCCCCCATGTGCTTTTTTGTGACATAAATTTACTTCATTTTGTTTTTTCCCCCATTTCTCTTAGTATTGACCTCTTTTAAAAATTATATATATATATATATATATATATATATGTATATATATATATATATATACATATTTATGTCTTGGCATTTCATCCTTTATAATTTGTCACTATTCCCTCTAAGTATAATTCTTCTAGCTACGCAGGTGATAACAATTTTTAAGAATTATCAATATCCTCTTTTCTTGTAGGGATACATGTCATTTTAACTTATTGGGTCTGTTAAGAAAAGTTTGTTTATTGTTTTGTTTTTGTTTTTGTTTTTCCCCTCTTTCTTAATTACCTTTTGATGATTCTCTTGAGTTCTGTGTTTGGGTATCAAATTTTCTGCTCCAGTCTGGTCTTTTCTTTATAAATGCTTGGATTTCACTTTCCCTGTAAGAATATAGTCAGTTTTGCTGGGTAGTTGATTCTTGGTTGTAGACCTAGTTTCCTTGCTTCCTGAAATATCATATTCCATGCCTTTCGGTCCTTCAGTATAGATGCAGCCATATCCTATATTAGAGTCACTGTGGTTCTTGAATTTGGCTATAACATTCCTGGGTGTTGTCAGTTGGGGATTAAGTACAGGAGGTAATCTGTGGATTCTTTCAATCTCCACTTTTCCCTCTTGTTCTAGAATGTTGGGGCAGTTTTCTTGGATAATTTTAGGATGATGTCCATGCTTTTTCTTTTGTCATGGTCTTCAGGTAGACCAATGATTCTTAAGTTGTCTCCCCTGGAACGATTTTCTAAATCTGTTTTGTGAATGAGATGCTTCATATTTTCCTCAATTTTTTCATTCTTTTGGTAATGTTCTATAGTTTCCTGCTGCCTTGTGAAGTTGCTTGTCTCTAATTGTTGTATTCTGGTTTTTAAAAACTGAATTTCATTCCTGGCATTTTGGTCATCCTTCTCCTTCTGGTCTGATTTTCTTTGGAGGTCATCTTTCATCTTCTTTGCCTCCTCTTTCATCTCCTTTGCCTCATTTTCAAGCTGATTGATTTTGGCTTTCAAGACACTATTTTCTAATTTTAGTTCAATCACCTTTGTTTCCAGATGACTTATCTTGCTTTTTAAGTTCTTTTCCCAGTTGTCTTCAGCCTCTCTTAATTGTGTTTTGCATTGTATTTTGAGGTCTTCCAAAGTGTGTGTCAAGTTCACTGGAGTAGCTGTGTTTTTACTTGACGTCCCTTGATACTCCCCTATTGCATTTGCTCTTTGTTCATTGCCTGGATAGAAGCTGTTGATTGTAATTTCTCTTTTCTTTTTCTGTTGTTTGCTCATATTTGTCCCTTCTTTTCCCCTTTCCCCCCTGTAGTTGCCTGGACTCTTGCTTCTCTCATTGTGTGCTGGTTCTGTGGGTTTGGGCTTTTCTGTCAGCCTTCGCCCTTGGAGCTTAGCAAGGTACTCAGAGCAGTCTGTGGGGGAGAGGTGTTGGAGCTTGGGCTTACCTGCCCTCTGAAGGCTTGATGAGATTAAGCCCAATTGACTTGCACTTGCAGAGTTGGATGTGCCCTGAGGCCAAAACTTCGGGGAAGGGCAGGGGCAATATGGAATATTTCCACTATGACTAGGCTACGTCCTCTGTGCTTCTCCTCCAGCTGCCTTCCAGCTGCCTGTATTTGGAGCCCTTAGCCTGGCACAGCTTTGCCTGCAAGGTACTCCCTCTAGACTTAGGCCCTTGCTGCCCAGAGATTCCAGCCACTGCTGGAGGCTCAGTACTGTGGGTGGGGGAGGGGTCCTGGGATCTTACTTCTTCTTTCCCCTTATACCTGAGTGTTCTCAAATTTGGGCTTTTGGGGGGGGATGTACCTTTTAAGTTGGGTCCAGCAGAAGGGTTCCTTAGCTCTGTCCTGTTGTTAGATTTAGTTTTCAGTTCCCTAGGAGCATTTGATTTTTAATCAGTGAGGGCTTTCAGAGGTATAAACTTTCACTGCCTCTACCCCACTATCGTGACTCCACCCCCCTGAAACCAACATTTTTGATGAAAGAAAATACCAACTTTAGTACTTCTTAAATGTAGTCTCTGTAAAGAATAAACAATGAGTTGCATGGTTTCTTGGTATTAGGGTCCTTCATTTTTTCCACTTTTTTAGGTGTAGGATAAACACTAGTCTTTGTTAACATCATTGGACCACAGAATGATTAATTCTGTCATAGGATGCCTATCACCATGATAGTCTGTATAAAGGGCCCAGATGTTTGCATAATTATTTGAGTGGATGGGAGTAATAGGCAAAAGCTTTAGATCTAGAAGGAGCTTTAGTTTCTCTAGAGGTTTTAAATTTTTGTGTGTGTCATGGATTCGTCTGTCAGGAAATAAACCTGAAAGTGGTATTGCTGGGTCAAAAGATATACACAGTTTGATATATTTTGGGGCATAATTCCATGATCTAAGGCAATCATTGCCTTAGGATGAATCCTGGGAAAGAGGAGATGGGTCATGAAGTGGGACTGCTATGGAATCTTTGAAATCTTCTTTGTGTTATAGTGTGTTCCTCCTCACTAGAGGTCTTCAGGGGAGGCCTAGATAATCCTGGAGGACCCTTCTAACTCTGAGAATCTATGAATTCTTTGATTTAAAAAAAATTTTTTTAAATGAAACCAATTTTATTGAAAGTTATAGAAACATTAAAAAAAACTCTTATGATAGGTTAAGAACCTTGATCCAAGCACCTCTGGTTTAATATAGGTGTTATAGTTTTTTTTTTTAAATTTTAATATTATTTTATTTGGTCGTTTTCATACATTATTCACTGGAAACAAAGATCGTTTTCTTTTCCTCCCCTCCCCTCCCCCCCCTCCCCCGCCTTTCCCTCTCCCATAGCCGACGCATGATTCCACTGGTTATCACGTGTGTTCTTGACTGGAACCCATTTCCCTGTTGTTGGAGTTTGCATTATAGTGTTCATTTAGAGTCTCTCCTCAGTCTTATCTCCTCCAACCCTGTAGTCAAGCAGTTGCTTTTCAGCGATGTTTTTATTCCCACAGTTTATCCTCTGCTTGTGGGTAGTATTTTTTTTTAGATCCCTGCAGATTGTTCAGGGATTGCATTGATACTAATGGAGAAGTCCATCACCTTCGATTGTACCACAATGTATCAGTCTCTGTGTACAATGTTTTCCTGGTTCTGCTCCTCTCGCTCTGCATTACTTCCTGGAGGTTGTTCCAGTCTCCATGGAACTTCTCCACTTTATTATTCCTTTTAGCACAATAGTATTCCATCACCAACATATACCACAATTTATTCAGCCATTCCCCGATTGAGGGGCATCCCCTCATTTTCCAATTTTTGGCCACCACAAAGAGCGCAGCTATGAATATTTTTGTACAAGTCTTTTTGTCCATTATCTATTTGGGGTACAAGCCCAGCAGTGCTATGGCTGGATCAAAGGGCAGACAGTCTTTTATCGCCCTTTGGACATAGTTCCAAATTGCCCTCCAGAATGGTTGGATCAATTCACAACTCCACCAGCAATGAATTAATGTCCCCACTTTGCCACATCCCCTCCAGCATTCATTACTTTGCATAGCTGTCATGTTAGCCAATCTGCTAGGTGTGAGATGATACCTCAGAGTTGTTTGGATTTGCATCTCTCTGATTATAAGAGATGTAGAGCACTTTTTCATGTGCTTATTAATAGTTTTGATTTCTTTGGCTGAGAATTGCCTGTTCATGTCCCTTGCCCATTTGTCAATTGGAGAATGGCTTGATTTTTTGTACAATTGATTTAGTTCTTTATAAATTTTAGTAATTAAACCCTTGTCAGAGGTTTTTATGAAGATTGTTTCCCAATTTGTTGCTACCCTTCTGATTTTGGTTACATTGGTTTTGTTTGTACAAAAACTTTTTAATTTGATGTAATCCAGATTATTTATTTTGCATTTTGTAATTCTTTCTAATTCTTGCTTGGTTTTGAAGTATTTCCCTTCCCAAAGGTCTGACATGTATACTATTCTGTGTTCGCCTAATTTTCTTATAGTTTCCTTCTTTATGTTCAAGTAATTCATCTATTTTGAATTTATCTTGGTGTAGGGTGTGAGGTGTTGATCTAAGCCTAGTCTTTCCCACACTGTCCTGCAATTTTCCCAACAGTTTTTATGAAATAGTGGATTTTTGTCCCAAAAGCTGGGATCTTTGGGTTTGTCATATACTGTCTTGCTGAGGTTGCTTGCCCCCAGTCTATTCCACTGATCCTCCTTTCTGTCTCTTAGCCAGTACCAAATTGTTTTGATGACCGCTGCTTTATAATATAGTCTGAGATCTGGGACTGCAAGACCCCCTTCCTTTGTATTTTTTTTCATTAATTCCCTGGGTATCCTTGATCTTTTGTTCTTCCAAATGAACTTTGTTATGTTTTTTTCTAAATCAGTAAAAAAAATTTTTGGAAGTTCCATGGGTATGGCACTAAATAGATAGATGAGTTTGGGTAGGATGGTCATTTTTATTATATTGGCTTGTCCTACCCATGAGCAGTTAATGTTCTTCCATTTGTTCAAGTCTAGTTTTAGTTGTGTGGAAAGTGTTTTGTAGTTGTGTTCATATAGATCCTGTGTTTGTCTCGGGAGATAGATTCCTAAGTATTTTATTTTGTCTTGGGTAATTTTGAATGGGATTTCTCTTTCTAGTTCTTGCTGCTGAGCTGTGTTGGAATTATATAGAAATGCTGATGACTTATGTGGGTTTATTTTGTATCCTGCAACTTTGCTAAAGTTGTTGATTATTTCAATTAGCTTTTTGGTTGAGTCTCTAGGATTCTTTAAGTAGACCATCATGTCATCTGCAAGGAGTGATAATTTGGTCTCCTCCTTGCCTATTTTGATGCCTTCAATTTCTTTTTCTTCTCTAATTGCTACTGCTAGTGTTTCTAATACAATGTCAAATAATAGAGGTGATAATGGGCATCCTTGTTTCACTCCTGATCTTAATGGGAATGGATTTAGTTTATCCCCATTGCAGATGATATTAGCTGATGGTTTTAGATATATACTGTTTATTATTTTTAGGAATGACCCTTCTATTCCTATGCTTTCTAGTGTTTTTAGTAGGAATGGGTGTTGTATTTTATCAAAGGCTTTTTCTGCATCTATTGAGATAATCATGTGATTCTTGTTGGTTTGCTTGTTGATGTGGTCAATTATGTGGATAGTTTTCCTAATGTTGAACCAGCCCTGCATCCCTGGTATGAATCCTACTTGATCATGGTGGATGACCCTTCTAATCACTTGCTGGAGTCTTTTTGCTAGTATCCTATTTAAGATTTTTGCATCTATATTCATTAGGGAGATTGGCCTATAGTTTTCTTTCTCTGTTTTTGGCCTGCCTGGCTTTGGAATTAGTACCATGCTTGTGTCATAAAAGGAGTTTGGTAGGACTCCCTCTTTGCTTATTATGTCGAATAGTTTGTATAATATTGGGGTTAACTGTTCTCTGAATGTTTGATAGAATTCACTGGTGAATCCATCAGGCCCTGGGGATTTTTTCTTAGGCAGTTCTTTGATGGCTTGATGGATTTCAATTTCTGATATGGGATTATTTAAGAAAACTATTTCTTCTTCTGTTAGTCTAGGCAATTTATATTTTTGTAAATATTCATCCATATCACCTAGATTGGTATATTTATTGCCATATAGTTGGGCAAAGTAGTTTTTAATGATTGCCTTAATTTCCTCTTCATTTGAGGTGAGATCCCCCTTTTCATCCTTGATGCTATTAATTTGCCTTTCTTCTTTCCTTTTTTTAATTAAATTAACCAGTACTTTGTCTATTTTGTCTGTTTTTTCAAAGTACCAGCTTCTAGTCTTGTTTATTAGCTCAATAGTTCTGTCACTTTCTATTTTATTAATTTCTCCCTTAATTTTTAGGATCTCTAGTATGGTTTTCTTCTGGGGGTTTTTAATTTGTTCATTCTCAAGTTTTTTTATTTGCATTTCCAATTCCTTGGTCTCTGTCCTCCCTAATTTGTTAATATATGCACTCAGGGATATGAATTTTCCTCTAAGTACTGCCTTGGCTGCATCCCATAAGGTTTGAAAGGATGTTTCGCCGTTGTCATTTTCTTCAACGAAATTGTTAATTGTTTCTATGATTTCTTCTCTAACTATCCGATTTTGGAGTATCATGTTATTTAATTTCCAATTAATTTTTGATTTGGGTCTCCATGTACCCTTGCCGATCAATATTTTAATTGCCTTGTGATCTGAAAAGGCTGCAGTTAATATTTCTGCTTTTCTGCATTTAAGTGCCATGTTTCTATGACCTAGTGTATGATCTATTTTTGTGAATGTGCCATGTGGTGCTGAAAAGAAGGTGTATTCTTTTTTGTCCCTATTTATTTTTCTCCATATGTCTATTAATTCTAATTTTTCTAAGATTTCATTCACCTCTTTTACCTCTTTCTTATTTATTTTTTGATTTGATTTATCTAAATTTGATAGTGGTTGGTTCAAGTCTCCCACTAATATGGTTTTACTGTCTAATTCCTCCTTCAATTCTCCTAGTTTCTCTATTAAAAATTTGGATGCTATACCATTTGGTGCATACATGTTGATTAGTGATATTTCCTCATTGTCTATACTTCCTTTTAGCAGAATATATTTACCTTCCCTGTCCCTTTTGATCAGGTCTATTTGTACTTTGGCTTTGTCAGATATCATGATTGCAACTCCTGCCTTCTTTCTATCGGTTGAGGCCCAAAAGGTCTTACTCCAACCTTTAATTCTAACCTTGTGAGTGTCAACCCGTCTCATATGTGTTTCTTGAAGACAACATATGGTAGGGTTTTGTGTTCTAATCCAATCTGCTATTTGTCTGCGTTTTATGGGTGAGTTCATCCCATTCACGTTCAAAGTTATGATTGTCATTTGTGGATTCTCTGGCATTTTGATGTCTTCCCCTAGTTCTGACCTTTCTTCTTTAGCTTTCTCCTTTTGAACCAGTGATTTACTTTAGGTCAGTCCCCCTAGTCCCCTCCCTTGAGATGCTTCCCTTTCTAGCCCCTCCCTTTTTATGCTCCCTTCCCCTCCCCCCTCTCCTTCCCTCCCTTTTTGTACTCCCTCCCCCCTCCCCCTCCTTAATTTTCCTTTCTTTCTTGCCCTAATGGATAAGATAGAATTTAGGATCCCACTGGATCTAGATGTTCTTCCCTCTCAGATTTGATTTCACTGAGAGTAAGGTTTAAGTAATTCCACTTCGCGCTCTCTTCCTCTCCTTCTCATATGAGAGTTCTTCCCCTCCCCTTCCCATGTGTATCTTTATATGGGAAAGTTTATTCTATTGATTCCCCCCCTATTTCTTGAAGTTAATCTTAGTATTATCATGGTTCCCCCCTCCCTTTTCCTTTTTTTGCCCCAACTTTCCCCAAATCTTCTTGATTCCCCAATCTTTCCCTATGCATGTTTCTTCTAACTACTCTTATGATGATACAATTTATGAGAGTTACACAAAACATTTTCCCCACATATTAATATATATAATTAGATGTAAATGTAGTCCTTATAGAAGAGAGTTTGACTTAAAGAGAAAGATAAGATTTATCTCCTTTTCCCTTTCTTTCATATTTACCTTTTCATGTTTCTCTTGCTTTCTGTGCTTGGATATCGAACTTTCCACAGAGCTCTGGTCTTTTCTTAGCAAATGCTTGGAAATCTTCTATTTTGTTGAATGCCCATACTTTCCCCTGGAAGTATATAGTCAGTTTTGCTGGGTAGTTGATTCTTGGTTGGAGACCCAGCTCTCTTGCCTTTCTAAATATCGTGTTCCATGCTTTGCGGTCTCTTAGTGTGTTAGCCGCTAAGTCATGTGTGATCCTTATGGGAGCCCCCTTATATCTGAAGCTCTTCTTCTTGGCTTCTTGTAGGATTTTCTCCTTTACTTGGAAGCTCTTGAATTTGGCAATTACATTCCTAGGCGTTGTCTTTTGGGGATTTAGTATAGAAGGTGTTCTATGAATCCTTTCTATTTCTATTTTGCCCCCTTGCTCCAGAACGTGGGGGCAATTTTCTTTTATAATCTCCTCTAGAATAAAATCCAATTTGTTGTTTACCTCTGGTTTTTCTGGGAGACCGATGATACGGAGATTTTCTCGTCTTCCTCTGTTCTCCAGGTCCGTGACCTTCTCAGTGAGATATTTTCTGTTTTCTTCCAATTCATTAATTGTTTGGGTTTGCTTTATTGATTCTTGCTGTTTTATCATCTCACTTTCTTCGAGGTTCTTAATTCTGGTCATTAGGGACTGGATTTGCTTTTCAGCCTTGTCTGCCCTTCTATTGGATGCTTCGAGTTCTTTTTCCAATTGAGCATTCTTATCTGTCAGACAGCTGATCTCTTTCTCCCATTTTTCTTTCCAGAAGGTTTCCATCTTTTGGATAAGTTCCAGTTTGAGATCTTCCAGAGCTTGTTGATAGTTTCCATTTTGGGAGGCGTGTTCTGAATTTTTTTGGATTTCCTCCTCATTCTCCTCTTTTCCTTGGGTACTTCCACCATAAAAGTTTTCAATAGTCACTTTTTTCCCTTTCTTCCTGGAGGCTTGATTTTGGGCCATGTGAGCCATCCCTTTGGTGGTTTTATTTCCCTTTCCTTTTTGGTCTGGGGTCTGGGTTATAAGAGCGGTTTTTCTGTGAATTTAGGTTGCTTCAGACTAGTTCTTCCCAGCCTCCGAGCCCAGGTATTCAGCTCCGCCCAGATAATCAGCGCGCGTTGTTCAGCGCAGCCCGCCCCAAGTCCAGGTCCGCTGGCTTCTCCAGTGAAAGCGCCCTGAGACATTTTTTCCTGGCAGTCCCCAGATCCCAAGGACCCTGGAGTGCCCCCCCAGACAGAGACGCTCCCCACTCACTCGCTGTCCCGGTGAGCGCTCAGGTAGCTCACTCTGGTTTAGTGGGGGAGGTGGGGTGGGGGAAGGGCGGCTCAGTTCACTTTTCTGTGCAAGCTTTTCCTTCTTATTTTAGTGTGGAAATGTTCAAGCCCCACGTACCTTTGCCTCTGTGGGGTACTGGGGAGTCCTTCTGTTCCTCCAAAGGTGATTTTATGCTCCTTTGATGTAGTCTATTTCGTTCGGTGCTGGGGAGAGGAAGCGTGGGGCGTCTAGATTGCAGCCATGATTACCCGGAAGTCTGTCAAATTTTTTAATGAGCTTTGGTCTTTTAATCAGTACAACTTGAAAATCTTTTATTTCATTGAATATTTTTCCCTTATAAGATTATATTCAGTTTTGCTGGGTAGGTTTTTCTTGGTTGTAATCTTAGCTCATTTGTATTCTGAAATATCATATTCTGAACTCTCTTTTTCTTTATAGTGGTAGCTGTTAAATATTTTGTGATCCATGGTATTTGAATTATTTCTTTCTGGCTACTTTCAGCATTTTCTCCTTGACTTGGGAATTATAGAATTTGGTTATAATATTTCTGGGAATTTTCATTTTGAGATTTCTTTCTTTTTTTTTTTCTTAGATTTATTTCAAGAGAAGATTGGTGGACACTTTCAATTTCTAGTTTGCTCATTGGTTTTTAGATATCTAGTCAGTTTTCTGTTATAATTTCTTGAGCTGTTATTTTCTTTTTTTTGTTGCTTTCTTTTTTCCCATTTTTCTTCCACCTGTTTGATTTTTAAATTCCTTTTTGAGTTCTTCCAGCTTCTGAGACCAATTCCCAATTTTCTTGGAAGTTTTGCCAGTTGCTTGGATCTCATCATTCCCTATTCACACTGAGACTTGATCTTTGTCTACATATAAATTTCCTATGGGCAGGTGTTTCTTTTGTTGTTTGCTCATTTTCCCAGTCTTTTTTTTATCCCTGTGGATTGGGAGTTCTGAAAGCTGATTCTGTCTCTTCTGTTGATGGCTTATAGGACTCAGTACTCCAAGCTATTTTGCCCTGGGGCTAAGGGCTTCACCACAGTGTAGACTTGAAAGGGCAAAGTGGTAAGGACTTCTGGGCCTCATTATGGGCTGGTGCCTGGGCCTGGGACTTCAAGGGACAGTTGTGGAATACTCAGTTGTTGGTGTAGGCAGGGTCCTGGGACTCTTATACCCAGGCTTGGAACCTGATGCATTGGATGGAGGATGGGATGTGAGGCAGGGGTTAGCCAGGACTCCTCTGTGTGCAGTTCTGCTTCTGCTTCTCCCTTATCATGTGAAAATCGACTTTTTCTGCCTACCTTTCAAGTTGTATTTATCAGGAGAACTCTCTCACTCCATCTTACTGTTTTTGACTCCTGTAATTTTGAGACACTTTTTAAAGATTGGTTTGGAAAGATTGTCAAAGTGGTTTCAGCTTTCACTGCTGCTAAGCTGCCATCTTGGCACTGCCCTCCACCCTCTACATGGTTTATAATTTCTTGAAATATGATATCTAGGCTTTTTTTGGGGGGTGACTTTCAGTTAAACCAATAATTCTTAAGCGATCTCTATTTTCCAGGTCAGTTGTTTTCCTTATGAAATATTTCATATTTCTTCTTTTTTTTATTCTTTTGACTTTTTGTGGTAGTTGTTGTTTCTTGATGTCTTACAGATCCATTAGCTTCTCTTTGGCCAGTTCTAATTTTTAAGAAGCTATTTTCTTCAGTAGTTTTTTGTGGCTCTTTTACCAAACTGTTAATTCTCTTTTCATAATTTTCTTGCAGAGTTCTTATTTCTTTCCCCAAATTGATTGGCCTGAGCTTCCATCCTTTATCCTTTCTGCTATTTCCACAGATGATGTTGGGGATCTGTGAGTTTTAGAAGCTCCCAACATTGTGTCATCAGTGATACGTCTTTTTGCTGCCCTTCTAGTTTGTGTTCTTTAAATTCCAGACCTAGTTTGGGTTTCTTGACTTCTGTATGGTTGAATATCTATAGACTGCTGCTGGACTTAATTACAATTAGTCCTCTGAGAGATTCTGCAGATTCAGAGTGACTGAACCGCTGGATACTCCTTGATTTGGGGCTCTTGACCTAGTTTGTTCCCCTGCAGACTTATGTTGTTTACTAAATGTTAGAACTGAGTCCCATCTTTGCTTTTGGGCTCAGGACCACACAGCCATATCTCTGGAGCTAGTGCCTTGCTCTCTAAATACAATTATTAGGGCCCCTTCTCCCTCTTGGTTGCAACTTTGAGTGTTTCTTTCCATCCTTAAACTGTGACGCTGAACTGGGAAATGGACAACAGAAGTGCTACATGGCATTCTTAGTGATAGTACAAGAATTTCCTGGTATCTTTCTGCCCAGGTGTTCAGTCTCCTTACTATCTCTGAGCACAGGATGTTCCCTATCACTGCTTCTACTGCCACCGCCCTAGTGTCTGCGGACCTCTTTATCTTTCTTAGCTGCTTATACTGGAAAAAAGCTACACTATGCTTTTTTTCTTGGCTTTCCTGATCAACATTTGGTTTGGTGTGCTTTGTAGATCATTGTGAAGGAGTTTATGGGTGAGTCAAAGCAAAATTTCTAGTTCTTACTCTGCCATCTTGACTTTGCCTCTCAGTTTTTACGCTTCAGAGAAATTTTAGGGATGAGATTTGGCATTTCCTTTCAGATCTCTCAGGTGTATGGATATATTGTACCCTTTTGTTACCTATTTTTCAGGTTGCTTTTTAAAAGTCAGTCTCTACCATCTTATAAGCCCTAGCAGAACAAGGTATCACTATTCTGGATATTCTCTGAGGACAAGAGATTTTTGCATCCTAATCTTGGGGAGCCCCCTCCCTTCAACTGCTGATTATACCCTCTAGCCCATGCTAATTAACTGTGATTACCAGCTCTAACCTTTAAGAGTTGACTAGTAGTTTTAGAAATTATATTTTTGTTTCTTACTAATAAGGCCAATAAGAATTTAGCCATGGGAAGATTTTGTAAGCATATAATATAGAATCATAATAAATATTAGGTGGTAAAGACTAAGCATGTATACTTCAGCTTATCCAAGTAGCTGTGATTTTATCATTTTAGGGATTCCATCCCTGTCCTTCCATTATTTAATACATGGTCTTTATAAGTTATTACAGTCAAAAAAAGTGATCACCCAGTGGCCAATCTTGCTGTAATGAATCATGCTACCTTTGATAGGCAAGTGCTCAGATGACACATAGTCCATTTGACAGTCATTTCACTTGGTCAGTATTTGAAGTCTTTCCAGATTGGTAGGATCTGCCAAGGCGTGTGGTCTTGAAGACATAATGTTTACAAACCCAGGATATTAGTATTTATTGGTCGTGTATTTACCTCAGACCACAGATAAAGAAACCACAGGTTGAAAGGCTAGAACTTGACTTTAGAAATTAATAGGGAGGCTCAGGTAGAGTCCTGCCTTGAAAATGAGTTAATCTCTCTCTGTTTCATTTTATCTTTTTAAAAATGAATATAATTTTTGACATTGAATTCTTTTTTCAGGAAGGTTCAGGCAGTTGATAGAGTGAGTTATAACAGTAGAAAGGTAACATTACCTATGAAGATAGTATTTTAAGCAAGCATAGCATTTACCCACCAAGAAATGAGTCTGGTCCATATGAAATGAGTTCTATTACTTTTATTAATAATAATCATTATTACTTTTATTAAACACAGTTAGACATGCAGGTCAGTTAAAAAACTTAATCTATACTTTATGAAATAAGTGCATTCTATGAACTCATGTAAATCTTTCACCAGAACAGGTGATTTGGGGGTTCTACTATTTATCAGATATAACCCTTTCGGCGCCCATTATCCAGGACAACATCTAGATCTCGTTGCCTGTCTGCATATATGGGAAGAGCTTCAGACCAGAAGGTCGTCACAACAAATATAAAAATATCAAAATTGCAATTTGACAAAAAGAACTAGAGGTGAGTGTCAGCTATGGGTATTCTTCTCAATTCCACAATCTGGGAATCTGTCATTGTGCCTCCTTCTTGACTGCCTTGCCCAGATTCATTGTCACTGGCACTAAGGCCCGCACCTGCAATAGATAAGGAACAATAAAGACAAATGTGACACAAAAGATATTCTAGCATCACTTTTATTGCATTTGTAAAAAAAAAAATACCTCAAGAAAGAAGAGGTAAGCATCTGTGCTGCAAAGAACGGGTTAAAAACTATATTTAATTTGGAGGTCAGTCTTCATTTGCAAAAAAAGATTTCCCTCCTTAGCCTCTGTTACAGTTTGCCTTGAAGCCTGCTTTGCTAGTTGAGCTCAAAGATCTTGAGAAGAGAGGTCAAGTTGCCTTTATCAGTGTAACACTTGTTTGTACCATAGGAACACCTCAAAATCCCATTAAAAATGCCTTACCTTCTGTATTAAACTGATAATACGCATTAATTCCAAGGCAGAAGAGCTGTAAAGGGTAGGCAATGGGGGTTATGTGACTTACCCAGTCACACAATTTTGGAAATTATCTGAGGTCATATTTGAACCCAAGATCTCTCATCTCCAGGTCTGACTTTCTATTTTTTTTTTTAAGAACACAACAAAAACAAAAACAAAAAAACCCTTACCTTCCTTCTTGGAATCAATACTGTGTATTGGTTCCAAATTAGAAGAGTGGTAAGAGCTAGGCAATGGGGGTTGAGTGACTGGCCTAGGGTCACACAGCTGGGAAGTGTCTGAGGCCAGATTTGAACCTAGAACCTCCCATCTCTAGGCCTGGCTCTCTATTTCTTGAGCCACCTGACTGCCTCTCAAAATTACAGTTTTAAAAGAATATGCCATTCTGATTGGTGAATTGCTAGCTGAAAACATCATTTCACAAAAAAGCCATAGCCATCCTCATTTTGCCTTGGCTTGACTTACTCTTTGTAAGCTTAAAATTGTCTCTTTTTTACTTCCCCTGATTGTTCTTTATTCTGCCCTCTAGGTCACACAGAAGCAGTCTAATTTTCCTTTTTTGGGGTACTTTCCCAAAAGCTTTAAAATCAGTCAATAAATATTAATTAAGCACCCCCTATGACAGGCACGGTACTAAGTGCTTAGGGATTCAAGGAAAGTCAAAAGACAGCCCTTGCCCTCAAGAAGCTTGCAGTTTAATGGAAAACAGCTGTAACTTCCCCCAGAAATGTTTTTGTTTTCTGACTAAGCAGTCTCAGTTCCTTCAATTGACCCTAAAAAGCAAGATCTCAAACACTAGTGTGATATTCATTATCCTGGTTGCCCTCATCTGGACTTATTCATATCCATCCTAAAATGCAGTGTCCTGCAGGTCACCTCTAATCTCCATCACTGAAGAAGTTCAGGGTCATGGATCACTTGAGTTTAGGAACTCTAAGCTGCCCTGGGCTAAGTCAATCAGGGATTTGCACTAAGTCTGATATGCCCCTGAGGCTTAGTGCCAGGCAGCTTATGGAGGGGCAAACCAGGCCAAGCTGGAAATAGAGTAGGACAAAGATTCTGTGTCAGTCAGAAGTAGGATTGGGTTTGTGAGTGGCTGCTGTAATTCCAGCCTGGGAAAGATAGGGAGACCATGAATGAATGAATGAATGAATGAGATACCTGGAACTTCTCACCGAGTCTTACTAGGGCAGAATATGGTAGGACTATCACCTTCTAATTACTTAATGTAGCCTGAGATGATAACTAGTTTTCTTTGTTCTAATATTATGCTTCTGACTGATGATAAATTTATGATCTAACAGAAACCTAGACTTCTTCAGATGAATTTTCAGATGAATGAATGACCCTTGACCCTTTTTCATCTTTTAGTTCTGAAATTTATTTATTTGAACCGAAGTGCAAAATGTTATACTTTTCCTCATTACATTTGATCTTATTTGATTTGCCCAATGTTCTAGATTGGAAATATCTTCTTGAATCCTGACTCCAGGAAGTATGTTGACTCTTACTTGAAAACTGAAGACCCAGCTCCATTTTTCTTTCCTCCCAGAAATCCTTCTTTGATTAGTCCAGTACACATGCATGGCTTTCTGGGACCTTACGTTTGGCATTTAATAATTCTCTGGCTATTTTTAAAAGGTTAGGAGAGAGTGGGGAAGAGTGGATTTCATTTTGAAGGAAGACAGATATTTTCAATCTATGGACTTTTTCACAGCTGTATCACCTTGAGTTAATGACTTAATTCCTTTGAATTTGTTTCCTCATCTGTACAATAGAGTAAACAATAGTGGAATGCCTGTCTTGCAGGATTTGGATGAAAGTGTTCTGCCAAGAGCAAAGTGTTATAAATATGTGTGCTACTTTATTAGGGTTATGGCAGAGACTTCATTTGCATCCATCCTCTGTATCCCTCCACATCAGTGAGGTGCTAAGAACTTTGTATTTAACCCACATACTGGAGAGGGTTGGTGGGTGGGGTGGGAGGTGTGGACAGGATCCCTGGTGGTAGATTTTCAGCTTGTACTTCTCAAGCCTTTTCATGTTCTCAGCCTTCATTTGCCATGCTATCTACAAACTGGGTAAAAAGAAAATGAACAAAAAATCCGCCCCAAACTGCATATGGCATGGTGCAAAAATAGCATGCACATTTGCATCAAAGGATCTGGGTTCAAACCCTGACTCTCTCCCTTGCTATCCACATGTCCTTGGGAAGGGCACTTAATGTCTAGTGCTCCCTTTTTCTCATCTGTAAAATAGGAGAGTTGAACCGGATGATCTTTAGGGACCCTTAAAGCTCTAATTCTTTTGAGTTTGGTGGTAGGATTTCTACATTATTAAGAAGAGACTTGTATCAAGTTTCCATTTTGACAGTTAATTCAGATCTCACAGTGACCAATGCTGAGGCCAGACGACAGATGATCAAGCACGTTAACTACTTCCCGATGAAGAACTTTTTAGATGTGGCCAATGTGGGGGATTTGTTTTGCTTAACTGGGCTTATTTGTTATAAAGGCTCCCCCCACCCCAATATAGAGGAGTAGAGAGTGGAATTAGATGGGAAAAGGAACTGGTGTCAGGGTTGCCAATAATAATAATAATAATAATAATAATAATAATAATAATAATAAAAGCTACAGGGGATGGTGTGCTGGGCTTGGAGTTAAGAAGACCCAAATTCAAATCTTGCCCAAGATACTTACTAGCTGTGTAACCCTGGGCTAGCCAGTTAAAATCTTTCACTCTCATTTTCTACTTCTATAAAATGAGCAGGCTTAACTTCAGGATCTGAGGCCCCTTCTAGCTTTAAATGTATGATAGTATGATGCTATGGAAGATGGTCATTGAGAAAAAGGCCAGAGAGGAGCAGGACAAGCAGGGCAGCTTTGAAAATTATATGTTATTTACATAAGCCATTTTCACTTGTATCTATTAATGATCCCATTTGGGGTTTGCTTGGCAGAGATACTGGAGTAGTTTACCATTTCCTACTCTAGTTCGTTTTACAGATAAGGAGGCAAATAGGGTTAAGTGATTTGCTCAGAGTCACAGAGCAAATAAGTATCTGAGGCTGGATTTGAACTCAGAAAGATGAGTCTTCCTGACTCCATCCCTGGGCTCTATCCACTGTGCCACCTAGCTGCCCTACACACATACACATATATATATAATATGGAAATATTCAAATAAATTATAATTATATGTGATTAAAAGAACAAGTTATATATAATATAGATCCATAGTTTTATGTTCCTTCCTTTCCTGTTCTGTTTTTATTTGGAAATGCTCATTTTTTCAATGTTTAAGTTCAGAATAAAAAAATGAAACAAAAATCTCTGTTGAATCCTCTTTGATGCTCAGTATCTCATCTGTAAAACAAAGGCTTTGGCCTAGATCAGGGCTTCTTAACCTTTTTTTGTGCCTTGGACCCCTTTGACCATCCAGTGAAATCTCTTCTCAAATGATGGAAAACAATGCTAAATGTCAGCTTTGTTGGTCAGCTCAAGCTATTTGTAGCAGTCCACCCCTATCTAGGGACAAGGGAAACAGAATGTACAGAGTGGCTTAGAAGAGAGCATGCTCAGTCTTGGCTAGGAAAGCCTCTGACCCTTGATCCCAGCTTCCCCCAGGTTAGGCAGGAAAAACAGGTTTCTTTGTGTTCACCTGGCTAAGATAAACCACACCTATACCTTGTCGTTAACCAATGATAATCATCCCTATGTATTGTGTATATTTGCATATCAAAGAGATTAAAAGGGGAGCCACAGCAATCTCCGCCCTCTCTCTCTCTTGGATCTTAGCTCTCACCTATATCTGTCTTTGCTGGAGTTTGGCCTCTGGCCAAGCTCCATCTTTAATTCATTTCCTTCTCTATCTCTCTCACCTGGGACCTGGCCTTTGGCCAGGCCCTTTCTTTTCTCTATCATGTCTCCAACCTGTGTGGTATTAAATTTGGATCATTGGATGGAATTAGCCTTTCTGAAAGTTGTCCAGATAGATCGGAGTTCTGCTGTGGCTCCATTGAAATCAATAAGGCCTGATTTCTGACTCATTTCTGCCATCTCATATCTATAACTTGTCTCTGCCATGCCCCTCACGGTATCCAAAACTTCTATCTTTTCTCTATCTTTCATACCTTGTGGCTTCTTGCTGGCGAGAGGCCACACTATTGTTGCTCATCCTTCATTTTTTAAGAGATCCAATAACATCAAGAGTGATGTCTTGACTTGTGAGTTGGATTTAGGGGAGGCAGAGCTGCACAAAGTTCTCAGCTTCACTCTCTCTTCTAGAGACCACTGAAGTCCAGTGGCGGGACCAAAGTCAAGATGATGGGCAATGGATTGGGATGCAGGGGATGACTTTGGCAGTTTCAATATCTGACCAAGCTATGAAAAGGGCTCATTAAGCCCTCACCACTGTTGTGATGACTTGATGGGCCCTTTTCATACTTGGTCAGAGGAATCCATCCTCCCTGAATACCCCATACACCCCAAGGCAGAGACTAGTGGAACTGAAGATATACTTTTTTCCTACCCAAATTCATGGACCCCAGAAAGGATAAGGGACTTCTTTGTTAGAATGTGTATGTGGAGGTCATCTTGGAGAACAAAGGAAGAGGGAGGCTGCTGTAGACAGGATGAGAAGAGGGCAGTGTTGGAGTGATGGGAATTCTGCTAATAGGTCAGACATAGCTTAGGTGATATTCTTCTATTCCACTCAGGAAAAACCTCTGTTTTGAAAAAATATCAGGGAAGAACATACACAAGCCAGAAGTACCATCCATAAAGTGTCCTGAATATCATATTTAGAGTAGACAGAGTTGGGAGGTTAGGGCAGAACTTTGAAATGAAATGGGTGTAAGAAACTTGTTGGGAGCCCAAAAATCATCACAATTTTTTCCCCACAAACCAAAGACTATTGATTTTTCTAAGTCCCAATGTCTACCACTATCCTCTTCATCCTTTCCCCCAGATTCTTTGTAGTAAACATGTAGTAAAGATGTAGTAAACATCTATAATGATTTAATCATCATAATTTCTTTTTTTAACTTAAACTTTTTTTTTTACTTATCAAGTATTTTTTTTCCTTCTGTGTCTCATACATATAGGTCCATAAGGTGGGTAGTCTTCTTTGTCTTTCAATGGCCCTCTGGAATCATGATTATCATAATGATGATCTGGGTTTTTAAGTCTCTCAAAACTGTTCATTTTTCTAATGCTGATCTCAGAGAATACATTGTTCTGGTTCCTAATAAGCATTTTTAAGTGCCTTATCTGTATCTGGAACATGCATAGGCAAAATAAAAGGGGATAGATATTCCTTACCCAGTCCAGGGTTTTGTTAGTTCAGGTTTTAGGTTAGAATGAAATGAATTAATTTTAGAGCATTCAAAAGTTAAGCAAAAGAAGAAGTTTTTTTATGGTATAGAAAGGATATTTATTCAACAAGGATACTCTAGCACTTAGCTTGGGTAGATATGGCCTCCCTTGGAAATCCAACTGGTCAGCAAGGGAGAATGAATTTGAGCCATCAGCCCAAAATGAAGGACTACTCTACCTGGGTGGTCCTTTTAACTCTCAGGTGACAAAGAAGCCTCTTACTATGGCCAGAATCTACCAGGAAGCTGTATCACAGGAGTCTGAACTAGAGCCTTAGTCCCCTGGACCAATCAAATCCCTGGGATTTCTTTGTTGCCTTTAAGGAAAAAACTAGGCTAACCTATGTTGGAGTAGGGAGGGGAAAACCCTGATAGAGAGTGGTCCTATCACTCTGGCTTCAAGGAATTTATCTCCTCTTAGGCTACTGTCACAAAATATACTTTCTTGGTCGAAGACCTACTTTTCTATTTAAATTGTAAGATAATCAGTTCAAAAGAAATCTGGATGCTATAATAGTTGCATTTATACTAAAGATAGAATTTGTTACCTCAGAGGGACTGGAAGCGCTAAATTAATAGCTTCTTCAGGTTTGATATAACACTTTAAATTAATTTAATCATAGTTTTTAATAGTAAAATATTAGTTTATCAGTGTAAAACTTCTTAAATGTTCTTCCAGTGTGGGTTGTGTTTCTGAGGATAAATGCTTTTTCTTTTTAAAAAAGGAAAACAAATATAAATTACTTTAAAATATAAGTTTAGTCATAAGTATTAGTATAAACGCGATAACATTTAAAATGGTATAGCATCACAATGCAAAGAGTTGGAATTTTTATTTTGGGGACATTGTTAAAATTTCTGGTTGTTTTATAAGCCATATTCCTTCAGTAAAGATTGTTCCCCACTGGCATTTCTGTTGGTCTCTGGACAACCTATATTTATTTCTATAGTGGTTCCTGCCAAGTCCTGTTGGCTTACTCTGCTATTATATATCCTTAATGGAAAATCTACCATGTTGGGTTTTATGAGGCTGGAGGCATAAGACTAGAATAAGAGATGGAGTTAAATGTGTTCATGACATCTCTGAGACAACTGTATACACTGTGATATCACAGGCATCTTTTTAAATTTGCTAGCAGGAATCAATCATTCATTTCCTTTACCTTATTTTAAAAAGGCATATCATTATTTTAGGTGAGGCGTTGTTCAGTCATTTTACTCATATGTAACTCTTTGAGACACCAGTTGGCATTTTCTTGGCCAAGACACTGGAGTAGTTCACCATTTTCTTCTGCGCTCATTTTCCAAATATGGAAACTGAGGCAAACAGGATTAAGTGACCTGTCCAGGGTTAAATGACTTGGCCCAGCTGGTAAATATTTGAGGCCAGATTTGAACTCAGGAAGATGAATTTTCCTGATTCCAGGTCTGGAATGCTATCCACTGTGCCACCTAGCTGGTCCCCCCCATATATATATATTATAATATATATACACATATATATACATATATACATACACACACATATATATACACATGCGCAGATGCATTAGAGATACATATACATACGCACTCATCTACACACCTATAAATGCATATATCAATGTTATAATCCTCATACAGGGATGTAATGTTGCTGTGTAGAGCCTGGCAGGACAGTGAAAGGATTCACGGTTTTAGAATCAGAAAACCTGGGTTTGAACCTTGCTTTTACATTTGCTCTTTATATGCCTTGGGCAAGTCACTTAACATTTCTGGGACTCGGATGAGAAGACTTCTGCAATCCCTTTCCACTTAAAACCTGTGAACCAGACCCAGGACTTGGGCCCAGTTGGGGGCATGGCTCATACCCAAGCTTTTTTTTTTAAAATAGACCCTTATCAAGATTGATTCTAAGGTAAGAGATCAAATGCTGCCACATGGTGTATAGAAAGTATGGCACTGGGGAAAAGAGCAGGGACAGTGTGTCACAATCAATCAAGATTGATTCTAAGACAGAAGAGCGGTAAGGACTAGGCAATGGGGGTTAAGTGACTTGCCCAGGGTCACACAGCTAGGATGTGTTTGAGGCCACATTTGAACCCAGAACATCCCATCTCTTGGCCAGGCTCTCAATCCACAGCTGCTCCCTATACCTAGGCTTTTGCTACTTACTATCTGGACCTATTGTCTCCACCTCCTCTACTTTATGAAAACCCATTCATTTGCTCCCTGAATTGTCTGGGTCTTGGCTATGTTACATGCTCTATCCACTCACCATGTTCCACTTTATATTCTCCTTGGCTCTGGGTCTTGTTGCCCACATGCTACCTTTGGATAACTCACTAAATCTTTCTGATTTTTAGTGCTTTTTTTATTCATAAAGTAAGGAATTTGGACTGGTTGATCTCTGAGTTCCTTTCCATTTCTGTTTCATGTTAAATGGAAGGAGGATAATAAGGAAATAGAATGTTATTATTTCTAATAGTAAGTCAGGGAAATTAGGGGGATTTCCAGAAGACACTTACCTAAAAGTTTCTCCTGCCAGCCTCACCTCAGTACCTGACATTACACCACTAAAGACTCATTCTTTGGCATCCTGGAATCTTTTTGGCTGCTGAGAGTCTCTTAATAAGATGTAAACACTACATGGTAGATGTATCATAATGCAAACATTAGATTCACTAATAGCCTATTTTGAATTCATTGACCACATCACCCTCCAACCACTGCACTTATTTGGTAGCAAGGTAATATGGGAATGGGTCACATTGATAAGCTTAGGCTGGGGAGCTCCAGGAAACAAGAGAAGAGTGGGGAATGGGAAGGGGGGAGATTGCCAAATACTCCTTTGCCTGCTTCAGTTTTTCCCAGGGTAAGAGATCAAATGCTGCCACATGGTGTACAGAAAGTATGGCATTGGGGAAAAGAGCAGGGACAGTGTGTCACAAGGAGCAGAAAGGCTCTCTCCTCTAGCCCACTTCTTCCCTGAATCTTTACTTGTTGAAATTCTAGACATCCCTCAAGAACCCAAATCAAATAGCACCTTTAAACAGCTTTACCTCCGCTGAAATGATCTTTTCTTTCTCAAGCACTTTTCCAAAGCACTTTATTTGTATCTGGACTATACACTTGCCAAATTCTATTTTGTACTATAATTACTTTGGACACAACTATGGGCTCACTCCACTTTTTACTATTCATCAGACCTTGTTGAGTCACTTAACTAGGTTTCAGTTTTCTTATCTGTAATGAATAGTTTGGACTAAATTATCCTCAAGCCCTCTTCCATATTTTAATCCTGTGGTTCTATGATCTTTACTAGACTGTGGAGAATTCAGCTTTTTTATCTTCTTCTGGAAAGTAGCCATGATCGTAATGCTAGCAAGTATCTGAGCTAGATTGGAACTAGATTGGGTTTCAAGACTCCAAATCTAACACTGTCCATGAGCCCGGCTTCCTTATACTCCAGCTGACTCTGTGCTGTATTTGTCTCATAGAAACCTCTTACCTACAGTGGCACCCCATGACTAGGAACGTACAGAGAAGCTGATAATCCTGATTCGTCCTCTCTCTTCTGCCTGCCTTCAAATGAGGTTTTTTTCCTTAAAGCTTTTACCAATACTGCATATCAGTTCTAAGGCAGAAGAGCGGTAAAGGCTAGGCAATGGGGGTTAAGTGACTTGCCCAGGGTCACTTTTTTGGGGGGGTGGTTCTGGTCTAGCTTTATTGGACATAAGGTGCTTGAAAACTGGGTAAAGCTGCAATAGCAGAGGATGGGGGCTGAAGATGGAATTAAATGGGACCAATTCTTAAGAGGGTAAGAGGTGGGGCAGGGGAGGAGAGGAAAAGGGAAAAAATAGGAAGGAATGGGGTGGGGGTGCCCGGACTCAAAAGTTAGGAAGTCTCTAAGGTCAAATTTGAACCCAGGACCTCCAGGCTCTAGACTTGGCTCTCAATCCACTAAACCCCCAGCTGTCTCTTCAAGTGAACTTTTAAGAGTCTCAGCATTACATTGAGGACTTCTGACCCTGGTGAGAAAACCTCTGGGAAGGTTCAGCATGGGTCCAGTAACCTCTTTAAATGTGTCCTAAAGAAGCCAGTCTGGTTCAGGGTTATGGCATTGGACTTGCCCTTTGTGGATGGCCCTTGTCTGGGGACAGAAGCCTCATGGAGACTCCCTAGTGGATGAAGTCGTGTGGGTCTGCTCCAGTCCTCATTCAGTTTATGGGTATACGATGAAGTCTCGCGAGTGTGGGGCCAAGATGTCCCTGGAGTGGAACGATGCCTTTTGGGGGATTCCTCGGGCTCAGACAATACTCTTCAGCCCTTACATACCCCTGCGGGCCAGAGAGGAAGGGCTCGTTTTTTGTTTCCTCTCCAAATCATAGCGATGCAGTAATGGGAATGCGTCTAAACCTCCACTCTGCTTTTTGCAAGCGTTTCTTTAGAGTGGGGGAGAATGGCTGATGTCCATAGTACAGAGCGGAGCTCGAGACCCCTTCGGCGGTGTCTAGCGGTGAGCAGGGCAGGACTAAGAGGGCTGCCCTGAGGAGATTTCCTCCTGTTTGGATGTTGACGCCTCAGATTTGATTTGATTATAAAGCAATAACGCACATTTTCTTTCTGTTGCCAAGCCGCTGAAAACTGCAAAGGGAACGCATCTTGGACAGTAATCCTAGATACGCAGTTGCGGACGCTTCCCGATTATAGGGCACCTCGTCTCCAGGAGGTGGAGGGCAAGGGCCGGCTGTTCCCTCCTTTCCCAAGCTCCTCTAGTTTTCCAAGACGTCAAAAAGCAAACAAGTTGGGGTGGTGCTAGCTCTAGTTATGGGACGGGGTGTTTCAGTGGGTGGGCTACAGAAGTTTCCCATTCTCTCTCTGATTGGGGAAAAAAAACGAAGCAAACAAAAATCTTCACATTTCCCAAACTCGAGGCATTCCTCCAACCACTGAACACATTCTGACCCATCTCTGTGTTTGAATGGGCCTGCCCGGATTACTCGGCCGTGGTGGGGAACGGAAGGTGGATATATCATCCTTCTTGGACATGGCCAACCAATTTAACCCCAAGAAGGCTGTTATCTTCATTTTCTCCCCATTGGGTAATTGGATCATATCCCTGGAAACACCCTAGGCTGATAGGCTGGCTTTGGCCTCTTTTTGCTCAGTTCAAGGCCTTCCAGGGGACTTCCCAGACACTTGCAGGCATGCTAACAGGTACAGAACCCCCTTCCCTCTTTCCCCTTTCCAGGGCCTCCTTACATGTTGTCTTTCTCCATTAGAATATAAGCTGCTCGAAGGCAAGGATTTGTCTTGATTGCTTCTAGTTGTCTCCCCACAGTGCTTAATACTAACAACACAATAAGACTTAATAAACTTTCTTCCCACCTCATTTTTTGTCCAAAAAAAATTAAAAAGCATTTTACTTGAGGCTCACCTTCAGTGGAGGAGGGAGGGAATGTGTCAAATGGGACCAATCCCTCATAGACTTGCAATGTAGAAGTCATTTGATTCCTAGCTGAGAAGGACTGAAAAATATTCAGTCTCCTGCACACAGGCATGCGAACCAGCAATGGGGAGGCAGGGACAGATATGCTTGGAAGCACAGTTTTAGAAGGAGAGATTGCTAGTCTGATGGGAGCAGGCATGGAGGGGGGAGCCAAAAGGCCAGGGTCCCTGAGGTATTGGGGGAAAGGGTGACTTTTTTTTTTTTCATCAGCTGAAAGACCAGCTTTTAGACCTGGCTGATAGAATCTGATTTGGGGAAACCAAGCAGAATAAAAGGCTGGTGAATGGCTTCCAGTGGGGCCAAGTCAGAGGGACTTTCAAAATAGGGTAAATGAAGTATTAAAGCCTGATGAGCTTTAGAAGGATAATTTCTTACTGTAAATGGAGGAGGATGAAGAATAGACTTTTCCGAACCCGTGGATTACTGAGCTCAGGGGATGGCTTTGAAATGTTTCTGTCTAGGCCAAGAGTGAGGCAGGTCATCATTAAGGCTGGGGAAGTTGACTTCAGAATTGCCAGGTCTGGCCAGATAATATCATGGTCATAGAACTAGAATGAAATTAATATCAAAACCTAAAATAATACTTTTTTTTAGGCAGAAGGAAGCTAAAAATATTTGTCTTAACTATCCTTTAAATAAAAGAGGAACAGTGAGGTGACACAGTGGATGGAGTGCCAGACCTGGAGTCAGGGAGACTCATCTTTTTGAGTTCAAATCTGGCTTCAGACATTTCTTAGCTGTGTGGCTGTGGACAAGTAACATAACCCCCTTTATCTCAGTTCCTCATCCATAAAATGGGCTAGAGAAAGAAATGGCAAAAAATACCACTCTGGCATTTTTGCCAAGAAAACCTCAAATAGGGTAACAGAGAGTTAGACACAACTGAAACAACTAAATAACAAAAAAACTAATAGAGGAACATGATTAAAACATATGAATTTTGTGAACTATTTACCTTTCCATCTGTCAATGTACCTTCCCCATCCCTATTGCATAGTCCCACCAGGGCTAAACAATAAATCCATACCTAAGAGGTCATTGTACTGCTAGTTTTCTCCTGGTGGGAGTTCTGGGGTTTAGGGATCTTGGTAAACAAGGAGAAGAGGGGAGTTTCCTAAAAAGCTGAACACCAGTGGTTTAAGACCTGTGCTTGCTAGGAGGTAAAATCCTCCCAACTGCAACCACCTGGTAAGGTATGGGATGCAAGAGGCATTGGCATTCACAATCTCTATCTTATCTATCATTAAGCATTGTGTTAGTAGGGATTATTATGGTATAAAAACAATGTGCTTTCAAAGCCAGTGTGACAATCATTGTTCTGATTGGAATTTCACCATATTTATTTCCAAATATGAAAAGACCATAAGGCAAATGAGGACAAATGAGGTCACCTTATTAGGTGGTTTGCAGAATGGTCATCAGAACCTGAAAACCAGATCATCATAAAGGGTCAGTGCCAATTCCAAAGGGCTAACCTGGTTCATTCATTTAACCAATTTTCTTAAGTTTCTACCATGTCAGTTGCAGTGCCAGATGATGTGGGAAACATTAAGATGCTCAAGACATGGTCTCCCCTAGTGCCTTAAAATCTAGGAAGTGATGAAAAACTTACATAGGGAACTGGCTTAAAAAATGTCAGTTGGGGGGACTTCCGGTTAAGATGGCGGCTTAGAGAAAGCTAAAGCTCAGATCTCCTGAAAACCCTTCCCGACCGATCTCAAAGGATAAGCTCCTAAGGCGCCGAAATTCAAAACGATCAACAGCACAGACCCTGGGAACCCTCCTCCTGGACCTGGACCCGGTTCAAAAGGTACGGCTCCCCTTAAAAGCCAGAACCCGAGATCACTCGGACCTCAGGGGTAGGAGCGCAGAGTCCAAGGCTCCCGGAAGCCGCAGCCCGGCCGGCTCAGAGAGCAGGGTCCTCGGAAACAACAACCCTCAGGGCCTTCTACAGTCCCGGTGAAAGTTACTGCCTGGGGCTTCCGCTGCAGAGAGCTGGTCGAAACAACAGCAACCCTCAGGGCGGGCAAGACAGCCTCAGGGGCTGGATCCTGCTATCCAAGTCGCAGTGAAAGTCCTCGCCTTCTGAGCTTGGGCTAGCTGCAGCCCATCCCCCCCGCAGGCCAACGAAACAGCCTCACGGCCAGCGATTCTGAAGGCAACTTCCGGAAAGCGAGCTGGGGGGAGAGTGTGGTCTCGTGGTCCGACCCTTCCATTCCAGTTCCAGTGAGGCATATTCAGTTTAACCCAGGGAAAGCTCATAGACAATCAGCCCAGGACTAAAGCCTCTGATCACCAGACAGAGACAAGAAAAACTAATCCTCCACATTCAGAAATGGCAAACTCCACAGAACCACAGAAGCCCCAAAATACCAAGAAAAATAAGAAGAAAGGGGCGACTTTGGACACATTCTATGGAGCCAAAATACAAAATACAGAGCAGACAGAAGATAATATAAAAGAAAATGCTCCAAAACCTTCCAAAGGAAATGGAAACTCTCCACAAACCTATGAAGAATTTGAATCAGAAATGACCAAAAAGATGGAAGCCTTCTGGGAGGAAAAGTTGGAAATAATGCAAAAGAAATTCACGCATCTACAAAACCAGTTTGACCAAACTGTAAAAGAAAACCAGGCTTTAAAGGCCAGAATCAGGCAGCTGGAAGACAACGATCGTGTAAAAGAGCAAGAATCAATAAAGCAAAGCCAAAATACCAAGAAATTAGAAGAGAACATAAAATATCTCACCGACAAGGTGATAGATCTGGAAAATAGGGGGAGAAGGGATAATTTAAGAATAATTGGACTCCCAGATAAGCCAGAAATAAACACCAAACTGGACATGGTGATACAAGATATAATCAAAGAAAATTGCCCAGAGATTCTAGAACAAGGGGGCAATACAGCCACTGACAGAGCTCACAGAACACCTTCTACACTAAACCCCCAAAAGACAACTCCCAGGAATGTAATTGCCAAATTCCAAAGCTATCAAACAAAAGAAAAAATCCTACAGGAAGCCAGAAAAAGACAATTTAGATATAAAGGAATGCCAATCAGGGTCACCCAAGACCTTGCAAGTTCTACTCTGAATGATCGTAAGGCATGGAACATGATCTTCAGAAAGGCCAGAGAGCTGGGTCTCCAACCAAGAATCAGCTACCCAGCAAAACTGACTATATACTTCCAAGGGAAAGTATGGGCATTCAACAAAATAGAAGACTTCCAACTTTTTGCAAAGAAAAGACCAGAGCTCTGTGGAAAGTTTGATACCGAAAATCAAAGAGCAAGGAATACCTGAAAAGGTAAATATTAAGGAAAGGGGAAAATGTTATCTTCTTCTTTTACTCAAACTCTCTTCTATAAGGACTACATTTATATCAACCTATGTATACTAACATGTGGGGAAAATGTAATGTATAAATAGGGGGTAAAGAAAGACCAAATAGAATAATCATTCTCACACAAAGATTCACATGGGAAGGGGAGGGGAAGAAAACTCCTATAAGAAGGAGAGGAAGAGAGGGGGGGGGGGGTTACTTAAACCTCAATCTCAGGGAAATCAGCTCTGAGAGGGAAAAACCTCCAGATCCATTGGGATCTTGAATTCTATCTTACCCAACAAGGGTAAGGAGAAGGGAAAACCAAGGGGGGGAGGGGGAGAGGGAGAACAAAAAGGGAGGGAAAGAGAGGGGGGAGGGGGAGGGAACAAAAAGGGAGGGACTAAAAAGGGAAACATCAAGGGAGGGGACAAGGGGGACTGTTTCAAAGTAAATCACTGGACTAAAAGGTAGAGCCGAAGAAGAAAAGGTTAGAATTAGGGAAGGCAATCAAAATGCCAGGGAGTCCACAAATGACAATCATAACTTTGAACGTGAATGGGATGAACTCACCCATAAAACGTAGACGAATAGCAGAATGGATTAGAATCCAAAACCCTACCATATGTTGTCTTCAAGAAACACACATGAGGCGGGTTGACACCCACAAGGTCAGAATTAAAGGATGGAGTAAGACCTTCTGGGCTTCAACTGATAGAAAGAAGGCAGGAGTGGTAATCATGATATCTGATAAAGCCAATGCAGAAATAGACCTGATCAAAAGGGATAGGGAAGGTAATTATATTTTGTTAAAAGGGACTATAGACAATGAGGAAATATCATTAATCAATATGTATGCACCAAATAATATAGCACCCAAATTTCTAATGGAGAAACTAGGAGAATTGAAGGAAGAAATAGACAATAAAACCATACTAGTGGGAGACTTAAACCAACCATTATCAAATTTAGATAAATCAAATCAAAAAATAAATAAGAAAGAGGTAAAAGAAGTGAATGAAATCTTAGAAAAATTAGAATTAATAGACATATGGAGAAAAATAAATAGGGATAAAAAGGAATACACCTTCTTCTCAGCACCACATGGCACATTCACAAAAATTGACCATACATTAGGTCACAGAAACATAGCACACAAATGCAGAAAAGCAGAAATAATGAATGCAGCCTTCTCAGATCACAAGGCAATAAAAATAATGATTAGTAATGGTACATGGAAAACCAAATCTAAAACCAATTGGAAATTAAACAATATGATACTCCAAAACCGTTTAGTTAAAGAAGAAATCATAGAAACAATTAATAATTTCATCGAGGAAAATGACAATGGCGAAACATCCTTCCAAACCTTTTGGGATGCAGCCAAAGCGGTAATCAGAGGTAAATTCATATCCCTGAATGCTTATATTAACAAACAAGGGAGAGCAGAGATCAATCAATTGGAAATGCAAATGAAAAAACTGGAAAGCGATCAAATTAAAAACCCCCAGCAGAAAACCAAATTAGAAATCCTAAAAATTAAGGGAGAAATTAATAAAATCGAAAGTGATAGAACTATTGATTTAATAAATGAGACAAGAAGCTGGTACTTTGAAAAAACAAACAAAATAGACAAGGTACTGGTCAATCTAGTTAAAAAAAGGAAGGAAGAAAAGCAAATTCACAGCATTAAAGATGAAAAGGGGGACAGCACCTCCAATGAGGAGGAAATTAAGGCAATCATTAGAAATTACTTTGCCCAATTATATGGCAATAAATACACCAATTTAGGAGAAATGGATGAATATATACAAAAATACAAACTGCCTAGACTAACAGAAGAGGAAATAGAATTCCTAAATAATCCCATATCAGAAATTGAAATCCAACAAGCCATCAAAGAACTTCCTAAGAAAAAGTCCCCAGGGCCTGATGGATTCACCTGTGAATTCTATCAAACATTCAGAGAACAGTTAATCCCAATACTATACAAACTATTTGACATAATAAGCAAAGAGGGAGTTCTACCAAACTCCTTTTACGACACAAACATGGTACTGATTCCAAAACCAGGCAGGTCAAAAACAGAGAAAGAAAACTATAGGCCAATCTCCCTAATGAATATAGATGCAAAAATCTTAAATAGGATACTAGCAAAAAGACTCCAGCAAGTGATCAGAAGGATCATTCACCATGATCAAGTAGGATTCATACCAGGGATGCAGGGCTGGTTCAACATTAGGAAAACCATCCACATAATTGACCACATCAACAAGCAAACTAGCAAGAATCACATGATTATTTCAATAGATGCAGAAAAAGCCTTTGATAAAATACAACACCCATTCCTATTAAAAACACTAGAAAGCATAGGAATAGAAGGGTCATTCCTAAAAATAATAAACAGTATATATCTAAAACCAACAGCTAATATCATCTGCAATGGGGATAAACTAGATGCATTCCCAATAAGATCAGGAGTGAAACAAGGATGCCCATTATCACCTCTACTATTTGACATTGTACTAGAAACACTAGCAGTAGCAATTAGAGAAGATAAAGGAATTGAAGGCATCAAAATAGGCAAGGAGGAGACCAAGTTATCACTCTTTGCGGATGACATGATGGTCTACTTAAAGAATCCTAGAGATTCAACCAAAAAGCTAATTGAAATAATCAACAACTTTAGCAAAGTTGCAGGATACAAAATAAACCCACATAAATCATCAGCTTTTCTATATATCTCCAACACAGCTCAGCAGCAAGAACTAGAAAGAGAAATCCCATTCAAAATCACCTTAGACAAAATAAAATACCTAGGAATCTACCTCCCAAGACAAACACAGGAACTATATGAACACAACTACAAAACACTCGCCACACAACTAAAACTAGACTTGAACAAATGGAAAAACATTAACTGCTCATGGATAGGACGAGCCAATATAATAAAAATGACCATCCTACCCAAACTTATTTATCTATTTAGTGCCATACCCATTGAACTACCAAAATACTTCTTCACTGATTTAGAAAAAACCATAACAAAGTTCATTTGGAAGAACAAAAGATCAAGGATATCCAGGGAAATAATGAAAAAAAAAACACATATGATGGGGGCCTTGCAGTCCCTGACCTAAAACTATATTACAAAGCAGCAGTCATCAAAACAATTTGGTACTGGCTAAGAAACAGAAAGGAAGATCAGTGGAATAGACTGGGGGAAAGCGACCTCAGCAAGACAGTCTATGATAAGCCCAAAGATTCCAGTTTTGGGGACCAAAACCCACTATTCGATAAAAACTGCTGGGAAAATTGGAAGACAGTGTGGGAGAGACTAGGAATAGATCAACATCTCACACCCTACACCAAGATAAATTCAAAATGGGTGAGTGACTTAAACATAAAGAAGGAAACCATAAGTAAATTGGGTAAACACAGAATAGTATACATATCAGACCTTTGGGAGGGGAAAGGCTTTAAAACCAAGCAAGATATAGAAAGAATCACAAAATGTAAAATAAATAATTTTGACTACATCAAACTAAAAAGCTTTTGTACAAACAAAACCAATATAACTAAAATCAGAAGGGAAACAACAAATTGGGAAAAAATCTTCATAGAAACCTCTGACAAAGGTTTAATTACTCATATTTATAAAGAGCTAAATCAATTGTACACAAAATCAAGCCATTCTCCAATTGATAAATGGGCAAGGGAAATGGATAGGCAGTTCTCAGATAAAGAAATCAAAACTATTAACAAGCACATGAAGAAGTGTTCTACATCTCTTATAATCAGAGAGATGCAAATCAAAACAACTCTGAGGTATCACCTCACACCTAGCAGATTGGCTAACATAACAGCAAAGGAAAGTAATGAATGCTGGAGGGGATGTGGCAAAGTAGGGACATTAATTCATTGCTGGTGGAGCTGTGAACTGATCCAACCATTCTGGAGGGCAATTTGGAACTATGCCCAAAGGGCGACAAAAGAATATCTACCCTTTGACCCAGCCATAGCACTGCTGGGTCTGTACCCCAAAGAGATAATGGACACAAAGACTTGTACAAAAATATTCATAGCTGCGCTCTTTGTGGTGGCCCAAAACTGGAAAATGAGGGGATGCCCATCAATTGGGGAATGGCTGAACAAACTGTGGTATATGTTGGTAATGGAGTACTATTGTGCTAAAAGGAATAATAAAGTGGAGGAGTTCCATGGAGACTGGAACAACCTCCAGGAAGTGATGCAGAGCGAGAGGAGCAGAACCAGGAGAACATTGTACACAGAGACAAACACACTGTGGTATCATCGAACGTAATGGACTTCTCCATTAGTGGCGGTGTAATGTCCCTGAACAACTTGCAGGGACCCAGGAGAAAAAAACACCATTCATAAGCAAAGGATAAACTATGGGAGTGGAAACACCGAGAAAAAGCAACTGCCTGAATACAGAGGTTGAGGGGACATGACAGAGGATAGACTCTAAATGAACACTCTAATGCAAATACTATCAACAAAGCAATGGGTTCAAATCAAGAAAACATCTAATGCCCAGTGGACTTACGCGTCGGCTATGGGGGGTGGGGGGGGGGGGAGGAAAAGAAAATGATCTATGTCTTTAACGAATAATGCTTGGAAATGACCAAATAAAATATATTTAAAAAAAAATGTCAGTTGGGATCATTCCACAGAATATATTCATTTTCTGCCCCAATGCAATTCTATTGCATCATCATTGTTTCCTTCTGTCTTTATGACCCTAGTGCTTAAAACAGGACAACTGCCATGGTAGGAACTTTAAACTGATATTTTATTTATTCTGAACTTAATACGCACCCATAAAATGAGCATTTCCATATGTGAAGTAGAATACAGAAAGATTTCATGTGAAATCTTGGATATAATCTATAAAGTATATAATAAATTCAACCTGTTATTTTAAAAACTGGCCTGGACTTCCTTCTGAATTTTGTTCTGAAGAGATACTTTCTGCTTCTTTCCCGATTAGGTTGTTAGCACTTTATCATCATAAGTCTCTTCTAATTGCTGAAATAAATTTATCTTTCTAGGTTTCTCTCCTCTTTAGTATTTATATTTCAAAGTTTCTAATCAAGGATAGTTTTTATTAAGAAATGCCTGCAAGTTGTCTTCCAAAAAATCCATTTTTTTTCCCTATAGTACTCAACTTTTAAGAGTAAGTTATTCTTAGGTGTAAACCTAAATCTTTTGTCTTTTGTAATATTGTCCTTCAAGATTTATTCTTATATAGTCCTAACTATGGTGAATTCTTTCTATATCAGGTCTTCTGGATTATGCCACAATGCCCCAGCTATCTCCTGACTTTGTTTTTATAGACCTCTTCTCACGTGGATGTGCTTTGGTATTATGACCCCAATCTTCTCTTCCCCACCACTTGTGAAAAATGGAGACTTGAACCCAGGACTCCGGTCCCCAGAAGTCCTCACTTCCCAGAATGCTTTGTAATCGCATGGAAAATCTTTCCCAAAATGATCACATGGTGAAATGTAAAAAAGTCTCCATTTTTTACATTCTGTATCTCCAACTTTTCAGTTTTCTTTTTATGTCTTGTCTTGTCTTCTAAAAATGTAAATTCCTTGAGGGCAGAACTGTCTTTTTGCTTTTATGTGTATACTTTGTCCTTAGCACAGTGCTTAGCATATAGTAAGTATTTAATAAATGCTCACTGATTGACCAATTACAGGATTTGACATGGAAGCTCAGGATCTTGGCTATGACATCTTTGTATTTTTCCTTTTAAGGTTTTTTTTTTTTTCAGGAGCTAATGAGTTGTTTCTATTTTCACTTTGCCTTCTAGTCTAAAAGGGTTTTAAAAAAGTATTTCTTGAACATAATTTCCAGATTTCTAAAATAAAATAATGGTTTTCTGGGAGTCCAATGATTCTGAAGTTGTTATGTTACCTGTTTTCTAGGTCAGTCTTTTGGATAGTGAGTAACATTTTGATTTTCTATTTTCTTTCTTTTTTCTTTTTTTGCTATCTCATGGAGTCATTGATTTCTGAATGATCTACTCTAACTTCCTGAGAGTCCATTACTTCAAAAAACTTCTAAACTATTTATTCTCTTCCAATTCTTTCTTCAAGACCTTTTATTTCATTATCTCTTTGTGGAAAATCCATTCTTCCCTTGAGTCTCTGCTTGCAGTTGTCCTGGAGGATTTTCCTCATACACTGGATTTCTGATGTCTCTGGATCTATTATTATTCTTTATAGTGGTCTATGTATTTTTGTGATTATTTATCTCTTTAGCCTCTGAGCTTTGTAGACTTTGTGGCAGGGCAAAGCTCTGCCCCCCAGTGTGATTTTAGACTTAGTCGTGGATCATATTCAGAGTGCTGAATCCTCAGGGTCCTCTACAGCATCTCAGGAGAGATGGAGACCATGGGCTTGGAGTGTTGCAGTCTGAGTGATGCCAAACCCAGACCCATCACTGGTAGTTCTTTATTGGATTCCTCAATCATTATTTGGTTGGGTATGATTTAAGAAAAAGCAACCCTTACCTTCTGTCTTAGAATCAATACTGTGTATTAGTTCTAGAACAGAAGAGTGGTAAGGGCTAGGCAATGGGAGTTAAGTGACTTGCCCAGGGCCATACAGCTAAAAAGTATTTGAAATAAAAAGGAAATGGGTCTTGATTAATGGCACATGTTAAACCCAGTGGAGTTGTGCATCATATATGGGAGGGGGCAGGAGGAGGGGAGGGAAGGAACATGAGTCTTGTAACCATGGAAAATTATTCTAAGACATCTAATTAAATAAAATTCAAAAGTAAAAAAAAAATCTGAGGCCAGATTGGAACCCAGGACCTCCTATGTCTTCACCTGACTCTCCATCAACTGAGCCACCTCGCTACCTCTGGTTATAATTTTTAGTTATTTTGATGGAGTAGGTGTGTGGGAGCAGGGTTGTCTGCCTTTGTTCAGGCTGTTAGTCTCATAATAGGCACTTCAAAATGTTTGTTGATCTGGAAGGGACTTACTTTTTTCTTAACTCTTAAAAACATTTCTCTGATTTTAACAAAATAAAACAAGCATTTCTGTAAACATTCTAAAATCAGAGGATTTTATACACAAAACTACAAATTGGTTATGCAAGGCTTTTTAAAATAAAAAAAATAACAAATTATTCATTTGCCAAGCCCCTGATCGTTCCTGATTCATTCTGTCTTTCCCTTTGTGTTTGTCTAATTGTGGGGGAATCCTATACTGTGCCTCTCTTTCCCGACAACCCTCACCTGTAATTGAAAAGGAAAGCAAAACCCTTGTAAGACACATGCACAAGCAAAACAAATTTTCAGAGGGGTCATGTCATATGCTGAATTTTGAATCTATGGAAACCTCTCCATCAGGAGACGGGTAGTACACTTCCTTATCATTTCATTCCTCTGCAATTGTGAATGGATGTGGGGCTTTCCAGGACCAATGGAGCTCAAGTCCCACAAGGTTCTAGGAAGCTGAAGAAGGTTTGAAGGCCTTGACCAGTAATGAACGATATGTGTGTCCATCACGTAAAGGCTAGTTTAGCAAAGTGTTTGAATTTCGTCATTAGGCAGAAGATGGATTATTTTGGCTACAGCAATTGAGGAAGCCACTTACTAGGATACAGAAGGGTTAAAATCTATAATAGTAGAAAGCACAGAAAGACTATAAGCACTGGAGAACTCATGGATAAGAAAGATAGTGATGTACAAAGCATGAGCAGAAGACTTTCCGTACTGGGAATTGTTTTCACCAAATAAAAGCACAGTTCCAGATTCATCCTTTTCCCTTCTCTGTCTCCTCAGGTTCCTAGTATTATTTCTAATATTTCTAATAATTTCTAACACATGCTTTGAAAGCTGAGATATGAATACTTTGTTTCCTTTATATTCTGAACATCCTCTCCTCAACCCCTGAACTAAACCCAAGGCAAACATGTTAGAATATTGATTATAGAATATAGAATAATGAGCACAGTGGCTATATTTGGAATATCAGTTTTGAAGATCAGGCCTGTGAAAGTTTACCATGTAGAGAATTTCAAAAGAAATTATAAATACAAAACAAATGATCTAAACAAAAGGAGGGTATCATTAGGTAATTAATGCCATTAATTGCTGCTAATTAGAGACTAATAAGCCTGTTTCAACAAAAGGATAGTTCTTTGATGTATTATGAAACTCATAAAAGAAGATGCAGTTACAGTAAACTATGTAACGCAACACAATTGTGATAGCAAAAACTAAATAGAATTTTAATATGAATTAATGGTCAAATTTTCCTAATAGTTTCTCTTAGAATAATTTTTAATTAATTATTTATACTGAATAAGATCAAACTACAATAGATAGTATTTCTGGGGTTTTATAACAATCTTTAACATATAAACCAGAATTTTTCCTCTAGTGACTAAAAAAATAATGCAAGTGAGCAAAAAATAAATAAATAAAAACAACCCTTCCCCCAAACTTTTACAATTTATTGCTGAGCTTGTTATGATTCAAAGTTATCTGGCGAATCTTTCCATGTATATTCCCTAGCCACATATCTTTCCCCAATATTCCCAACTCTTCCCATTGAAGATATATGGATTTGCAAAAATTAAGGGGGGATTTTTGTTATTGTGTTCTTTCTTTAATGCCTTTCCTTTGAACTATATGTCTCTGGCTGACCGATTCTAGCAAGCCCATTTGTGGGAGCTTATAAACTATGGTTTAGAGAAGATTCTGGCATTCCCCAAACCTACAACATAGGGTAAGTTTTAGGGGCCTCTATATGAGGTGTAAATTGGGTGCTGCAATTGCAAAAAATAATTAAAAACTTTTCACTTCTCAGAGCAGATGACTTGTTTTAATGAAAACATAATCCTTTAGTTGAAGTGAAACAGATCTGACCTAGAAATGTATTAGATAACTACAATATCCTTTTAAAAATTTAGAGTATATGATACTTGAAATTCCAGTAGTTCAATTCTGTTTTCTAAAAATTACTCCAAAGTTTAAAATATATATCTAAGGTATAACTTTCCTGATCCCTTCCTTTCCTCTTCCTTTTTAATTTTCCTTCTCTTCTCTTTCTCAAAGATTAATATTTATTTGTTATGTTAAAATTCCCAGGTATTTTCCACTCTTCCTCCCGCCAAGAAGGCATCATTTGACAAAAGGATATATTTATATATATCTTGCTTATTTCTATTTATCATTTCTTTCTCTGGAGATGGCCACATATAAGTCATTCTTCAAACATTTTTGTTGCTGCATATAATCTCTTGGTTCTGCTCATTTTTCTCTTCATAATTTCATGTAGGTCTTTTCATGTTTTTAAAAAAATTAACCTGCTCATTATTTCTCACAGCTTAGTAGTATTCCATCACAATCTTATTTCATATGTCCCCTCACTTTCCAGTTCCTTACCATCACAAAGACAGCTAATATAAATATTTTAGCACATATAGATTCTTTTCCTTTTCCTTGATCACCTTAGAAAACAAAAAAACCTAATAGTGGCATTTCTGGGTCAAAAGGGCATAATTCCAGATTGTTCTCCAAAATGATTAGTTTCCTTTTACATTTTTCCTTCTTTCCTCAAATCTTTACTTAATTCATTCTTAGAACTTCTCCATCCAGCTCCTTCTCCAGGACATAACTCAGCCCAGGATCTGCTCTCCTGATGAGTACATACCCCCATTTCACCTTCCTCCCTGTTTGCCCACTAGGGATTTCTCTCCCACTTTGCCAGCAGACTTACCCTCCCATGAGTGTTTGTTCCTGCCTCCACCTCACTTCCCTGGGCAGTTTCTCTTTATATGTTTCTTCTCTCATTATAATGTGAGCTCCTAGAAGGCAGGGCTGTCTATCTCGTTGCTTGTTTTTGTATCCTTGATATTTAGCACATGATAAATGTTTAACAGAGGCAGCTAGATGGTTCAGTGGAGAAAGAGCAAGGTCTGGAGTCAGGAAAACTCGAGTTCAGATTCTAACCTCAGACACTCACTTAGCTGTGTGACCCTGATCTGCGTGACACTTCAACTCTGTTTCTTTGCCCAATCCACTGGAGAAGGAAATGGCAAGCCACTCCAGTATCTCTGCCAAGAAAACCCTAGACAGGGTCAGTTTGACATGACTGAACAAGTGTGCAAAACATAACATTTGGCAAGGTATGGGAGACTCAAAGTTTAGTTAAGATTCAATATTTGTCTGTGCAATCTGGTAAGGTAATGAAACACAAATACAGAAGCCAGCTAAGTCTAGAGTGGGAAATTCCTTACTCTCTTTAATTAGTTGTTGGGGTTTATTCACCTCTCTGTACCTAACTTCAATGTTGGGGCTAATTATCTGGGAAATAAAAGATCCACAAAGTATAATTTTACTCTAGGACAATAATGAAATTCTGAGGCAATATTTGAGCCATGAACATCAATAAAGAGAGTGGACAGAGCCCATGGGGTCTCCTTGGCATGGATTTCGGGCTGAAGGAGAAAGGTGAGAGGGGAAGATTCTTGCAGGTTAGGTGACACGTGGTCAGAACTTAGAGTAAGGAAGAGACTTTAAATCTATGTTTATGTACCTTTTATATTAATAAACTTTATGTAAAATAATAACTGATAGATATATTAATTTTAATTATAATTGGACCATCTATCTATCTATCTATCTACAGTCTAGTGATCTTTTTGCTCATCTCTGTTTACTAAAGGAAAAGTGACCCTTGTTATCACATGAATATTTTACCATATTTATTCATACTTTTAAAACTTATTATACTATAACTTATTTTTATTTTATTATTAATTATTTTATTATTTCATATTTTTATTATTACATTGTCTATTAGTGCACATTTTGGATGATCACTCAACAGCATCAGTTATTACCAAATACAAGGATGTTGATTCTGTTCAATGAAGGAGGGTTACACATATACACAAATTGTGACCTAGTTATCTTTTGCTGTTGAGGCAAGGGAATGAAATCTCAAATGGGGACATAAGTGGTAACCTGATTACTTGATAAATCCCCCCCCTTCCTCAGTCACCCATACAGTAAATTAGATTAGCCAGGTCATGGTTGAGTATCACCAGGTTTCAGTTTTGAGGAGCTGAAGTCATACTATTTCAGGGAAGGATCACCTTTGTATAGAGTGCAATGAAATGCCTGTGGGAGAGCCTAAATCCATGGGAAGCTGACACTCTTGTTACACCAGTATTCAGACTTAAAATCTCATTGAGGAGGATTTAATCTTGAGGAACCATTCTGAACCTTATGAGGCTCCCAAGATAGTGACAAAAGGAAGAGCCTGTACACTACAGAGGCCAGATGGGAGCAGAGTCCCTTCCAAGGGGAGCTGGGATCACCTCAGTGCCCAGCCTTTGAAGCTGCAACTGCCAGGCCCTTTGCCTGGGATTCCAAAATGGCAATTCAGAATAGTTTTGTGACTAGCAAAAGAATAACCCACTTCCATAAAAGGTAGGTAGGTGGATTTGTAAATACATACACACAAAGCAGATTCATGGGCATATAAAGGCACATTTCATTTCCATAACAATTCAGGGCAGATGATATGGTTAGACTAAATTCTCACCCATTTTAGGGATTCTGAAAGAATGTTTCTTCACTTGGTAGCAGTGATACACTTGAATAAATACCCCAAAATGGTTAAATTAACTAACTTGCTATCAGGAAGTAATTTAGATCCTGAGAAGAATGCTGTCCACCTACTTTTTCCTCCCAAAGGTGAGCTTGAGGGCAGACAGCCCTCAGTAATGGCAGTGGGTAGTTTCACATGGCAAATGATGTGCCAAAGTGTAACCCCGCTGTTGGAAAAGACCAGCATATGTGGGGGGCTGCATAAAGCCCCCAGTACTGTACTGCTGGTAAGAGCTGGTATCCACTAGCTGCTGGTGGCTTTCATAGCTCCCACTTTGTATTTTATTTATTAAACAGTCAGTGTGAAACCCATTGATTGAGGGTCTAACTCCATTTTTTTTTGCTCTGTCCTTAGTAGCCCACCAGTTTTCAAACTGTGGATTAGGATCCCTTAGGGGTCTCACAAACTCTAAGGAAGGGTCTGTGAGGTCAACCCTTTTTATAATAATGCTAAAACCTTTTATTCCTAATATGGTAAAACTAATAGATATAATCCACATGAACACAAGTTCTTTTGGGGGGAAGATCATCACTCAAATTTAAAGGCATAGAGGGTCCAAAAAGTTCGATGCCTGCTGATGTAACCAATGGAAGTTCATCTTTTGTGCACCCAAGGGAACCTGCTGGTCATTCAGGAACTTTACAAAACTCCCTGCGATGGGACTCAAGTCCGTCTCAGCTCTACAATACTAAGGTTTGTTGGAGAATTATAGTAGAGTAATATTTGTAAGACGCTTTCGTAAACATAGAGAACCCGTAAATTATGTTTCCGGTTCCTGATGTTCATTTCTAAGATTTAAATTTTCTAGTGTTCCACAAGGAAGCAAAGTCATTATAAAGGTCAACGAAACCGATTCTTCATTGATTTCCACAGAAATGAAACTAGATTCTAGAACATTGCAAGGAAGGGAGGAAGACAGACCAAACAACATAAACCTTACCTGTTTTCAGAGCAAAAATCAGATCATCAAACTCCTGTGATTCTTCATCGGCTATCAGAGATCCCTGACCATAGCCTCCAGAGGCAGGGAACGAAGCGCCATTCTGAGGACTTGGCTTAAAGTCAGGGCTTGTCTGACCTGCTTGCCGGAGGGATGCCCTCTCCCAGTCAGCTGGCACCTTGGGAAAATGAAACTATATGAATAAAGTAGTAAAGAACTTTGCTAACTTTAGAGGAGTTGTTCCTTCTTAGCATCCCTTCAAAATGCTTCTGGAGGAGTTGCTTAGACTGGCAATTAAGCTGGCGCACTGATCAGCAGATGACTTGAAAAAGCCCTTTTAGAAAACTTGCAAGCTCACTCATCCCTTCCCAGAAGCCTCCTCTTGGAGGAGGCTTCGTCTACTGCATCCCTCACCTGGAAGAAGAATTGGACCTGTTCAGCTTGGCCTTGGAAGGTAGAACCAGTGGTGGAAAGTATAGGAAGTGAGTTTTTGGCTCAGGGTAAGGAAGAGTTTGGCAGTAATTACAATCATAGAAAAATGGATTGGGCTGTCTGTGGGAATCCCAAGGTCCTTGTGAGTCTTCAAGTGGATGGCCACTCGTCAGGGGACATTCTTGCTTTGGTTAGGAGTTCAAGCAATCATTTTGGCAAGCTTTTATTAAGCACCTGTTCTTTGCCAGGCAACATGCCATGGCATGTATTGGAGGATAGGAAGAAAAAACAAGAGTCCAGGACCTCAGAGGAAATACTGTGTGTCCCAGAAATAAAAAAAAGATACAAAGTTAAACAAAACAAAAACAAAATTGATTTAAAAAATTTTATCTGCTAAGGCAGAGCCTGAGAGATGGTACTAAGGGACTCTAAAAGAGGGATCAGAAGAGTGTGTACTGGGCAAGTGGGATAGCCTGTACAAAAACACTGAGGACATGGGGCTGGACTAAATGACCTCTGGAGCACCTCCCAAATCTGCAATTAATCTGACTTCAAACAGAGGTCATTAGCCCTGTGTGACTTTGGCTAAGTCACTTAACTTTTATTTGCCGTAGTTTCCTCATCTGTAAAATGGGGACAACAGTAGGAGGACCTACCCCCCAGGTTTATTGTGAGGTCCAAAAAAGAGTAAAGCACCATATAAATGTTAGCTGTCCTTATCTAGCTCCTTGGCAGATGTTACTCCTCATTTAGACAATCTAATTTGATACCACTATACAATTCTGTGTGGACTATTTTTTATAGTTCACTGGTGTTGGGGAGGCTAAACCCACAAGTTTTCCCATCTTAAATGTTACTTTGGGGCATTTGTGAGGGGTAAATGATATCGGAAAGTCAAGCCCTGGCAAGCCTCTGCCTGACCAGCCTACACATTTCACAGCACAGAGCCTAGAGCTTACTGACTCAACTTAATCAGCTGTTTTCCGTGCTTTGTGACCCAAATGACAACACTTCCTCACCTTCCTCTCAATCTAAATGCTCCTTTCCACTATATTCTTTGCCTCTCTCACCTCCTCACCCCCTCTGCCCCCAAATAAACTCATGGCTTCCAATAGCTTTTGGTAAAATGCGTTGGATCCAAACCAATTCAGGTCTGTTTTTCCTCCGATCAGAGAATATACGTTAGCGGGATATTTCCTGACAATGGAAAAATCCAATGGTTTGAAGTAGTGGTTGAGGTCCTGCAAGTAGTCTGTCACAGATCCGATTCTCTAAGTGGCTGCAGGCCCGGCGACACTATAGAAAGGCCATGTTTTGAGCCAAGGAAACCCAAAGTCTTGCGTGATAGAGAAAGCAGAAGAGAAAATGAGAACATAGACAAATTTAACTAAAGGATCACAGGTCTCTAGACAAATACTAGATAGTTTTGCAAAATCAGAAAAAAACATTTTTTTAAGTTTTTCTTCTGATTTTTTAATAATTATATCCCTATTCCTGTGGTATCAAAAAGCTAGAACAGCTTTTTTTAGCAAACTTTGATCCCATTACAGTCGACCATATCTGCAAATGTCATATTCCCTTGAGAAGGAGGCAGCTTAGGGGAAAAGACAGAGTTAGTCAAGACTGGGGTACAAGATCCTTATTCTGACACTCGTTGACTCCGTGACCTTGAATAAGTCACATCCTCTCAAAGGTCCAATGCCAGAATTTCTCAAAATTTTTCAGTGATAAAACCTTCCAGTTCAGACAAAAATTTGGTGGAAATCTCTAAAATGCCTACTGACAAACCCCAGATGATATATTAAAAAACAAACAGGGTTCCTTATAGCACAGCTTCAGAAACCCTGCTCTAGGCAACTCTGCAAGGCTGTAAACTGAAGAAAAGCTGCTGCTTCACATTGGTGGAGTGAGCTTCCTCGCCTAAGAGTCCCCTATTCTGATGAAACCCAGGTCTAGTCCCTCTCGGTCTCCCTCCTATTACATTGTGAGCTCCTTAAGGCTAAGGACTGCTGCATCACTTTTTACTCCTGCATCCTCAAACAATCCTCACTCATGTATGTCATTGGTATTTGTTGCTTATTGAATTTTGCTACATTCAACTGAATAAAAGATCATGGACAGGATATTGGTCCTCCAATCTCCCCATGTTCCCTAATGACAGGCTCCCCAGACTCTTCTTCTGAGCTTTCTAAAAATAATAGCTACCATTTATCTAGCACTTACTACATGCCAGGAACTGTGCTAAGTGCTTTTCAATTATTTTTTCATTTGATCCTCCCAATAAAATCCTGGGAGATGCTATTATTATCCCTGTTTTTACAGATAAGGAAACTGGAGTACATAGAGGTTAAGTGACTTGCACAGGGTCACACAGCTAGGAAGTATCTGAAGCCCAATTTGAACTCTGATCTTCCTGACTCCAGGCATGACACACTGACTGTTTTTCTACTTAGCTGACCCTTTCTAATAAAAAGACATTATTTTTCCCCTTATCTTCCCTTTAAAAAATTTATTTTAGGTTTCTAGCCCCATCAAATTTGAAATGGAAAGAACTCATCTCTAGAACAATAAAAATAACTAGGAAATCTTTTCTTGATGTATAGACATTACGCATGCTTGTATCTATACATCTCTATCTTCTAAGTGTATGCCTACACATTTCGATGAAATGCCCCGAATATTCTCATCTTCTGACAGTATGAAAGGATGCCCTGCCTTACTCTTTATGGAGAGAAGTGGGAGTCTAGATCAGCAGCCTAAGGGATATGTTGCTTTGTAACATCTCAGTTGGGGCTGAGAGGGTCCTCAGGTCTCTTCATTACTTCTCCTTCTCAGAAAAAGTTTCTTTAGTTAAGTCTTAGAATTTAAGTACTGCTTCCCTCCTAGGGCTGTTATCCAGTGTGCTGCCATGACAAAGAGGGTGACAAGGAAGGAAAGAAACCGGCATTTATGAAATGCCTCCTATATGCCAGGTCACATTTAAAAGTACTATATTGTTTGATCATCACAATAATTCTGGGAAGATGCTCTTGTGACACCCATTTTACAGTTGAGGAAACTGAGGCAGATACAGTTTAAGTGACTTATCCAGAGGCCACAGAGCTGGTAAGTGTCTGAGGCAGGATTTGGCTTCTGTTAATACAAGGGTTTTTAAAACCAGAGATTAGGAGAAAGGGTAAAAAGGGTGTCAAATGTGGGAAGAATGGAAAGTGAAGTGAAGAAGAAGTACATTTCATATAGCAAGTTAGGGTTTCCATTAATGCAATGGATATACTTATTTTTTTAAAACCCTTACCTTCCATCTTGGAGTCAATATTGTGTATTGGCTCCAAGGCAGAAGAGTGGTAAGGGCTAGGCAATGGGGGTCAAGTGACTTGCCCAGGGTCACACAGCTGAGAAGTGTCTGAGGCCAGATTTGAACCTAGGACCTCCAGTCTCTAGGTCTGGCTCTCAATCCACTGAGCTACCCAGCTGCCCCTGGATATATTTCTTATGAATATACATATCTGTTCTGAAACATTTTCTGATATTTAGATGAAAAAAAGTCATTGGATCACTATATTTCCTCTCACGATTGCATGTTTAGCTCAAGGTGAGAAACTCAACTATCTGTGGAAAAGAGGAAAATCTTTTGAACTAAGATCATTCTGGAAACAATTTCCAAGGGTGTTAAGAGACCTGATAATGGATAAATTCATCCAGAAAGACCAAGTGATGTGAGATGACAAAGCAAGCTGCGTCTAATTTATTTTTCTTGAAGGGAATAGCTACCACAACTCATAGAGCAGGGAAAAGAATAAGGTTACCAGTCAACATGATACAGAAAATGGCAGAGTGACAATGAAGTTGGCTGGAAATCAGGAGATATGGGTTCTAGTCCTGTCCTGGCCCTGCCAGTCTTAATGAAGACTCTTCATCTCTTTGGCCCTTATTTGATTCAACTGTAAAAGGAGAGGGCTGGCTTTCATGACCTTTCTTTTCTCTTCTAGCTCTGACATTCGGGAATTCTCTGAGCTTGGACTTAGCTTCCCTTCTTCACAAAAAGGAGGCAAATGACAGGTACCTCTTCCATCGCACTGATCAGATTCTGGGTGGATTTGCTGATCTCACCCCCTGCAGGAGGCATACCGCTGCCTGTTGTGAAAAAAGCTGATCCTGGTCCGGGATGCCCATTCATTTCCACCGTGTAGCTGGCTTTCATTGGGCAGCACATCTGGTTGTGTAGAATAAAATATACCACAAAGACATAAAGGCCCTGTGAAGGGAAAAATATATCACGTGGTCAAAAAAGAATTTCCTGGTTTGGCATAAAATATCACTTTTGTAAAAGTTTACATAGATACATATATTTTTTTAAAAATATTTTTTAAGGTTACATGTAATAATAGTATTTCATTTTTTTTTAAATTGAGTGCTAAATTCTCTTCCTTCTCCTTGACAAGGAAAGCAATTTGATGTGCAGTCATACAAAACACATTACCATATTAGTCATGTCGTGAAAGAAAGCAGAAAAAAACCACAACAAAATAAAGAAAGTAGAAAAATGTAGGCTTCAATCTGCATTCAGACTCCATCGGTTTTCTCTCTGGAGGAGGAGAACATTTTTCATCCTAAGTCCTTTGGAATTTTCTTGGACCACTCACAGTGGATCAGAGCATACAATATTGCTGTTGCTGATACAATGTTCTCTTGGTTCTGATCACTGCATCGGTTCATGTAAGTCTTTCCAGGTTTTTCTGAAAGCATCCTGCTACGAGTTTATATTTTGGGACAGCAGTCACTCCGTGCTCTCTCCAAGATTGGGGCATGCTGAGAATAACAAGCCACTATTCTAATAGAAAATTTAAAGCATGTAAAACAACACTTAGCAAATATTATTTGCCACAGACCTGCCAAAATGCTGAAAATTATTTCCCAATTAACTCCATACAGCTGTATAATAAAGTCAAATTAATCAGTATAACATTTCCCAGCAGTCAGGGGAAGATACCATATCCTATTTGCAATGGGACCTTTCCTCTGCAAATAATATGCAAAAAATAAAAATAAAATCATCCTAGCTGTGAAAAAAAATGTCACCTTCTCTTTCAAATGTGTAAATCTCATATACTCTAGTCATTTTACCTTGGTGCAAGTTAGAGTGCAGTGGGCAGCTAATCCACAGTGGATAGGTTGTTCAGTGGCCAGAGCACTGGCTCCAGGGTCAGGAAAGATCTAATTTCAAAGATGGCCTTAGACACTTACTGGCTGTGTGATTCAGTGGCAATCACTTAACCCCTATTTGCCCCAGTTCCTCATCTGTAAAATGGGGACACAATGAAGAAGGAAATGGCAAACCACTCCAGTATCTTCGCCAAGAAAACCCCATGGATGATGTCCATGGGGGTCACACAGAGTTGGACATGACTGAACAAGAATTCATGGCAAGAAGGTTGTGGGCCCATCAATGGGCTGGAGCCATATGTATAGGCTCTTAGGTCACTAAATTTTCAGTGTAATTATTTACAACTCAGAAATAGGCTTGTTTTTTATTGTTTGTTTGTTTTTTTAATTTTGTTGATAGTCCAGGATTAAGAAAATGTCTTAATTAAGTGGATTGAATTTAAGAGGTGCCATGCATACAATTTTTCCCCTTGGAGAGCTGGTTGTTAAACATTTACTAGTATTCCCCTGAGTGGGCCTAACTAATGCTGGAGGGAGACACTGGTTGATAGTTGTCTTATCATCCCCAACACCAAGGGCTTCCTCAGACACAAACTGTCTATGTGATCCTAGGCAAGTAATTTAATCTCTTTTTTCTTTTGGGCAAGTCTAATCCTTTTAACTGCAAAGAAAGTGTTGATGTATTTTGGTAGAATTTCTTCATCCAGGAATTCCCTAGTCCAAGGAAGTCACAGGTCCAGGCCTGGTTCTACATTCATGAATCATACTTTGTTCTGCCATTCTCCAACTGATGAATACACACATTATTTCCAGTCCTTTGCTACCCCCAAAAGTGCTGCTATAAATATTTTTATGTGTATGAAACATTTTATGATACATATTTAATTTTTCTGGGTGTTTTTATATATTTTTAAAATTTTTTTAAATTATTTAAAATTTTTTAAATGTAAAATTAAAAAATTTTAATTTCTTAATTAATTTAAACATTCTGGGTGGCACAGTTTAGTGACTTTCCCACTATAATTCCAAATTGCTTTCCACAATTTTATACCAGTGGGTAGCTCTGTCAACAGTGTATTAGTGTTCTTGTATTCCTACAATCCCTTTAACTTTTATCATTTTTGTCTTTTTTGTCACCTTTGCTGACCTGACGGGTTTAAAGTGAAACCTCAGAGTTGTTTTAAATTCAATTCTCTCATTATTAGAGACCTGAAACCTTCTTTCATAGGCTTGTGGAGAGTTGGGGATGATCTTTGAGCTGCCTCTTCGTATTCTTTGACCACTTACCTATTTGGGATGCTTTTTATTCTTAGATGGCTACATCAGTTCCTCATATATCCTGAATACTTTTCAGAGATCTTTCCTGCTTAAATTCCCCACCTCCAACCAACAGTTTCTCGAGTCATTCGAGTCACATTGATTGTCCCTGTCAAGAGCTTTTAAAATTTTATGTAATCAAAATTGTCTTTTTCATCTTTTATGACCACCGTCATCCCGTTTGGTTAAAATATATCCCTCCAGCCATATTCCTTGACGTAAACTTGACTAAGCTGGTTTCCTTATCTGTAAAATGGGGACCATAATGCTTGTTCTTCCAACTTCATAGAGTCTCTTATGAGGATCAAGGGAGATAGCAGGAAAGTGCCTCGAAAGCTATCCTATGCCATATGAATGATTATTTATTGAGATTATAAAATCATTGGCCCATGGAATACTGTGGGTTGCTCAACACCCAACCTGTATTGTGCTTCTTGTTACCTAAGAGCAGCAGAGCTATTTTATAGTTTCTTACTGACCTGATGGCCCTTAAAATTTTTTTTTGCAACTATGTCAGGCGCTTGAAAATTGCCCTGCTTCCGTCACAGATAGCAAAGATGTTTTTTTTTTTTAATTTGTTTTCAATTCATTGCCTACACTGATGGTCTTTTATGATTTTACAAAGGACTTTCTGTATATGTCTAATGGTGCCTCTTTACAGCTTGCTAATTTTGACCTTTATGTTCAGCCAGTAAAATATCTTAAATTGTGCCTTTTGTCTACCCATTAATCCTGTTACTTAATTTTTGGAAACAAGTCAGAATTTTCCTAGTCACTGAGATACTTAGATAATTCCTAAAAAACCCCAACTGCTCAACTTTGCAACAGGAATGCATACTTGTGTGGTAAGGCATTAACTTGGAGGGTTCACAGCAAATAGAATTAGGAGCCAGTTCAATGGAATTTGCATTTTCTCATGATTCCATTGTTTCTAAGATACTAGAAACAGTAACATAACATTCGTTTATAGACTTAACATTTTTAAATCTAAAAAGTCTACAAGAAATTACTCTAAGCTTCAAAACTACAAACTCATGCAAACCTTAATAGGAAAGAACGACCATTCTAGAAAGCAGCTTGGAACAATGGCCCCAGATTCGCCATCCATGCACACCCTTTGACCCAGCAGTAGTACAAAAAGAGCAAAGAAAGAGGAGAAGAACCCCGATGTATAAAAATAGTCAAAACAGTTCTTTTTGATGTAACAGAAACCTAGAAACTAAGAGAGTGCTCATCACTTGGGAGTGGCTGATCAAATTATGACATGGAATATTATTACAAGGAAATGTTGAAAAGACATTTCAGAAAGGCCTGGAAAGACTTCTACGACCCACTGCAGAGTAAAATGAAGAGAATGTATTCAATAATAATACTATAAAGATGAGTAACTTTGAAAGACAGCTCATCATAAAAATGGAAGTCACTGATTATTGAAATGACCAACCATGATTCCAGAGGACTGATGATAAAGAATTCAAGATGTAGAAAGAGAAATATATTTTTTTGATATGGTCAATTTGGGAATTTCTTTTGCTTGGATATACATGTTTATTACAAGGATTTTGTTTATGTTTTTCTCTTATCAGTTTGGGGGGAGGAAGAGTTTGAGAAAGAGGGGAAATAAATGCTTGCTAATTGAAAAAATGAACATTAAAGTCTAAAAACAAAATGAAACAATTAGAGGAGAGCCAGATGTTTCCACAAGCGTGCATGAATGCATATATTCACACACACTCTGTGTGTGTGTGTGTTTGTGTGTGTGTGTGTAAACAAAGATGAATCTACAGAAAACTACTATAAATTAGACTTGGCATCATTCCCCACCCAGAAAACAATTCCCTGGTCTATTTTTCTGTAAAGAATTAATGATCTATTTTTAAGTAATACTGATTTAAGGAAATATAATCCCTAAGTATACTTAATAACATTGATTCTTTTTCCTCTGAATTGTACAGTTTGTTGAGAGAAATGAAATCAAACACTCTAAACTGATGTGGGTTAACATTTTTATTTTCATGAGCAAATTACACTGTAAACAAAAGGCACATAGCTTCTAAAAAAATCTTTATGTAGAAAGGAATCTACACTTTTCATTGTACAACTAATTATTTTCACATGAACATGACCTAATTCTCTTGGCACCTACAGTATATGGGACAGGAGTGAAATGAGATTGTCAGCCTTAAAAATGATGGAGATGGCATTGATTTCTTTAAGGAATCCTTTGAGGACAATGGAGGATGGAGTAAAAGTTGGACCAGAAACCAAAACTCTTTCTTTAAAATCACTCTCTATGGATCTATCTGTTAAAGTAAGACACACTTGCTTTTTCTCTCTTTCTTTCTCTAGTTTAATAGTCTAGACTCTTGTGTTTCAGAAAGGGGGACCGCCTGCTCTAGAGGACTTGCATGTTAAAGTTACATGCCTGTTTTTCTTAGAATTAGGGAAACACACAGCAAATGCCCTCAAGCCTGGAGGAACATCGCCCTGAGAGAAGGAAAGGAATGCTTTTGCCCCAAACATAGAACAGCTGCTGGTGCAAGGCTGGCAGGGAGGGGAAGAAGTCATTATTTGTGGAACCCTGACCTAGGAGTTGGCTCACAAACAGACCCTGGTCTCTTTTTTTTGTGCCATCTCCTTTCTAATATACCAAGAATCATCCTAGAATCTCAGTAGTATAAACTGTTGATTACTTCTTGGAATACTATACAATGTCAATTCAAAAAGGACCAAAAAGGATGGGGATATGAATTCCTTCCCTAGATTTACATTTTGATAATATTCACTTCAGTAGCCTAGTACCAGCTATGAAGGAACCATCAGAAGTCATCCTGCCATCCAGATATGGATTGGCTAGTGTCCCAGGTTAGCATGTGATGGACTCAGGATTTGAACTCAGGTCTTTGATTCCAGATCTAGTACTTTTCTCACTCCATCAAGAGGTTGTTATGAGGGTTAAATGAGGCAATATGTCAAAATGAGACCCCCAAAGTGTTGCATAGACAAGGCTGTGCTGGAAGCAGCTTCTACTTACCCACCAGTTGTTAAATTTTCAGAGTGAGTATTTACAAGTTGGAAATTGGCAAACACTAGAAGTAGGGCTTTATTTATTATCTTCCTGATTGTCTTGACTTAAGAAAATGATATAGAAAATGTTTTTAATATTAAATGTTAATTTGTTAATCATGCTAAATGTTCTTAACACAGATTAAACAGTGTTGCATTCACAATTGTTGCATTATACATTTACCAATATATCGCTGCCTATAAATTATTATTTTTTAAATTTTGTTTGTTTAAATGTGGGCAAGTCACTTGTTCCCTGTCGTCTCAGTTTCTTTATCTGTAAAATAAAAGAGCTAAATGATCTTTGAAGTCCTTTGACCGCTAACATATGAAAACAGGTAAGAGCTGAAAAGAGCAAACACCAAACCAGACTCCTAGAATAATAATATCTAATATTTATTTATATAGTACCTGCTCTGTCAGGCACCATGCTCAGCACTATTTTACAAATATTATCTTATTTGATTCTCACAACAGGTAGGTACTATTTTTATTCTCATTTTACACATGGGGAAACTGAGGCAAATAGAAGTTAAGCGACTTTTCCAGAGTCACACAAATGGTAAATGTCTGAGGCTGGCTCTGAACTAAGATCTTCCTAACTACAGGTCATTGTCTAAAGGAATTGGTATACTTTCCTAAGTGCCTAATACTAAATACTAAATAGTAAAACATAGGTACTGAGAGAATCTGTTACGGTATCTAATTAGTCTTTGCACTATTCCCCCTAAGTAGGAGACAAACATTCATGTTTTCATTCCACGGATACAAAAGAGGAAGCCACATAGCAGTTTAGCCACTTGCCAAAGGTCACATCCTCTCTAACGCAGGTGGAAACTGCAGATTTCCTGGCTCTCAAGTCTCTGTCCTTGTCACAACACTTTTCAGCCCTCTTGATTTAAAGGGGGTTATGCTTACATTGTACAAAAAAAATCTAAATGGGACTGTACAGATGCAAAGGACTGAGCAGAGGTCATGGACAAGATTAATGGCGAGTCGCTTTAAGAAAATATCTATGCCATCTAATTCTCAATGGGCTTGTATCATCTTAAAAAAATCTGCTTGAAGGTTTTAGAGAAAACACATCCAAAGAGATTACATACACATTAGCAAAGCATCTGTGCACGTATGGAAAAAGACAAAAAAAAAGAAGAAGAAAGAAATGAGCAGAGGGATCATAAAAGCAGATGCGGAATCAAATGGAATAGCTTTGTAACCTGGTTACTTTGTGCTCCAGTTTTGCAAGAGCCAAAGGGATATTTCTAGAAAAGGGATCTTAAAACAAAAAGATGTGTTCTTCGGAAATTGTTGAATAAATTTAAGTACATGAATGTCATAAAATATTATGTCCTAAGAAATGACAAATATGAAGAATTCAAAGAATGGAAAAACTGAACTGACGCGAAGTGATGTAGACTCTAGAAAGCAACATTCACAACGAAGACGACAAAAGAATTGGAAAGAATAAAAACAAATGAAGTGGTATGTTTGGCCATCACAATGACCACGCTTGGCCCCAGGGAGGAAGAGATGAGAAAATATGGTGCTTTACTTTATGGAGGTGGGGACTGTGAGTGCAGTCTATGGCAGGTATCTCCAAACACAGGTGATCATGTTAGTAGGTTCTGCAGAACTCACTTTTCCCCTCTTTATTTTTAAATCTTTGTTTTAAGGGATGGGAAGGAATGGAAGAGGAGACAGATAAATTTGGAAATAAATGTGATTAAAAAATTAAAGTTATCAATTAGAAGAAAAGATATGCTTTTCAGGTCCTGAATTTTGGATTCCCAGAGAAGACACTTCTAATCTTCATTGATTTAGGAATATGTGATGAGAGAGGACAACTCGGTGGCTTAGTACATAGATTGATCATCCTCCTGGGTTCAAATCTGGACTCTGTCATTTCCTAGCTGTGTGACCCTGGGCAAGTCACTTCACCCTGTTTCTCTCAGTTTCTTCATCTATAAAATGAGCTGAAGAATGAAATGGCAAACTACTCCAGTATCTTTGCTGAGAAAGCCCCATGGGTGTTACGAAGAGTTGGAGATGACTGAAAAACAAACCTGAACAACTAAAATGTGATGAGAGGCGTGATTCCTGAAGTAATGAGGACCTAAACTGAGGATTTTGGAGTTTTCTGAACTTCTCATAAATATGGAAGTTGGTAAATGATGAAGGTTTTTTTGGTTTCTTTTACTTTATATTTTTCTTTTATAAGTTACAGATGCACAAATATCCACTGTTTGGAGCACAATCCACATGATTGTACTCAAGGTAGCTAGTTTTGCACATGGCTAGTCTTCAGCTCCTCCTGTGTCAGCAACATTTGACCATGGGCTGGTTTTAGATATTTTTTTTGCTTAGTATTCAGGTGACTTCTCTTAGTGGCTTCTGGTTTCTTTGGCAGGGTGTGTGGGTTTACGTGCTGCAGCTGGCGCTCCTTCTCATGGCTGCTTCTCAGTTAATGGGTTTTGCAGCTTTCTGCTTTTGCTCACTGCCCTGATGGACTCCCCTGGGGAGTCTCTAGTGGCTGGCTGCCAGTTTTTTCTGCCTTTCACATCCCTACATCATTCCATAGCTGTTGGGCTACCAAAAGACTATTTCAGATGAATACTGGCTTTTAGTAGCAAGTACATGCCAACGATAGTCTAAAGCTTCTTCTGTGGTTTCCCCTATTTAATATATGAAGAAACTTAGGTTTAGAGTAAGCAAATATACAACTGTATTCAATTTAAATTAATTGCTATTTTTCTCATTTAAAAACTAAGGGAAATTTTTTTCAATAAACAAAAAAATCTATTTTTTCTAATACTCTACTTATCAGCTCCCCTTGAAAGGGAAAAATAAAAACTGAAACTCTTGAAAGAAATATGTGTAGTCTAGCAGAATAAATTCCCACATTTCCCATGCCCCCCAAATACACATGCTTTAATCTGCATCTCAGATCCCTCATCTCTGTCAGAAGGTGACTAGAATCTCTGGTCCCTTGGAACAATGGTTGGTCACTGCATTGATTAGAGTTCTTAAGTCTTCAAAGTTGTTTATCTTTGCAACATCATGTTTACCGTATAAGACACCGTGGTCCTTGTATCTATTTATACAAGTCTTCTCAGGTTAATCTGAAATTATCTCCTTCATTTCTTTTGGCATAATAGTACTACATTATTGATTTACCATAGTTGGTTCAGTCATTCCCCAAATGATGACTATTTTGTTTATTTCTAGTTCTCTGTCAAACATAAAAAGATCTGCTATAAATATTTTTGTACATAATGGCCTTTGTCTTCTTTTCCAGATCTCTTTGAGATATAGGCCTAGGCAGCATTGATGGTTCAAAGAATCTACACAGTTCCAGGTTGCTTTCCAGAATGACTGAGCTAGTTCACAGTTCCATCAGCACTGTAGTAACATTCCTGCTTTCCCACAGCCCTCTCCAACACTGATCATTATCCTTTTCTGTCAACTTTGCCAGTGTGATGGGTGGGAGGTATAACCTCAGAAGAGCTTTAATGATCATTTCACAAATTTTAATGATTTGGAGTGGCTTTTTAAAAATATTACTTGGTTTTCTCATTCTTTATATTCAAAGTTGCTTTATGATAGAAAGAACACTGAATCACAGAAGAATCAGCTTCTTTTTCTACTCTCATTAATCTTTCAAGTGATCTCAGATCAGTTGTAGTATTCTCTTGGTCCTAAGTTTTTTCATTTGTAAAATGAAAGGGTCACTAGAGCATCTCTCTGTTTGTCTGTCTGTCCCCCCCCCCCCCCGTCTCCCTCTCTCACCCTTAGCTTAGTTTTATCTGTCAGATACAAAAAAAAGAAAGAAAAGAAAAAAAGAACCTTTACCTTCAAGGAGATTATATTCTATACTATATAACAGGGGAATAAACTTGAGAAGGGAGAAAGTATTAAGAGCTAGGGGGATCAGGAAAGGTTTCCCCAAAGGACATGGCAGCTAAGCTGATATCTTAAGGAAACTAAGGATTCTAAGGGAGTTGGGAGGACCCAAGTTCAAAACCAGACTAGTATTTACAAATTGGGCAAGTCATTTCACCCTGTTGGCCTCAGTTTCCTCATCTGTAAAATGAGCTGGAGGAAGAAATCACAAACAGATTTTTACCAAGAAAACTCAAAATGGGGTCACAAAGAGTCAGACATGACTGCTCAGACAGTGAAGTAAGACAGGAGTACACTTCATCAGGTATGTACCAAGTTGGAAGTAGGATATAGATGCCAAATTCAGGGACCAGCAAGTAGGTCAGTTTGAGGGAGTATAGAGAGCTTGGAGAGGAGTGGTGCGAAACATGTCTTGAAAGAGAGGCTGATGCTAAACTAATGAGTTTATTTCTTGTTCCAGAGGTATTATCAGTCCTCAGAAATTCTTGAGCAGGGGAAATGATATGTGCAGGCTTGGGCTTTGGAAGAACTTTTTGGCAAATGTGTAGAGGACAGATTGAAGAAAGGACAGAACAAAAATTGAGTGACCAATGAGGAATCTATTATAGTAGTCCAGGTTGGCATTAAGATATTTTCCATACATACCATATGTGATGTTTGCCATCTTTTCATAGGTTTGGGTTTTGAAAGGTGTGTGTTTCAGTTTTTAAAGTGTTTTTTGGTCTTCTAAAATTTTTAGTAAAAAAGGCTATCCTTTGATAGCCTCTTTTGAGGTTAATTACCTTTAAGAGTCATGTAATTCTCCTTTCTATCCAGCCACTGCTCTCAGTTTAAGCCTGTTTTCCTTTTTTTGGGGTGTCTGATACTTAAAGGCCATTATTAGGTTATTCCTCAGTTTATAACCCCAATTCCTTTAGTTTTACTCATAGGTGGAACTCTGTAGTCCTTCAACATTATGTGAGGACACATACTGTTCCCTAAGTTTCCATTAAGTTTCTCAGCACAAGCCTATAAGCCATAATGACCCCCCACAAAGCCGAGGGCAGGCTATATATGCTCTGAAGATGGAAAGGACTACAAATCACAAGCTAGTATTTATAGTTGTGGTAGTACTGAATAAGAGGATTAGAGAATGTGTTATTATTAGCTATGAACAAGTGTAATATAAATCAGTGTTATTACTATGATTGAATATTTATTAAATATTCAGAATACACTGCATAAAATATAGAAAAAAATATGACCCAATCTATGTGAAAATTATGCCAAATAGAAATGCTCTCTCTCTCCATCTCTGAAAGGTTACAATAAATCCAAATTGCGCCATAAGAAATAATGTTGATATTCCTTTATTTGCTATTTAAAGAATGTTGCTAACCAGTACTAAACAGGTACCTTCTTTGATGAAACTACTTTAACTGTTTTAAAATCTTTTAAAAGTTTTCTTTTTAAAGTTGCTATTTAAAATAGAAAACAATGCCATTTTATTCTTATCTTCTATTTTATTTTTTAATGAATAAATTTTTATTTGTTCCTCCCTTATTTAAAAGGAAAAATAAAACCCAAAACCTTTGTAACAAATATGCATAATTAGGTATAATGGAGGTCAGATGCATGTGCTAATCCCATATAAGTTTGCTATGATGGCATCACCACATGGAGCTGCTTTGGGGAGAATCATGATGCCTGGAACATTCATGGAAATCCTATAACTGGTTTCAAGTTGTCCTATCATATAGTTGGGAGGAGACTGTATGTATAGCTAGAGCTCTTGGTGCCTTTAAAAGAGCTACTAGCTCCAGCAGTCTTTTTGCTGCTGAGGAAGAGGGGGTATTCATGGCTTCTGGGGCTGGGAGTTGAGTCTTTGATCTTGGGACTTTCCAAAGCCAGAAGAATAGGCCAAAAGATTCTTGGAGTTAAAATGCAGGCTGTATTTTGTAGTCAATATAGCACTGATGCCCAAGGAATAAGGAGCAAGGACTGAATGGGATGACCATCTAGACCTCAGCCCACTGGAAGGACTCTTCGTGTATCAGTGCCACCTTTAGAAATGAAAATGGTGGGACCAGTGCTATCTATGTAGGAACTGAGCTATGAGCCTAATTTCCACCTCCACTTCCCAAGGCATAGGGGAAAATGTTTGTGCTTTGTTCTTGTTATATCTTTGTAGTAAATATTTTGTAAATGCTTACCTGATGTTTTATGGTTTAATAGATGGGGAGTTAATTGAATGGGGGGGGCAGAATGGTGGGGAACTAAAGCTAATAGCAGAGGGAAAAGACACTCCAGCACCCACAAGGCATCTGAAAACCTGAGTTGGGAGGGTGAGGAGGGGAGATGCAACAGGTTTGGCCCTGAGAGAGTAGGATCAGAATATTCGTTGTTACACAAACAAAGCAAATTCTCACAAAAATGTATATTTTGTTGTGCTGTCAGTTCTCGTGAATCATGGCAAATGGAGTTTCAAATCTTGTTTGGATATAAAGAATTTATTACTGTATTAGTAACTAAACCCTAAAAAAGATGATCAGTGAGCCCTTTTATAATATATATTTTTCAAAAATCAAACATACCCTGGCTTAGTCTTTCTATGTGTTACTATGGATGGATCATTTTCATTTTTCTGAGCCTCAGTTTCCTCATCTGCAAAATGAAAGGCTGGATGAGTGCTCCAGGATCTTATGGATCCTATGAAGATGCGGCAGCAATATCATATCACAGATGACTTCAATGTAGAGCTGTTGGTGTTTGGGGACCAACCAGGTAAACCTTAGGCTCTTACCTAGATCTACAAGGATGGAATTCTCTATCTAATGGGGCTGTGATACTGTCACCATGCCTGACACATGCTAATTGCTTGACAGATCCTTATGTATCCATTCATAAAAAAAAGGATAAAAAAAACTTAAAAGAAAAAAGGAATCATACTGGATACTAGGTAATTCTCTGTCCACTGTTAAATATTAGGAAAATGAATTTTTGTGATGATTTCACCAGAACCTTTCCAAGTCCCCTTGTCTTAAGCTGTAAGCTTCAAGACTCATCTCCCTCACCTTTTCCTGATCTTTTTTTCCCCTTCACTTTTATTCTCACAAGTGGAGAGAACTTCATTTAAAGAAATCCCCTCTATCAATGAAGCCAGGCAACTGTTCACAGCTAATATCTTAGAGTTGTCTAGGGCATTGAGATGCTAAGTGCAAGTCAGTATGTGTGTGTGTGTGTAATCCTAAAATCTAGTTCTTCCTGATTCTCCTATGTTATGGTGCCTTTCATGCCCCTATTACCTCCTCCCAAATCCTTGTCCTTTTTTTGATTCTTTTCCTCCTCTAGCTCTCCCAAAATTTTTTCACCCACTCAGCTTACCCTACTTTAGTATGATCTTTAAGGTAGTTTCTTCTACTCCTCAGCATTCTGGATTTTAAAACCACATTCCTCATTTCATATCAAACTTTACTTCCCCTGAAGGCAACATATACTTTGTAGAAGCCATTTCTCTAACTGACATGGATGGAAGAAAGTATTTGCCTTGTTCTCTGCTCTGGTTTCCAAACCATTCCTTTACCTCTATACTGTCATAATCTTTCTTTTAAATCTGTGCCATTGCTATATGGTCTCCCTTTCATACTGAGGTCATCAGATGATCAAAGTTATTTTTTCCTTTTAAGAATTTCAACAACTAGATTTCCATTTTCTTTTTCATTCCACTCCCTGACAGCATCCTCAGAGATTTCAAAATTAATGTTGATGACCCCATACCATGTAATTTTTCATCCTTTTCAACTTTAATGACTATTCTCCCACCTCACTTTAGCCACAGATTGGCAAAGACATATCACTGTCTCATAGAGTGACATCACATCCAAGATTCTAAAGTTGGAAATTCCACATTTTTCTCTCCTTCCACATTTTGCAGATTGAACCTCATTAGGACCACCAGTTTCTCTGACCCTTCCCTGTTCTTTCAGGATCTTTATTACATTATATTTACTTGTCTTCGTATTTGCCTTGACCCAACTCATTGTTCTTCTATTTTAATAATTTACCAGCCACTGGGTAGGCAAATTCCATCTAACTTTGACCTGTCATACACAGAAGAACTGAAGGAAATAAGGCCTTCAAAGCTGAAAGTCCCTGAGAATTACACACCTGCTCATTTTTCCTGCCATTGTTCTTTGGAAATGAAAAGAGAATGTTCAAAGATCATTAAGATCATTGTTCTACCTTCAGGTTCTGGGAAACTACTAGTTTTGTAATATGAAGATTTTTTTTGATGCTAGGAATATACTTTGTTGCATAGTGGTTTGAAAAAACAATAGGAATGTGGTTTTGGTTAAAGTTTAAATCCCAATTGACCTTTCATTTGGTCTATAACCTTTCCTATGAGCTCTTTTCACCAGAATATGGTGCTTGCTTCTTAACTTTGTATCATGGTATTCACCTAGCTAGTTAAATTCTTTTTTCTTTAAAATAAGCAGTGGATTGGAAATGGAGGATCTCAGTTCAAATTCCAGCTCTGGCAGTTACAACTTCCTATTTATGGGAATTCACACAAATTATTTAACCTCTTTGGGATTCAGTTTCCTTTTTTGAAAAATGAGGGCATTGGACTGGATGGCCTTGGAGGTTCCTTCCAGCTCTCCAAGTCTATAATATTATGATTCTAGCTAAGGAAGAGGTGAAAGGAAAGGGCTAACCTGATTTTTAAAAACCCAATATTTGTAACACTAATGGGGAAGAAGGAAATTGCTGGTGCAGCTGATTTCCAGAACAGTAGTATTTAGTTGGTCATAATCAATTAACTTTTTAAATGCACTTTGCTGCCCTTTCCACCTTTCCAAAGTAGAGATATAGTTAATGAACCATGTAAGCTATTCATTCAGATCTAATTTTATGGGATCTACAAATATGTATTTCTTCCTGTTTGTTATGTGTACTTCTTAAAGCATGTCTTTGTGCATTTTCTATGCCCAAAGTGTATCAGTGTATCTGTTCCTAAAATAAATACAATTTTTTTTGTCAATAAAAAACCCTTGGAATCTGACCTAATCCTCATCCCTTGCTAATTTATTGCCAGTAATTTATCCATAGTAAATGAACATTCCGGAGAAAGGAATGAAACTTAATGGTCGCGTCAGAAGGAAAACAAAGATTGTATAGTGTCAAGGAGGCTAAGGACAGAGTATCAAAAAGAAGGAATAGCCACTAGTATCAAATGTTATGCTGCAGAAAAATAAAGTGAAGGTGGCAATATGGAATATGAAATGAATGTTGGATTGGTAATCAAAAGACCTGGTTTGAATCTAATTTCATTTACTTTCTGACCAATGGTAAGTTGTACTCCTCAAGACCTCAGATTTGCCATATGTAAAATGGAGCTAATAATATCTGTCAATTACTTAGTATTAATTATGTTAATTAATATATTATTTTATGGATAATTAAATTAACTTACACATCTGTTAATTACTTCATCATGTTGTTGTGTTGGTGCTTAAAGCATTCAAAATCTGAGGTTTGGGCACTGAAGAAAATGCCAATAGAATTGATTTAAAAGCCCCTTTAGCCTTGGAGACAGATGTTTCAATAGTGTGACAGATTCAAATCAGATTCAAAATGGTTCATAAACTACTTTATTTTAACATTGTATGTATATGCTTGCATAGGCACACATTCTCATACACACATTATCTGAATACTTTTATGGAAAAGTGCCTCAAGCCTAGGGAATCCTCTGAGTCATAAATGATCAGCCAGGTTGGTAACTATATTGGAGAAGAAGATGGGAGTAGATCCTTCTTTACACTCCATCCAGTTGATCCATCTAGAGAGCTCTTCTAATCTGAACTACTTCCCTGTATTAGTCAGGCAAATAGCAGCAAAGTTCCCCTGCTTTCAGGCTGAAACTCTGAAGCAATCGATGTGATGGATACAGGCATCCAAGCATGGTCGTTGCCATGATTTGTCTCTCAGAGTTCTATTCGAAACTCATTCATGCAAGCTTTTCATTCTCCCGTGAGCCAGAAAGGTCAGATGAGGGCCTCTAAATATCAGCAAGCACCAAGAGCCCTTCTGATGATAGTCACTTTTGGTGACCATGGGTTATTTATGCCACTTGCCTAAGCTAGCTAGCCAGGACACCCATGCGTCTCTCTCCTAGCTTTCAAAATCGACTGCAGTGTTACTACAAGCAACAAAATGAAACAAACAAGCAAAACCACCCCCACCCCCAAATTGTGTGAGTTAATGATAATTTAAATAAAGGAAACTTCATTCAGGATGATCTCGTCTTAAACTCTTTCTTAAGAGATATGAACTCCTAACCAGCAATAACTTTAATTAAAGAAGTAAAACTTAGGATTTTGTGCTTTGTTGAATTCTCTGACAGTAACCCCTACAACAGCATTATTTATGCACCCAGGACGTTAGATGAGATCCTTTATCAAATGTGGCAAAACCATCAAGTTCTGAGAAGTTTTCAGCAGAATGAGGACTTCTTGGAAGTTCACATTCTCCTGAGAAACAGTATTTGTAAAATCCAGATAAAAAAGAAAGTTATAAAATCATAAAACATCAAGAACCTGCCATGTAAATGGTCGGAAGCTTGTTATTTTGGAGAGAATATCTTAGAGAGAAGGCTGAGGAGCCATAAAACTCTCTTCTCAGTGATAATAGCAATGGTGGCAGCAAACATTTGCCTAGCTTCTTCACTGACAAAGAACTTCACAAGGCTCATATTGCACATTTTAAAAAGGTAAGGCTTAGGAAGGGCAAGCCACTTTGCTCAGCATCACTGAAAGGGTTAAAAATTAAAGGTTGGACTAAACGTATAAAAATGTGGTCACTGAAATTATATTACTCAAGTCAGGATGACTTTTTATGGTAGTTTATTTACAAAAGGAGAAATAGTGAAAGTAAGGAAGTAAGTAGAGTGGATGTTTAATCAGGCAGGGCTTCAGAGGTCCTAGCAAAGGGGGCCCAGAGATAAATTAAACAAGGGTTCTAGCCACAAGATGAGGGGCCTCTGCAGAGGCTAGTACCTCTAGAAAAACCAGGAAAGGGAGTCAGAATCAGCCTTTTCACTCATCCACATGGTAGTTCTAAGGGAAAATCCAAGAGCAGTTCAGGGTTCCAAGCCAGAGCTCCTTCAAGGTCAAGTTCAAAGGCAGAAGAGCTGGTCACAGGAAGTTTCTCCCCCTTTTAAAGATCCTTCCTTTCCTCACTTCCACTTTACATGGACCAATTGCAGCTATAGCTTTGCTGAGAACTGCCCAGGGGGCAGCCAGGAGATTTTGATTCATCACCTACTATAGCATCTATGGATCACAGACCTCCCCATACTTAAGGATAAGTGGATATGCTTCTGGTGATTAAATCTAAAAGTGGGCGAGAGGAGAGCTAATCCCATCTTCATATCACAGAGATCAAGAATGTCAAAACTGGGACTCAAACCCAGAGTCCAAAGGCAGGACTCTGACCGCAGCTCTAAGGCCATTGTTCTTTTCACTATGACATAGTTGCTTCAGAGATCAAGTTTACAGTCTATCCGTGTCTTGGGCTTCTCATTAGTGAAACAGGACTTTTGTGGTACACATGATTTCTCTATTGTATAAAATAACTTTTTTATATCATAAATATTTAAATAGATAGAAATGTTAAATGTTTAAATCCTCATAGATGGGGAAGCTGGGTGGCTCAATGAATAGAGTTCTGGGACTGAAATAAGAAAGACTCCTCTTTGTGGGTTCAAATTCTTAAGTTCAAAAACTTACTAGCTGTGTGACACTGGACAAGTCACTTAACTCTGTTGGCCTTAGTTTCCTCTTTTGTAAAATGAACTGGAGAAGGAAATGGGAAACCACTGCAGTGTTTTTGCCAAGAAAATCCTGAAGGGGTCATAAAAGTGAGACATGACTAAAAATGATTAAACAACAATAAAAGATGTTTCACAAATGTGATGATCAATTTTCAAAAGATGTTTTAATAAGTTTGTTTTAAAACTGAATAACATGGACATATTTCCAGTTGAAGTACTTTCCATGAACAAGAATACTGAGTGGAGAATAACTCGCTAATCTAGTTTTTCTAGTCATATACATCTTTTGTATATCTAAATCTTCTAATATTTAGAATATTATCCATCCAGTTTTGAGTAACTAGAATGCTTCAATTAAATAGAACTTTCATTCTATTAATTCTTAGAAAGCTCTTGCAAAAGAAATTATTCCTTGGCATCATTACATTATGGAAAGTATCACGTGCTTATATGTAAGGCATTATGCTTCAGTGTCTAATGAAAAAGCAAAAGGACAGAAAGTTTCTGTCTTCCCACTATTCCTTAAGGAAAGAAGGAAGAGACAGGTGATGAATATGCCAGCTAACTTTGTCTAAGATACTTTTTCTTTCTCGTTAAAATCACTCATTCATCCATACATTCATTCAACAAATATTTACTAAATCCCTCCTCTATATAAAGCACTAAGCCCTGTAGGCACTTAGGTAGATAAGAAGCTATACATATATACACATTCATACATATGGACATACTTATATGGATAAAATGATACTAACTCGAGTTCATCTTGTGCAGTATGAGAAGTAAGACGTACATGAAAATTCAAAATAAGGTGAATTTTTGAGTAGAAATTCAGTGGGGACACCTTGATCACTTCTAACTAGAATAATCAAGGGCAGCTTCCTAGCTTAGGTAGTATTGCTTCCCTTCACCTCTTCTTTCCAGTCAAGCTGACTCTATGCCTTAGCACACGTGGACCCCTTTTTCTGGCTGTACTCTTTCCTAATCTCTCCACCTCAAAGATTCCTTTCACTCATTCAAAGCAGATCCCTAAAGAGATCAGAGATGATGAGAAAACTTAGAAATCAGTTACGAGAGTCTCTTGCCAAAGAAGATCTTGAAACGAAACAAGATTCTCTTATAAAAGGAGAGAATGTCTGAAGACGTTGGGGAGTGTGTGTATGAAAGATGCTATCTGGGGTTGGGGAGCATACTCAATACAAGCCAGAGCAGTTCCAATTCTTCTAGGAAGAGTTATTCAATCCCTCTGGTTAATAATCCTGTTTAAGCCCATGCGACACAGACACTGTCACTATAAGAGGAGCCTGAAGTGCAGAAAGCAGTCTAAAGAAGCAGCATTTGACCCGGTGTAGGATCTGAAACCAGAGCTCTACAAATTCCATGGCAGGCGCTATGATTATCATTGCCCCTATTTTACGGATGAAGAGCCTAATGCTGAGGGAGTTTACATGACTTGTCCAGGTTACAGGCTAGTTAGTTTCTGCAGGAAGATCAAATTCAGGTGTTCCTGAATGCAAAGCCAGTGCTCTATTCACTGTGCCACCAGACAGCAGTTTCAGAAGGATGTCCCTGCTGAGACGGTGAGTCTCATAATCCTTTTTAAGCAAATGTGTCAGTTATATCATCAAAGGCACACGTTTCCCGTGCATTTCTCATGACTGTGGTCGAGAAAAAACTCCCTGAGATTTGAGTGTGTTTGTAATGCCAGTCTTTGAGTAAGCAAACTAAGGTTATCAAGATACTCTGCCATGAATTTAAGATGTCTTGGACTATTTATGAGTTAGTCAGTGGTTCTCATTTACAATGGCTACTTTTGGCAGAGGGAGACAACCTTCATCTGCCCAGCAGGATTCTATCACTATAGACTATTCCTTCTTGGCCTTTTGTTTTTCCAAATGATTGTGTGTTTTTGTTTTTGTTTTTAGTTCAATAAAATAATGATTTGGTAGTTTAACTGGGATAGCATTGAATAAGTAGGTTAGTTTAGGTAAGATTTTCATTATGTTGGCTCTGTCCACTCATGAACAATTAATATTTCTCCAATTAGTTAAATCTGACTTTATTTATATAAAAAGTGTTTTATAATAATATTCATGTAGTTTCTGGATTTGTTTTGGCAGGTATACTCCTAGGTATTGTGTGAAGTAAATATCTAGGGGATCTCCATCCCAGCGTTGATCCTACACACTATTGTGGCAGGACATAGGAGTCACAGAGGCATGTGTCATATCTGACAGCTTGATGCTGGCATCTCCTGGTGTCTCCTGGCATCTGCATGAGCGTCTGGAGATCAGCATGCCAGAGCCAGTGCAACAGTCCCCCTGGAGGGAGGAGCTAGTGGACTTTAAAAATAGAGTACAGGAAGCAGAGTGGTCTTTTTACTTTGGCTCTTGAATTAACTGGCTCCCTGGGCTGGCTCTTGACTCTTGTAATCTTATGTGGCCATTTCTGGCAAGCCTCAGACTCAACCATCCAGCTGAAAGGGGGAATGGATCTTTCCCTAAAGTAGAAGGCTTGAAAACCTCCTTCTATCTCTTTCTCTTTACTAATAAATGCTTATAAGTCTGGTAATAAGGATCTAGGTTAATTTTAACAGTATTTTATTCTAGCTATACTATTTCAAGGAACTTTGGGGGCACCTACAACTTTTCAAAGAATTATAGAGAAAATGATTGGAGATATAAACTACTTAGAAGTGTTGGTATATCTAGATGACCTCATTGCTTTTGGAAAGATGTTGGAAAAATATGAAAAAAAAATGAAAATGTTAGATTGGTTAGAAGAAGCTCAAATGAAGCTTTGTTGATCAACAAATTCCAGATTTGCTGAGCCTCCAACAAGTATGTGGTCACATAGTATCTTATCAGGGAGTAAGTACAAATGGAGAAGAGATAAATGTGCTTGCCAGTGGGCCATATCCAAAGATATTTTAATATAAATAAATCAAAATTCAAAGATTATTAACTTAATACTTTTGTAGGATTTCATGGCAATTATGGGAAATTGGTGAAGAATCATGTTATCATCACTGAGCTACTCAAGAGAAATCTCACTTGTGGGTCCATGGTTGGGAAAAGACAATATGAACTGACCCTTTTTTTGTGCTATTTGGAGATGACTGGGATAAGAAGAGTAAATGAACTTTTAAGGACTTGGTTAATTGCCTTATGCATACACAAGTGCTGTCTTACACAGATCCACTAAAACCTTTTCTGTTCCACAATGATGGAAACTTGGAAGGTCTGGGAGCGGTTCTGTACCAAGAGAGCAAATGGTGACATGAAATCTATTTTGTCAGTGTTAATGAGCCTTAATGAGTTTATTTAAAACCTAATTTGGAGATTTAGGTTTTAAAGTGGACAATCACTGAGAAGTTCTGAGATTATGTATGTGTTCAGGCATTTCAATTGTGCCTGACTCTTTGTGACACCCTTCATGGTTTTCTGGGTAAAGATACTGAAGTTGTTTGCCACTGCCTTCCCCAGTTCAACTTTACAGATTAGGAAACTGAGGCAAACAAAGTTAAGTGATTTTCCCAGGGTCATATAGCTAGTAAGTGACAGGGCTAGATTTAAACTTACTGTATAATTAGAATCTGTTACCCTAAAAACTAAGATCCCCAGCAAAACTACAATTCCCAGAACCCTACTCACTTCCTGTTGTTATGTGCTGACATAGACAGGATATAAATTGGGTGGAGGTTTGTCTCTTGCTCTTTCCTCCCTTGGCTTTGGTGGAGCAGGGGTTTTTGATCAGGTAGAAAAACTTAGTCACATGGTTCTATTTTGTCAGATAATAGACTTTACAAAAATAATACTTGAAGCATTGAACATTAATTTAATTCCTATATCACTAAGAAGAGTTTTCCTGACTCTTGACCTGACTGTCTATCCACTGTATTACCTAACTGCCCCTGAGACTAGGTATATGGAGTCCAATTTCTGTCAATGAACAACATGTCATTGACTCACATTGTTGGACTAGTTGGACATCGTCAGCATTGAGAAGGTTTAGGCAACTGTGAATTCAGTGTGAACTGTAGACCAGAGAAGACATCAGTGCAGATGCCCTAACCCAGAGACTGGGTGAGCCCAAGACTGAGGTCCTACATAGAGAAGAAATGTAGTCTGTGACATACAAGGACATGGAACTTGCTGCTCTCATCACTTCCCCTGGGCTCACTGATCATTTCTCCACAGAGAATTCCCAGACAACATAGATGAACTGGTAGTCCTTAGTTCTATACTTTTGTACAGAGATAGCTAGTGACTGAGAGGAGGCTTGAGGCAATGAAAGAATGCAAATCAAGGCAGTTCCCTGGAATTTGAGGATAATCTAAAAACTATGCTAAAAACCCTGAGTTTTTAAAAATTTGCTTTTGATTTGGCCTTTGAGAATCCAATTGGCATGCCACCACATGGACAATCAATCATAAAGTGTCTCTAGCAGTCCAGATATTTCTGGAACTGGAGATACGGACAAATGTACTAATTATACCCTCTTTTAATGAGCTGAGGTGTATCAGTTTAAAGAGCCTCTACTCTCACTCTAAACCATTTATTATGAACTGTAATTTTCTTTCTCTAGAGCTGCTACCACAACAGTGTTCAGCCTTATCACAACACTCTGTTTCTGCATGGGGCAGAAGATCTCAGGCTCTACTAGAGGTAGTTGCTCTGCCCCTGTTGGCAGTGATGAGGAGTAGGGAGAAATGCAGCCTGAATAAAGCTGGCTACCAGAGCAGTGAGAAGAGACAGAACTCAGAGGCAGTGGACAGCAGCAGACAGTGAGCAGAGATATGGACTCTATTAGTATCAGACAGCAGAAGCAGTAGGTAGAGACATGGGCCCTGGGGCAGTGGACCCTGGATTAGTTCCTAGCAGAAGTAGCAGCCAAGAGGCAAAAGAGTGGGTACCAGTAATGCAGTGGCAAAAGACAGGACTACTTGTAGCCTACTGATTATTATAATGCAAAGCTGATCATCCCCTATGGGGGGCCTAGAGGACCAAAGGGTAGTGTTTTGGGGAAGGACCTTGATTTCTGGCAACTTATTTACCCAGTTTACATAGGGAACAGCCCCTCAGAAGTCTCCTGTGGAGTAAAGATTTTGTATTTCCTCCCTTGCCTCATGATGCTCTGAAAGAGAGAGAGGTCCTGGCTACTGAAACAGGGAACACCAAGTGTATTGGTGGCACAAGGTAATCTCTCTGACCTTTAATGAGGATTAATGACTAAGCAAGAAGTGTTGGTATCTTTGCTTTAACCTTGGTATTTCTGATGCTCCTCCTACTTATGGTCACCCTTTTACATTGAGAGACCCACTCTGAACTGTAAAGATTTGGCATCATTTAAACACAGACCTGATCATTTGGACCTGGGGCTTGGGCTTTTCTGGGATTCTCCTAGATTTAGATTCTCCTTCAGGGGGACTGTTATGTTATATGCTTTGAGGGGTTTTGTTTTGTTTTGTTTTTTGCTATTTTTTGTTTTTGTTTTTACTTCCTCCTTCAGTACCATCTGTATTAGGCTTTTTGAATATAGATGTCAGGCTTGACCAGTAATAGCCTGAAAGTCAGTTAAGTGGTGACCGGGAAGTTGTAGTAGCCATGAGGAGCTAGAAGGTTCACAAGGATAACTCAAGTCCTTGATAAATATCCTTCTGTTCTGGCTACATAAATCTTTTTTTGTTAACTGATAATAATCTATAAATGTATCATTTTGTATCAAATCTAAACTACCAGGGGAGTAGCCTGAGTCAGATCCTGCTGAAAACAGAGGTTAAGCCAATTAGCATTCATGAAGCACCTACTGTGTGCCAGGCGCTGTGGTAACCAGAAGGAAAACAAAGAGGGACAAAAACTAATTGCCCCAGTCTTAGAGAGATCACAAGCCTCTTGGGATGTACAAATAAAATATACATAGAAGAAATTGGAGATAATATTAGAAAGTCAATATTTCTAGTAGGAAGGGAATAGCCATCAAAATCAACCCTTAGAGGTCATGGAAGATAAGCACTTAGAACTGTTGAGGTCTGAGAGAATAGTTTCAATTGACTGGATTTGGCAGATTTGGCATTGGCAGAAGCCAGATTCCAAGCAGCTGAGGAAAGAGTAGGCAGTAAAAAAAGTGGGGACTTCAGGTGTAGACAATTTAAGCAGTTTGGTAGTGGAGAGGAAGAAAAATAGGATTAAGGTATCAAGGTAAAATTTTTTTAAAAAGTAATGGAGATTCCTGGGGAAAAGCAAGTGGAGAGGCAGATTAAATCTGCATGAAAGAGAAGAGCTGAATACTGAAAGATCTTATTAGAAGAGGATGGGAAGGAATAGGATCAGAGATATAGAGAGGACCAGCATTAGTGATTAGGCTGGGTCCACTCTTTTTCTGGGATCAGATAGACGGTACAGAGAAAAGGTGATGTTGCTGAGAGGTTGGAAGTGAGGAGAGCTGAGAAAGTTCTTGCAATATAACCTTAATATTGTTAGCAAAGGAGGCGAAACCATCAGCTCTTAGCATAGACAGCAGTACAGATACCCCTCACCTATCACGGGAGTTATGTTTCAGAGACTCCCACGACAGGTGAAAATCCACAAAGTAGCAGCATTATATAGATATATCTATCTATCTATCTATCTATCTATCTATCTATCTATCTATCTATCTATCTATCTATCTATCTATATTTAGGGCTTTATAAATACTTCTCACTCTCCTATAAACCTTTCCCCACACTCTTATTAAGCTTTCATACACTCTTATAAACACTGAGTCAATCAGCGCCCAGGATACAGAACCCAGTGCTGTGGTTGATCACCTTTCATTCCATCAGCCAATACAGAAATGCCTGCTTTGCTCTCAGCTATGTAGAATCGCACACTGGCAAACTTGCACAAGTGGTACCTGTAGTGGTGTACTGCATTTCCATTGTGTACAGTACGGTATTCATCTGCAAAATCCCATGATATAGCAAAAACTCTGTGATACAGAATTAGATTTTTTTAAACCCACAATACAGAGAAGCTGTGATAAGTGAACTATGATATAGTAAGGGATGACTGTAGTACCTTTGGTGACAAAAGTGGCGAAGAAAAGGTTTGGAACAGACACTGTGAAATAAGGGAAGGCAGAAATAAGGGCAAAATCAAAGGACTGACAAATAGTATCAAGAGTCCAGACAGTATCTAATTGGTTCTTCCTTTAATGACCAAACATTTCATAATGCCTCTAGGTTAGCATTTCCTCCACTGAATCATTGAACAATAATAGGAGATTAAGCAAATGGATGCTGAAGTTCTTACTAAAAGGATACATAGGCAAAAAAGCTCAGAGACCATTGCCCAAGAGTAATGGTGGCAAACTCAAATAGAAAAGGGACCACAAAGCTGCAAGTTAGGAAAGGATCCCTGTGGGCTACATACTGACTTTGAGAACCAAACATTAGTATAATCTATGTTTTATTGTATTTTTGTTTATTTTGTTAAACATTCCCCCAAATTACATTTTTATCTGCTTCAGGAAATACTTGAGAGTATCATAGGCTGTTTGACACCTGTAAACCTTAAAATTTATTAGACTTATGAATGTTGGAAATTTCCCCATTGGGAAATTTCATACTTAAAAAAATTTTCCTACTGATAGTAAGAACTCTATTGGAATATGAAACTCCTTGGATTGGGAGGATCCTTTTCCTCCCTACTTAAGACTACTTTAGGACAGAAACCTTTTGCTAAACAATGGAAAGGGCTTTGACCTATGCTTAAGCATAGAACAGGAATTTCTTTGAGTCATGATTGATTTTAGAATTGATACAATAGAGATACTTGGAATGACAGAACCAGGTCTTGGAAACTACAATTTCCACCCTACTCAGAGTAACAGGATTTAGGAAGGGCTGCAGCAAAGATCAAGATTTAATTATCAAATAATTAACTAAAATAAGAATAAATATATAAGAATAAAAAATAAAATGAGAATATGACCTTCAACAGACATGTGCAAAGGGGAGAGACCTCTGTGCGGTCCTGGGTTAAGCTAGAGCCACCATTGGCACATGGGAGACATCGACAGTGATTGGTAGGTCTGAGGACTAAGGAGGTTGCTCTGAAGGAGGACTGAGGAGGTTGCTCTGAAGGAGGAGAGAGGTTGCTCTGAAGGAGGACTGAGGAGGTTGCTCTGAAGGAGGAGAGAGGTTGCTCTGAAGGAGGACTGAGGAGGTTGCTCTGAAGGAGGACTCAGGAGGTTGATGCTCTGAAGGAGGTCTGAGAGGAGAGAGGTCCTGGCAGGAGAGCTCCTGGAGAGGTCTTGAAGGAGGCTGTGGAAGGAGAACTCAGGAGGAGAATTCTCTGGGAACATTTCTTGCAAGGAGGCTCTCTTGAAGGTGGAGCCTGAGGTTGGCATGAGAAGCCTTACCTAGAGAGATCTTGGGTGAGTGATAAAACCAACTGACTGATTTATCTCTTAGGACTGAGGTCTAAGCCTTATTGGCTTGAGGCCCTTCATTCTTATTCCTTTCTTACTTTCTCTCTTTTTCTATTGATTAATCAGTGTATTGTAAATTAAATTTCTCTATAAAACCCAGTTGGCTTGGGCATATTCATAAATTGGGAATATATTCCCTGGCGACCATCTTATATTTATATAAAACCAAGACACAGTAGAAAACATATTTCAGCAGTCATAATTGTTATATATTTATCTTGCTCCAAACTATTTTAAATCTAACACACCTCTGTCCTACAATATATCTTACTGTTCAGATAGCTTCAGAGGCTGTAACTCTGCTGGGCCAATCCCAGATGGTACTAGAAAATAGCTGGTGCTACCCAAGGCATTTTATGGCTAGACTGTCTCACACAATGGTTTTAGATGATTGGGTCATAGTGGGACATTCAAGCTGGTAAGAATAATTGTATTGACCAACACAGCAATAGATGTTTTTAAGAAATGTGAGACTTGTACTTGATATGTTCAAAGGCAAATATGAACAGCTCCTATTTATTATTTGGAAAGCATAAGCACTGGGAAGTCTTTGAAGTTTATGTATTTGAGACTTTAATCCCCAAAACAAGTTGGGAAAAATCCAGGCAACATGATAGTGGCATACTTGCCAGGAACCAGAGTGCCTCTGTAGAGAAGTATTTCTCTTCATTTGGCTTCCCTGCCAGGATTCCCTCTAACCAAGATGGAGTTTTACAAAACAAAATTCTCAAGGTGGTGTTGATGTTGGCAGGAATCAAGAACCATACCTTAGCACCATTAGGGAGTTTCGTAAGCCTCAGTGTTAGCTGAATGGGCTTGGGACCCTAAGGCCTCAACAGAAAGATCAGTGGAGTCAACGGGAAGCAATTCTAGTACATGCATGCATCATTACCAGGAATGATGCCAAAAGTATACCTGCAGATGTCTGGGTAGGAGCTACATTTACCTATTTAATGGTGCTCTAGAGTTTCAGATACTCATAAAAAACTCAAACAATATGCCTCTTGGCTGAGAAACAGGCCAACAGAACTGTGGCCTTATGCCAGAAAAGCCCCATTAGGAACAATAGATAGCATGATGCTTGACTTTGTATCAAGAGAGCAAGGTGATAGAATTTTTGCTTAGAAATTTTGGGGTCTAGGGAACACATAAAGTCAATGGAAAGTTCTCTCATACTAAATAGTTGAGAGAATGGGCAACTTAGCCTAAGAAACGGCTCCAGGGAATGGTCAGGGTTTTATAATGATAATGCACTGCAACCACCTTTTGAGGAAGTATTAGGTCTATTGAGGAAGTATTCCAATTCCCTAATGAATGAAGAAGGCAGAAGAAAGTAGGACAGTCAGGCAAGAGGACTAAAAGAATCTGCTCTCAGTTGCATGGAGAAAGTCTGAACTTGATAAGGAAGTAAAGAAACAAACATTTATTAAGTACCAACCATGAGTCGAGCACCAATATCTCATTTGATCCTTGCAACCACCCTGGGAAGTGGGGGCTTTCTTCATTTCATTTTATAATTGAGGAAACTGAGGCAAACAGTGTGATGCCAGTTCAAATCCGAACTCAAAAGGTCTTGCATTCTGGGGTACCCTGGGCATATTTCCACAGCCTTGCTGAATGGAAAATCCCTGACTTCCTAACTACCCAGAAGTTTTATGTTCTGGGATGCATTGGGTATGGAAGCCCCTGATCTTCTTGTGCGGTTCCCACACCAAATCTTCTTGACTCTAAACACAGAGCTCCATCTACTATGCAACCTCCATGCCCAGGTTAGTAATAGGTAGCTGATGATAGTTTAGCAGAGGAAGGATGAATTCAGATGAAGGAGAAATGAAACACCCAGATGTCATCAATCAGAAGAGTTTAAGCAGTCTGTCAAAGTCTCAGGAGAATTTTTGTTTCTATGGGAGGGGGAAGGCTAAAATGAAAGGCATCCCTTTCCATCCTAAGACTCCAGCTGTGGAGGTAATTAGGAAAACAGAGAGCTAGATAGATACCTCTAGAGCTTGGAGACAAAGCTATTCAACTGAAGCCATGTATAAACTTGGCTAGAGGTTCATGGATGCTACCAAGCAGCCTGGATCAGCTAAAAAGAAGTTCAAGTGAAAAGTGCCAGGTTTATTAGACCCGTGACCATAAGTAAGCTTGGTATTTAAGGCATATCAACCTATCTTTATATCCTTCTTAGTGGTTCCAGTGGGAACATGGGAGCTAGGATTAAATTAGCTATAGATTATTGCTTAAAATTGTAACTTATTATCTGCTGGCTATAGCATTCTCCTCTAGATGCCCTGGAGAAGAGGGGGGCATAGTAGATGCCCCTAGATAGCAATAGGGTGTACTCTCATTATTGAGATGAACCTCTTCAGTGTCTAATTTGCTCGGGCTCACACCTAAAAGGAGGTCTCTAGCTTTTGGCTGAGGCAGCATTGGAAATATGCAATGAGACGATAAGCTTCAACATGGCAAATGTCTCAATTTTCAAATGTGGTTTTTGGAAGCTTGTGCTGTGGTAAACTTGACGGTGATCCCTGACAGAATTATGAACAGATGCAGAAAAAGATGGCTTAGGAACACTTAGAAAAGAAAATGGTAATCAAGAGACACCACTAATACCAAATCATGCCAAACCAACCTAATTAGCTTTTTATAAGGTGATAAGCCAGGTAATTCAGGGATACTCGAATAGATTCAGCATATCTTAACTTTGGAAGGCATCTGTCAAAGTCTCTCATTCTATTCTTTTCATTTTTTTCCTTCCTTTTGGACTGAATCTATGGTTTCATGAGTAGAGAGTAGAGAGGGTTTGCTCACTTCCTCTATAAATGCAGTAACATTTTCTCTGAAACCTTTAGTCTCAGAGAGTTTCCTGGTGTGTTGAGAGTTTAAATGACGTGCCCAGGATGAGATAGCCAGGATGTTTCTAAAGCAGGAGGTAGAAATCTTCATGATTCTTAAGTTGGCTCTCTGTCCACAATACAATGTTGCTTTATAGACTAGAGGGATAAATATGCACTGAATTCAGTTAAGTAGGTAAATGTACAGGTACTAATTGGTACAGAGTATAGCTAGAACTTCAGCCAGGAAAACCCAAGTTCAAATCCTATAAAATAGCACTTACCTTCTGGGGTTGTGATAAGGAAAAAAAGGAGTTAATATCTGTAAAGCACTTTGCAAACTTTAAACTGTTGCATAACAATAATGATAATAATTGTTACTTATATTATTCTTAATCAGTAGTGTCTGATGTCATGCAAATTTGAGGTTTTTGTGGCAAAGATACTTGAGTGGTTTACCATTTGCTTCTGTGGCTCATTTTGAAGAAGAGGAAATTGAGGCAATAGGGTGAAATGACTTGTCTAGGTTCACCCAGCTAGGAAGTGTCTGAGGCAAGATTTGAACTCGGGATGATGAGTCTTCCAGACTCCAGGCCTGGCATTCTGTCCATGGTGTCACCTAGCTGCCAAATTAGATTGCAGATCCATATCATTTTGGAGGGGAAGTCTTCAGTGGTGTGTCACTTGATCATTCCTGTTCATTTGATCAAGTCTGTGCTGTTGCCATTCACCCAGCACTTTATGTTTTACACCTTACTTCCCTCCCAACAACTCTGTGTGATAGATAGTAAAAAGCACCGTTAATTATTTGAGACTATCATAGAAAAGGGTGCTAGACTTGCAGTACAGAGAAATGTGAGTTTGAATCCTGCCACTGGCACTCATTAGCTAATTGAGCCTCAGAAAATCATTTAACCTTCTCTAAGCCAGTTTTCTGCATCTGAAAAACAGAGAGATTTGTATTGTCTATCCCATGGCTCTCTTCTGAGAATCAAATGTCTTAATGTATGTGAAGAGCCAGCTCAGCATCAGCTGTTCTTCCCTCCTTACTTCATTGGTGAAGAAACTGAGGCTTTCAGTAAGGGGCGACTACTTGTCTACAATGGAACAATGGCAGAGCCAGGAGTCTCCTATCCAGCTCTTTGGATTCTAAGTTCACTGCTCTCCTTTCCCTACATCATGGAAGTCCATCCTGGACAAAGAGAGAAGTTATTTATCAAGTTTGCACATGACGCCGATCTGGGAGGAATAATTAATAACATAGTATTCAAGATTCAAAACGACCTCAGTGGAGTTGAATGATGGACTAAAAACAACAAAATGGTATTTAACAAGTGTAACTAAATGTAATGTGCTGAATTTACTTTCTTAATAAGTCAGTTTTACTATTCAGCACAGGAGAGATCTGAGTAGATAACAATTTATATGAAAAAGGACCTGGGGCTTTAGTTGATCACAAACTGAAAAGGAGCCAACATTATGACAAAACTGCTAAAAGAATTGTTATTCCAGACTATGATAATGTTAGAAAAATCTTTGAAATATAGAACAAGGAGATAAAAATCCCACTTTATTCTGTACTAGTAAATTCTTACCTAGAGTACTGAGAACAGCTATGGGCTCTCTCTGTCTCTGTCTCTGTCTCTTCCTCCCTCCTCCCTCTCTCTTCCTCTCCCTTCCTTCCTCTCTCTCTCACTTCCTCTCTCTTTTTCTGTGTTCTGTGTGTATGTATATATACATATATATATATATATATATATATGTGTGTGTGTGTGTGTATGTATATATATATATATAATTGTAACCCCCCATTCCACTTATGGCCACCATATTTTAAGAGGGGGCAGTTGGGTGGTGCAATGCATAGGGTACTGGTCCTAGAGTCAAAAAGACATCAGTTTAAATCCAGTCTTACTCTGTGACCCTGGGCTACTTGCTTAACCCTGTTTGCCTCAGTTTCCTCATCTATAAAATGTGCCAGGGTAGGAAATGGTAAACTATTGTAAATGATAAATTTTACCAAGAAAATTCCAAATGAGGTCAAGAAGAATCAGAACAACTAAATGACAAGCAAAACAATAAACTGAATTTTTTATGTCTTTTAGGGTTATTTTAATTTAAATTATTGTGGTCATTGTATATGCTATTCTATTGGTTCTTTCTTAACTGTATTAGTTCACAAAATTCTTTCCAAGCTTCTCCAAATTTCTCATACTTCTAATGACATAATGATATTCTATTACAAATATATTTCAAAATTTATTCAGTCATTCCATAATTTAGGGTAATCAGTTTGTTTCTAGGTGTTTTTTTTTTCCTAAAAGAAAAAGTATTTTCCATAAACATTTAGGAGGTAAGATTCAGTAATAGGTGTTACAAGGGCCAAAATTAAACAAATATTAAACAATCCCTACCCTGGCGGAGTTTGCATTTTCTTGGGAGAGAGGACAGGATATAACATCCTCAGAGAAGCATCATTTATGTGTTAGGCACTGTACTAAGTGTTTTGATTTTCACAATAATTCTGTCACGTAAGTACAGTTGTTATCCCATTTTTACAGTTGAGGAAACAGGAAATCAAAGGTTAAGGTTTCTTGCTCAGGGATTATCTGAAGGAGGATTTGAACTTGACTCCAAGCCTCATGCTCTATCTATTTCTGGGAATATTTGAGGCAGAAGAGCACATCTCAGCAGCAGCTGAGCTGAGGCTTTACAAACAAGGATGATTCTAAAGGTAGATAAGTAGAGGGAAGAACTTTCAGGAATTCAGGAGAGTGAATGCATATGTGCAGATGGTAGCATATGGAGTTCAAGGAGTTCATAGTCCATGAAATGGGGGCATGGAAAGGCTGGTCATAGCCAGATAGTACAGACTCTTCAATGCCGGACTGAGCTGTTAGCATTTGCTAGTATAGGCAACAGAGAGACAGTGAAGGTTTGGGGTAGGAGAATTCTAGATGTACAGGTTTAGCTTTTGCCCCTGAGGAGGAATATTGTGTTCAGGGAAGAGGAGTTCTTGGACAACTCCCTACTCTCCTTTCAAAATAACAAGTACTACAAGATGCTCAGTGATGCCAACAACTCGGAGCTTGGGGCTACTAATGTACCAGAGAGATTCATTTGTTTAATGATGGACTCTCCTCCTGCCCCCAACTCACTCCCACTCCCAGCCTTTGTAGCTCCCTTCTGTGTGCTGATTTTCCCCATTAGTGAGCAAACTCCTTGAGGACAGGGACATTGTATCTTCAGAGCTTAGAACAGTGGCTGGCACATAGTAAACAACAAATAAACACTTTTGCACCAGACATTTACTAGGCATAGAGTATATATGTCAGGCACTCTGCTGGGTGTAGAAGATAAAGGTATGAACAATTTAGTGATTTCTTTTCAGGAAGATCTTGACCAATTTTAATCTTTTACTTTTTCTGATGTTTAGGCAATTAGTTGTGTCGGACTCTTCAAGGTCTCATTTGGGGTTTTCATCCAGAGATACTTGAGTGAGTTGCCATTTCTTTCTCTAGCTCACTTTACAAATGGGGAACTGAGGTAAACAGGGGGAAATGACTTGCCAAGGGTCACACAGCTAGTAAGTAAGTATACGAGGCTGGATTTGAACTCAGGTCCTCCTGACTCCAGGGTTAGCATTCTACTCACTGTACCACCTAGCTCCCCCAATCTTTCACTTGTAATAACAATAAATATCAATCACTCTAATTAGGCTTTCTCTACACAATTTTGAACTCTCATTTCAAATTTACAAAAGCTCGAGAACCAATTCATTTGACATACCCAGAAAGTTCACACTTCAAGTATATTTCCAGGCTATCTTACCTCATGTATCCATTGATAACACCAATTTAGAAAAGCATTTAGCTGCCTTTGATAAATAGCATCGCATGAACCCCACCCCAGGCTGCTGAAAACATGGGTAGATGTGACTATTAAGTTATTGCCAGTAAACTGGGAAAACCAACCCAGGAAAGGTCAGAAGGTCTGAAATGTCTGGATTTTCAAAAAAGGAAAGAGACGGGTTTGCAAATTCGAGGCTCCAAAAAATTCCTGGCAAAAATGAGAAAAGACCTTTTTAAAGGGATAGTTAGTGAACATAAGAAAAGGAGGAGCCAGCATGGTTACATCCAACACAGGTCATGGCAGATGAAACTCATTTCAGCTTGTGAAAACATGACTTGGCTAGCAGATGAAAAGGATGATACGCAAATAGCTTACTTAGATTTTATCAAAGTATTTGACAAAGTCTCTTAGTTCTGTGCTTGTGAATAAGGTAGAAAGATGTGAGCTACCCAACAGTACTGTTAGATAGATTTGAAACTATTTCAAGTCCAAACCCGAAGAAGTAGCTTTATTATTATTAATAAACTTGCAAGGAAGGCTTTAGTGGAAGGTCCCAGAGATCTGTGTTTGATAGTGACTTGAATAACAGCACAAAAGGCATATTGATTATTTCTACAAATGACACACATCTAGAAGGGATATTAAACACACCAGCTGCCAGAGTTTAGATCCCCAAAGCTTGGAACAAGCTAGAACCCTGTATCCCATAAGGTTTAATTAGATGGACAGGAACTGCACCTGGGACAGCACTGGTATAAGGAATTCCCAGTAAGGAACTTTCACAAAGCAAATCAGCACCTTTTTGGGAAAGTTTGAGTTAAAGAATTTTCTCAAACCCTAAGAGGCTGCTGAGTGATTTGTCCAGCAACATATGATCAATTGTATGCCAGAATCAGAACTTGAACTTGGGTCTTCTTTTTTTGGCTTTGAGACTAGCTCTGATTTCCCTATACCGTGTTATTCCTGCCAGGTTAAATTTAATAGATTTTGTTGTTGTTCAATTCTGTCTGACTCTTCAAGATGTCTTTTGGGGGTTTCTCAGAAAAGATATGGGGGTGGTTTGCCATTTCCTTCTCCAGTTCATTTTACAGATGAAGAAACTGAGACAAACAGGATTAAGTGACCTGTTCAGTCACACAGCCAAAAGTAAGCATCTGAGACCAGATTCAAACTCAGGAAGATTTTTGACTCCAAGCCTGGCACTTTATCCACTGTGCTCCCTAACTGCCCTAGAGATTAATTCAAATCTTAGACCTGGGCTCAAATATCTGGATCATATGTACAAAATCAGGGTATAGAGAGAAGTTTCTCTGAAAAAAAATACCCAAGAGAATATGTCAGCTATGGGGTATGGTCATTAGAAAGGCTAATATAATCTTGGGTTTCACGAAAAGTCTTTTATCTAGGAGGAAGGCAGATGTTGTGCTGTACTGTGCTCTGCTCATATCAGCTCCAGAGGCTTATATTCAGTTCTCTCTACCATACTGTAGTAAAG